>NC_044586.1:1983011-2315011 GCF_901933205.1 Camarhynchus parvulus | reverse complement strand
TAGATAGATAAATTTATAACAAGCAATAAAGACTCCAGTTATCTGTTGGCAGAAAGCAAAGTCTGTTAATATTCCTAGTCATTGGAAGAAATTCATGTTTTCCTCTTTATATTTTCCAAAAATTCTTTCTTTGCTTCATTTGTGGAATGGAAAAGACAGTTTTTGTAAAATAAAACACCTTGCTTGTATGTCTTCCAGCTTGTAGTCTGTCCTAAAATTTCCACTGTGTGTCTTACTCCCCATTCCTGTCCAAACTGTGGGAAAGAAAAGAAAATATGATTTTAAAACAGAGAAAATAAAATTAAGGAAATCCAAAGAACCTTCTGTCAAGTGTCTCTCTGTCACTGAGCTCAAACAAGAAACACATTAATGCTGCAGCTATAGTAGGACTAAATTCAAGCATTATTTTCCCTTCTACAGTAAGAATGGTTTAAAATGTTTCGATAAATCTGAAAAAGTAGATTTAGTACATGCCAAGTGCAAGATATTTTCTGAGTCTGTATGTCAGTATGCCATTCCTGACCAAATAGTGGATTTTACAGTCCTTTTTAATGAAAGCTTCAAAGTTATAAAAAATGTGGAATGGTGTCAAAGAGTCACTGTTTCAAAAAAATAACCATTTTGAGCTATTCAAAGCATAGTATCCTGGGATTCTCCATAGTTATGAGACATGTTCGTTATAGAAAGGCTTTGGAATTGCCACCATACAAAACGGAGGGAAGAGGATACAATAATAATAACAATAATAATAATAATAATGAATTTTCACCATATAAAATTGAGGGAATAAGAGACATTAGTAGTAGTAGTAGTAGTAGTAGTAGTGGTAATAATAATAACAAATTACCCATGCCATATTAGATCATTAAGGTAATCATTTATCCTTTAATGGAAAAAGGAGCTACTACATATCCTTAAATTAATATCCAGAAAATATCCTGAGATTTTTTTTAGGATCCTGGGATCCTAATAAAGTCGGCTGATAGTGACAGAGATTGCAGATGAGACCTGTCTAGGGGCTGTCCCTCTGTATGTCCCCAGAACTGCAGATGAGACCCAGTCTCAGGGGAATGGAAGGTCAGTGTCTAGGTTAGACTGGAGACAACAAGGGTTGGCTCTTAAAAACTGAGGTAGGGATTAAGATAATTATATGGGACACGTGTGCAAAGCAGCCACAATCTCAAATGAAATTTTCAGATAGTTGATATGAGTTTCTTTCACAAAATGAAAAAGCATCAAGAAACAAGAAATTTCCTATCCTGGTTGAAATTTAGAAATACAAACCTACATCCTCAAGCACACTGCTGTGCTCTCATGTACAACAGCTTTCTTTTCTGCAAAGATTCAAGATCTACCTACACAGATCTCAGATCAGTGAACCAGCCCCTGGCAAGCCTAGAGCTATTTAGGTGTGCTCATCTTCACTGGCAGAAAGCAAAGGATCAAAAGTCTTTGCTTACTTACTTACTCATTGCTTTTTCTAAAACACAGTTTGTTTACTCTTAAACACAAGAAATTCAGAAGCCTGAAGAAGACAAAACATGGAGTATTGTGCTGCTCATGTAATTTTACTGTTATCTGACTTCTGAGACACAGCCTGCCCACTGAGGAGTTAGATTTCAACTCAAACACACAGATCAGGCCATACTAAATCCTCCACATTCAACTGAGATGAAATATGAGTTTGTGCTTACAGTCACTCATGTTCATGGCTGGAGACTGTCACTGTGGCCCCTTCTGGCATTAATCCTCCAGTCATTCTGCCTGGGCACGTGGTGAAATGCCCATTTCATATGGCTCATTCTTTGCCCACCAACTCACTTTTCTTTCCCTTGGAAGAGAATGTTTAATCTGGGGCTCAGTTGGGACAGCATACTGGGAAATGTATCCCACTATGGGAATTCTATGGCTGAAAGAGTCCAAGTTCCTCTAGAGGTTAAGAAAAATAAATACCCTGTCATCTACTTCTCTTTGAGCGGGGAATTGACTGCTAAACCTCCTAGAGACTGGTTTCAGTGAAAAACAAACAAAAAAAAGGTAGGTTTCAATAAATGTCTTTGGTTTCAGATAGAAACACTTTGTTTCTGAAACAAGATAAACAGAGGAAGATGAACAAATTATTGGGGCAGGGGGGATTGTTGTAGAGTTCTGGGGTTTTTTATCCTACATTGAAGATATTGTTAAGAAGATTACCTCTGAGAAGCTCACCACTCAGAAATCAGGCTCACACAGGTGGAAAAATTCCTTAAACTTTGTGTTGGATGGAAAATTGGAAAAAATGCCTTGAACAGCTGTGTTGTCCTTTCTGTACCATTGACTCCATTGATCTTGAAGCACCATAGATAACTTCCCTTTAGAACCAGGCATGTTCCAAGCCATCAAGTTTCCTTATGCTGTCTTTCTTGCTTTATAGCATTCAACAGATGAGAAAAAGTGAGGTTTTGTTTCCAGTGCTTACAAGTTCATTAGTAAATATCTTTTACAAATCCCTGTGATTATTTTTGAGAAAAAAAAGAATTTCCAGTTTGCTGAAGATATTAATTTTATTTAAGAACTATATTTCACACAAGACTTCCCATTTTCAACTTACTTTAATTACATAGTCATTAGAGACAGATATGAGAAGCACAGCTTATTTGAAGTATTTATTATTCATTCTTGTATTGTTAATGAAGCAATGCCTGAAGCACATCTGCAGTAAGAAGTCACCTTCTTGTTCATCAGTTTTTCAAGTCCATAAAATAAATGTGATTGCTTCAGGTACTGTATTACATAGATTCAGCACCATTGCTTTCCATTTTAACATCTAGATGCAAATTTATTCTGTTGTTCTTTCTTCAATAATTAACATTATCTGCTAATATATTCTTGCTCAGACCAGTTCCTTTAGTAATTATCATCCAGCGCTGTAAGTATTCACTGAGCAGCTATAGTTTATTCTTTCTCTTTCCATCAAAAGGTCATTTTAAAGACACATTGACAACATGGTTTCTATGATCTGTAAACCCTGCAAGAACCAAGCTGTTGTTTCAGCCCCTGGGCTGTAGTTCCATATGCCTAAATCCATTACAAAATATGGATTTATCTGAAGCCAATGAAAAGCATAATTAACATTTTGGTATTTGGTGTGCAATAATTTATTTTCTGTATCAAAGTTACATAGGCTGCCATATGTGTGATACAGATTATGGGACAAACTGTGCTTAAAATTTAGATTCTTTCAAAACAACCTGTTATTTCCCATGAAGTATTCATGGGGATAAAGAGAAGATCAAAATGCATAGGCTCTATTTTGCCTTCAGCCCTTTTCTGGCTCCTCTGTTTAAGTCCCAGTTCAACAAAGTACTTAATTGTCTGATTAATTATAATCATGTGACTATTTCTACTGGGAGAAGTAGTATGATACAGCTACCATGATGCTACAGTTGGTTGAATTTGATCATACAAAATGAAGGACCTGATAAAGCAAGTACAGACAACAACAGAAATGTTCCCTTCTTTTGACTGTGAACTTTAAACCTGCCTGAAGACATTTTCTACAGACCAGTTTCCAGTCTTTTGTTCAAATCTAGTTTATAATTTAATTTACATGATTCTGCTGCTTTTTTTTGGTCTTAAATATAACATATGTTGATTCATTTTTTTAAAATTAATACTACTAGATCCAGAAACGTTCTTAAAAGGCAAGAATCTTCAGTAAATTAAATGCTAAGCTCTAGTCAAAAACGCAACAGTCAAGTGAAGCATCTTGTCCATTTAAGCTCTGAGCAAGACTGTTCAGTATCTTCTGAATTTGAGCAGGTTCAACTGTGTGGTTCAACTCAGTTTTCCACTGTAAGAAAATGCTCATGTGTTCTGCAAAATAAGCAATTTGTGGGCATAAAAGAAGCAAGATTAGTATCATTCCTGACACAGCTTGAAGGTAGCTGGAGAGTTCTACTCTGTTCACTTCTTTTACACCAGCAAGATATAAAACCAAATTTTTAAAAACTTTCCATACTACTTTTGTGGATCCAGTAGAGTGAAATTCTGTTTAATTTCTGTGAGGTGCTTGACCATTATGTAGTGGGAAAGTAAATACATGAAGCTCACAGTGCTTCATTAGAAATTAGGTGCAGGATGAAGGTGGGAAAAAACCTTGGATTTTTGCTTGCCATAGATATTTATTTTAGAATTTGAGGTTGTCCAGTATTTTTTTTTTAAAGCAAGATTTATTATAAGAATTTCCTATATAAAGGGAATTTCTGTCAATTCTCTGAACACATAGGACCAGACTAGAAGAGGTGAAAGCATTTGAAAATTTACCCCTGCAGCAGAGTAGGTAATTCCAATGTCTAATTCCTACTGATATTGGCACAATATTTTTACAAGCAAAAAGTTGAAGCAGAAATGAAAAGAACTCAATATATTTATCATGAAATTCTGCAGTCAAAAGTGACTTTGATGCTTCTGTTCCTGTTTCATTAAGCTCCTCATAGGCAGCATAATCCTGATAATTTCAATTCCCTGGAAGAATATTCTCTATTTCATTTACTTCTAAAAGACCAAATTATTAACCATGTCATATTGTAAAATTGCCATCTAAAGACTTCATGATGTGCTAAGTAGAAAGGAAATTGCCAGGGGCTGTAAGCTCTGGGTCAAAGGACAGTTGTTTGTAGCTCATTAGTATGATGTGGTGAAATCTGAAATTATATTAAATGTTTGTTTAAGATGTAATTAGTGAAGAATTTATGCATTTTCAAGTATTCCGTGCAGATCTGTAGTCTCATATCAACAGTGGCAGAAGTGCTTTCTTGGGTGCATTATTCGCCTCATCCAGAAGCAGGAAAACAATTCAAAAGCCAATATATATTGCTCAGCATGTTTGCTTCTCTTTTTTTTGTTGTTATTTCTCTCTTTACTCAGCTGTGCAACCCTGACTGCCAATATATGATTTTACAGGAGAGCTCAATTCAGTTTGTCCTTCTCCTATTCTGCCTTTTGATGCCTGAAGAAAATTCAAATACAGCCTGAATTACCCTCCTGACTTTGGGTCATGTAGCTCAGGAGTCAGCTTCCATGCTGCTGTGACACTGAGCAGCTCAGAGGTTCTTTCTCAGGAGCACAGGCTAAAGGCTGGATGATCTCTTTGCTCAGTCTGGTAAGAAGGAGAAAAAAGCCTTCACACTTGTTTTGATGTCAGGGAATGAGGCATGAAATAGCAGATTGCACTTTTCCCTTGGGAAGTTGGACTTGATCCCCATCTCTCCCCAAACTCACATCAACTGAGCTGTAAGCTCAATTTAGTGGTTCACTCAGCAGCAGAGCCCTGAGCTCTGAGCAACCCCTCCTTCCTCCCTCTAAAGCAAACTCTGGGTGCTCCCCTTCACACCCAACAGCAGAACTCGCCTTTGATGTGTCTGGTGGAAAGGATTAAGATCCTGTTTTCCACCAACACACCAAAAGGAAAGAGAGCTCGGCAAGTTGCTTGGTGAATGTGAGTACCCACATCACAAAATAAAAGAAATGGAAGGAGGCAGAAAAAAATCTACATGTGCTGGTGGCGGGAGTGGGGGGAAATAGTGTTTGTTCTTCGAGTAGCGCCTGTTTCTGAAAAACAGACACAGGAATACAATAAATGCAGGACTGATATATTTCTATCAGACTGTTGAAATAAGGATTTTGGATAGCCAAGTATGAACCTCCATTTGTTTGGTTTGAAATCCTTCTAAAATCTTTGCACAATTGGTCTTGGTACTGGGATATCAAAGCCCTGATCAGCCTAGCTCTTGAACCAGATTCATTCCTGCTCTGCCTGAAGAGCTAAAACCCAGGCTGATGAGATTCCATGCACTATGGAGCTACTGCAGCCCAGCTAATTTTGGAATTCATGCTAGATCTCTGAGAGAATCCCCAGCTGGGCTGCACAGTATAACTGACAATTGCTACCTCCAGGGTCACTGCAGGCCGTGAAATACCATATATAGGACAGGACAGACCTGCCAAACATATTTTATGGGAAGAAAAAAGCCTGTAGATACATTTAAAATCTATAATTCAATGTGTGTATGTATATATAGATATTATAAAACATATGTGTGTGCACATATATACACTTTGAGATGAAATAGAGCCAATAAAATTAGGAGAGCTAAAAAGTCAGAAAATGGCTAAGCTCTAATTCACATACAGGATGCATGTTGCAGTCACTTATTCAATGTTTAATGCTGTATCATTGAAGATTCTCTCTATGGAGATTCCAGGTAATCCTCACAAGAAACAAGGTTGTAGTGAAAGTCATATTTGAGGAATTATTGAAAAATAAATATGTCTAAGCAAGATGAACCTCAGTGCTATGCTACATATTTCAGGATAATAAAAGTTTTCCTTTGAAAGAAAATAATATAATAAATGGTTGACAGCTAAACTTTTTCCCTGGTTGCCAAATAGATTTACAAATATGCAGTTTAAAATAATGACTTAGCTACTGTATCTAATATAATTATAGAACACTGAAGCTTTATATGCAGCATTCCTTGGTATCTGCAGACTTTTTAAAAAACAGCAAATACTGTGGTTTTTTCAGTACAACAGCCTTGGAAACTGCTATCTGATCACTTAAAAATTGGATGCAAAACAACTTTGATTACAGATTATTGTAAATATCTCTACAAGTGGAGTTACTACATATAAACTTACTATTGTTCATGATAAAAATCTATCCCACATTAAATCTATTCTGCTCTCATACATAATCTCTTTATACAAAGACAGTATTTATACACATCAGGATAGCATTAAAATAATATTTGATTTAAATTTTGTTATTTATATTTAAAGAATATTTAAATGCCTCAGTTGTGTCAAATCAAGTGAAATATCACTAAGAGTGAATACCTTTTGCCAAAAGCTTTCAGACTTAGTAAAGGCTTGTGTATAAAATGAGTTTTGTAGCTATGACAATTGCCATGTAGAAACCTAGACAAATGGAATATGAATATTTATTAAAGACATGTTTATCCTGCATAAAATAGCATTGCACATTGTCAAAAATTCCTGAGAAGAAACTGGACTTGTATCACTACATTCCTGCAGCCTACATCCTGAATTACTGCAATGATACAGAAACACCTGCAACTAAACACACAGAGCAGCCAACACAATTTGGCTTCTTGAGCAAGGACAAAGGGCATCAGGAGAATCAGTTTCCACCCATGAGGGGAATAAAACTGTGCCAAGTCACAACTCAGTCCTAGGTGGGAGAGGAGTGAAGCCTGCCCAGATGAGGTTGAGTTAATAGTGGAGCACTTCATGGTCACAGTGCTGGAGGCACGGTCCCACAAGTGCTGGACAGAGAGGTCTTCAATCAATACTGAGCAGGTCGTTTCCAGCTTTAGGAAGAATCTCCCTTGAGATTGCATCTACATGAAACTGAGCAGGCAGAAAATCTCTCCTTCGTTTTTAGTGCTCCTCTAGTAGCAAGCTGCACAGCCTAGAGAAGCAGGAATTAAGCGAATTACAAGGCACAGGGGTAAAAAGCTTGTGAAGGATAAAAGAGGGATGACTAGGGAGCAGAAGTTTAAAAAAATGGGAGATGGAAAAGGACTGGAGGAAAATGGATTTTGTAGCAGCAGACTTGTCCATAGCTCCTGAATAGTACTCTGCATTTTGTATGGTTCAGCTTTGAATTTATTCTGCTGATTCCATATAATTCTGAAATTCAGTTCATAATAACCCCCTATTCACTATAACCTCCTATCTTATGGATATCTCATATGTCAATACTACCTCCATATATCAATTTGCTATGACTTTTTCCGTGGTTTATCAAAGTGACAGACATTGCACTCTGCCTCTAAATGATCCACTCTTATGCATAAAGAAATATTGATGTTCAAGGTTTTAGAATTCTTGTTTTGATCCATTTGCTCTTTAAAAATTGTGCCTAAATGTTCTATTAAAAAATGTGGAAAGCAAAGCAGCATTTACCCCAATGTATTTCTACTTGCTGATACACTCCTTACCTGCTCAATCCTACATTAGTTATTTTCTGCTTGCTTGGTGTGTTGGTTAGTTTGGTTTGAACAAATGTTCTCTTTCTTCATTACCTTGTTTCATTCCCTTTGATAAATTTGGGATACAGTTTACACTTTTTCTTCTTTTTGACATGTTAAGAAAAAGACAAAATAACTTCATTTTGAGGTGGGCCATTTTTAAAATAGATTAAAGAGAAGGCTATTGCTGTCCAGCACAACAGAAAAGCACAACTCAGCATCCCTGAATTCACCAGCAGACTATCCACCCCAATTCACTATATTTGACTGTTTATGTTATGTTTTTGTGTACTTGAGTGGTCACGGCAAATTTTCATTTCTGTGAGCAATTAAGTGGAATACTGTGGATGGAAAAGCAATGCAGTAAAACCACTAGGCTTTCAGCAGCACACACTCTCAGTTTTTAAGTTACTGGATGTTGGTTTCCATTCTCAAGAAGAGGGAATATGTTTCAAGAAATCAATTTTGTTCTCATTTAAGCCAAAAGACTTCGCTATTGCTGCATATCCTGTTCCTTCTTCAAAAAGATTTATTACAAAAGATGTAGAAATTCTGATGAGTTTCCCTGAAAATCTAGATTCCTTAAAGGCAAATTCTGTAGTGTATAACCTTGCTGTTGCACTAGTGTCTTTTCACAGAAATCCCTAAATGTTGCTGCAGATCTCCACTGTATTAGTGAGGTCTGTATTAGGTCACACAGGATTGTGGCCTAACCGCACAGAGGAATCTTCTGCTGTACTGACTGCTGCTTTGGCTAAACCAGGAAAATCTATATTCCCTCTAGAGATCAAAACCTAAAACTTGTAAAGACTGAACCATCTATATTATACAGAGTTAAATACCACACATAAACTTCACAGATTGTTAGCTCATGCACTAGAACAGAGAAGCAATAAGTTACCTTTTCTCCTTTAAACAGGTGAGCTAAGTAAAACAAATTTTATCCCCACTGTGTGCCTTGCTATGCTTCCAAATACATCCATTTAGGGACATGGAGGGAAGCAACTAGAGATGAAGTTTCATGCTTTACACAGAAGAGAACTGGGGACAAAAGTTCACAGAATTCACAGGATCACTGGGTTAGAAGAGACCTTCAAGAACATCGAGTGTGGTAATCACATATGCTCTGAACAGAGAGAGATATGGTTGTCCCCGCATTTTCCTGGGAAGCTGTGAGAAAGTTCAGAGAAAGAATTAAACCAATTATTATCTCTCTTTCTGTAACTGTTGTTTATAGCTATGATTCTCCAGAGTAAGAATCATAGTTCACTAATGGTGTGAGAGAAGATTCCTAAAGGCCAGTCAGGTCTTAGGTCCACCAGTGTTTCTATAAAAACAACCTGTATTTCTAATAACAAAGTGCTTTTCATGCCTTCTGATGATGGAGTGTAGGGGGATAGAACATAAGTAAATAAAGGCAGTATAGAATGTAATCTTACCCCCTAAAGAGTTGCAGCTGAGCAAATTATTAAAGATTAGGAGCAGGCCTGATGTTAACAAGCTGCAGCTGGAGCCAATAAAAAGAGTGTGATAAAAGAGTGGATTGGTGGGGACTTGAGTCAGTTGGCTGCTGTGAGGATGAGGAAGAGCCTGGGCCTAGAGGAGCTGCCTACAAGAAACATCAAGGAGGTATGAAACTCTAGCAATACAGAACCTTTGCAATGTAATGACAATAGGACTTTTGCATTATATATGGCAACAAGGGAGTCTCTGTATCGCCTTTTTGTGCTCCTGATATCCCCTCGGTGGTAACTGGTGACGCCAGCAGTGATAATCAAGTCCAACCCAGCCCCAAAACCTCAACTGAACCCTGGCACCCAGTGCCGCATCCTGGCTTTGTTAAACACATCCAGGGATGGGGACTCCACCACCTCCCTGGGCAGACCATTCCAGAACTTTATCACTCTTTCTGTGAAAAACCTTTTCCTAATATCCAACCTATATTTCCCTTGATAGAGCTTGAGACTTTATCACAAAGAAACTTGAGAAGTTATCCCAAAGAAAGCTGGGGCGCAGCCAACTCTGTGTGGCTGTGAAAGTCTCTCTGAACTGATCAGCAAGCTGGACATGCACACCATGCCTCACCTCTCCTGCTTTGCCAGCTCCTGAGGGGGAGGAAAATGCATGAACTCTGACCTCACCATTTCTTTCTGATGCTTCTTCTCTGCCCAGAAAGCAAACAAGGAGCCGTGAGTGCTCACAGAACCTGTCCATGTGATTTGATTATGTACAAGAGGTACAGCTGAAAAGTCCCCACTAGTGTTTGGGGAAAGGCCAGCAGCAATCAAGGCTGAGAACTCTTAAGGCAGGAAGATGTTAAAAACAATTACTCTAATTATTGGTTGCCTTCACAAACTGGAAACCTGTGGCCTTTATTTCATCTGCTCATGTCCAATTAAGGATTGGTTCTGCTTCTTTTTGTTCTGGCGCACAGAAAGCCACCTTCCCCTAAAATAGCAAACAAATGCTTCTAAGAAGTTGGCTATCTGAGATGATGAATTCTTATTCTCCTGTGGGGTTAGAACATTGCAATTTGGCTTACTGTGGCCTTGTGAGCCAGAAAGTACAGGGAAGGGTGATAAAATCCTGAGATATCCAGAAAATCATCTCAATTTTTTCTGCTTACTGATACCTGGGAGAAAGGAATTTTCAGCTTTAACAGGATATGAATAATTAAACCATGATTTTAAACTAAAGGCTGAAAAGATCCTAAACATGCTCATTTTTATGGAGGAAGAAATGTAATCATTCTGAGAGATTATATGCCAGAAGTCAAACCTTTGTCACTGAATTTCAGCCAGTCACCAAATCTTTGGAGCTATAATCTTCAAAATGTTGTATGCTCACTTATTATGGACAGCCACATATCAAATAATAACAAGAATAATATATTTCCTGTCCTTAAGGTTACCAAAGGCCATATAAAATGTATGAATGTCTTTCATCAACTTTTCAATTTGTCAGTTCCCAAGGGTTCCCATACAGAGCATTTTTTCTAGCACTGCTGTCAAAGTGGTGAATGGGTCTCCACTATTCATATGGCAAGTGACATCATGCTGTTCTGAACACTGAACAGGAGGTTGAAGCAGAACCTTAATCTTGTTTTTGTCTTCCCTTCCCCTTTTACAGTGCCTGTGTGCTGTGAATCAAAGTAGGTTTATTTTGCAGATCTTTACTCACCAACAATAATTCAAGATGTAATTGCACTTCAAGATCTAAATACAGAGGAAATCCAAAATAAAGTTAATTGAAAACCAAAATTAGTTATACGAATAAACCCTTTTGAGAATTTACAACCCAGCAATTATTTGTTCACATTTGTTTTTTCTTGAAGACTTTTCCTTTCCTTCTTTTTTTAGAGATCCCCAGAGGTGTTGCAGTGTAGTGAAGTATTTACATGTTTGAAGTCTTGTTTGTCATGGTTAGTCATCAAGAACTCACTTGTTGATAAACATGCTCTGTTTCCCTTATCATAACTCATCTGATCAGAAGGATTATTTCTACTTGAAAGAAGCTATCTCCATTTTATTCTAACATAAATCATGCTTATGTTGAACTCAGACATCTTAAAAGCATTCTACTTCTCTTCCCCGTGTCTTTGTGACTCACTCCAGATGTATCCCAGTAAATTGATTGTCTTCTCTAATTTCTTTACGGTGTCTCATATTTATTTAATATGAGAATCTCTCAGTTTTCTGAGGAAATATGGCATTGACTCTCTTGTATCATCAGCCCTTGTCCCATAACGCATTGCACTGTACTAGATGCAATCACTGTACTGAATTCTCTTTTTCTCACCCCTGATTTGTAGGTCATTATCCTAAAATTTATAATTAACCATATTATTCAGTCAGTTTTACATCAGAAATTGTCTGTCTGCTCCCTTTTGCCACGAGCAGAAAGTGTCCCAGACTTCCAAAACAGAGAGCACAGGAATGCCCTGCTGGCTGATTTCCCCAAGCAGGAAAAAGAACATGAACAACCCAAAACATTCTCAGACATCATTTGTATTTGGACAAACGTTCATCAAAAACCACAAACAGTCCAACATCCAATAGCTGCTTTGCTGGAAGCCTTCTGACAGGACCTCCCACATCCCAATAGCTTTTCTCCAACTCCCTCCAAATGAAGCAACTTACTTTATTAAATGGATTATTTTAAATAAGTTCTGCTGTCCTTGACAGAAACTGTGCTGTGATCAGATTGATAGAGAACTCTTCTGCAGGGTTCAAGCTTCTCTTCTTAAAACCATCCCAAAAATTGGCTGTAAACTGGAATAGTTTTGGCAGAAAGGTGAATAGCTGTATGACAGAGTATTAAGGGTAGCACACATTTTAATATTTCCTATTTCAACCTATTTTGTTCTGGTTTTGAAACTTTTACATAGATGAAGATGTATCTGATTGTTCTCTTACAAACTCAATATAACACTGAGGAATGAAAAGCTATTCTGTTTTTCCTTGTTATCTCACCAACTTTATACAGAAATACATTAGATTTTTTAAAGAGCTGTCATATGAACTATTTTTCTGGAAGTAAACTTACAGTGATAACTTTCTGAGATACAAAGAAAATTAATGTAAACTGGTGAATAAGATGGGATGTGGAACATTATGGTTACTTTAGGGCTGCTAGTAATACTTCACTGATGAAATTACTATAAATATACTGAAAATTGTCTTTGGATAGACAGTGCTATATCAGGAACTGTGAAACAAATGTTATGGGTTTTGTAATAGGTATAACTGGGCCTGACTTGGGATTGAAGAGTGCTGACAAGCCAATTTGCAAACACAGATGCGTGGGCAGACACATTGTATGTATCCTGAACAATTCTGCTATGCCGTTTTGTACAGAATTATTCTGGGTATAAGTAGTTGATAGAGCAGCAAAGCACAGTGAAATTGATGCCTAAAATTAGATAATCTGATTCTTTTTTTTGAAGGTGGCTGGCAAAAAAAGCTGGTGTGCTGAATAGTTTGCCTAAAATTTGTTAGAAAATGCTTGGCAGTAGTTACCTGCTTAATGCATATGTTCACTGAAATATTCTATTCTCTTGCCAATATAGTTTGGGGTTTTTTTAAAGACATTATTTTTTTGTGTTTTGTAAGACCCTCAGAGTTATTTTACAATGCTGTGTATTCCTGCAATCAAAGAACCACAAATTCTCCATCTAAAACCATTCTCAATCAGCTGCCATTCCTGCACAGCACTCATTGTTTGTCAAAATTCATGTAGGCCTGTCTTCATACACTAAAAAAAGTTGAAAATAACAAATATAGTTTATATCCACCAACAGTTTCTAATAAATTTTTAAGATATGGAAGTTTTACCAACAGTAGCTGTTGTTAATTTGAGGTTGAGCTGCAAGGGTGAAAGGACAGATTGTGCAACTGTTTAACAAACAGCCGATCAGATTAATTGCAATGATCCCACCAGCATGAAAAAGAATAAAATCCAGTCTTTTGTCTAATACACTATTTTAAACATAAATCTAATATATTATAGAAGGAAATGGGAACTTATATATCAGGGGAAAAAAGCTCCCCACTTTTTTGATTGTTTTCTGTATGAGTTTACCTAGGTATAAATCCACAATAATGATCAAAAGCGATCATGAAACTTTGCTAGAGTTGGTGTTTTACCTTGGTTTGTTTATAGTTTGGTGTTTGTTTTACCTTAGTTTGTTTATAGTTTGGTGTATCTGCATTCAGCTTTGGAGTCTTAACTCTTTTCATAGGTGAGAGAAGCTTCAGCCTTATAACAGCAAATGAAATGAAAAAAAAGAGCTTCTTAAATTTCAGCTATGACACAAATCATTCATTTTCAGATCAGCTGAGTGTCAAGGTTATGGTAATAGCTATCAATTCAATCTTTTCTGAAAGGTACTTATGGAGAATGATTTAAATCTTGATTTTAAATCACTTGTTGTCCTTTAATATTTGTGTGGGGAGGAACTTACATGACTTCTCTGCAGAATACTGCATCCTGTCAGTCCTTGAATTTGATTTGTGATGAACACAGTTCACTCTAATAAAATCCCCCGTCTTCAATATTTAACACAGAATGCACTGAGATTTTTTAAAAAATTAGCCTCCCATTATTTTTATATCAGTGCATTAAGAACACAAGTTTGTACTCTGAAGTGGACTGTACAGACAACACAATAAATGAAAGATATTGGATTTACAAACATTTCATAGATTATTTGCTCATTTCTTGTGGTATATTCTGCTCCAAAACTTTGATTCTTGTGTGGTTTGTAAAAAATCATGTATTAATATTAAATTAGAAATTAATGCCTTTCTGTAAGCCCTAAATACAAGTTACTATTAGAAATGCATTAATATTCAGTATGTTCCAGAAAATACTGATAAACCTGTTGCCAAAAAACATTATTTTCCCTTTTCTTCCACACCTCACTCCCATAGAATAATGAGCTCAAAAATTTGGGTCCATGGAATTTCAGGGCAGAAAAGCAGAAAGTAGAGTGGGAGCAACCAACAATTTGTACAAAAAAAAAGTTAAATTCTTTATATGAAGATTAAATTACCTGAAAGATATTGATGTTGTATTTAATGCTGCATAAAACATTATTACGTTATTTATTTTTGAAAACCATTATTTACGTTATTAAAGACCGTTAAAAATTATGTATGTTTTGAAAACCATAAAAATATTTCTCATTTAATCAACATGATCACATTGTATAAAACCAATCAACACAAGGATACATTATGAATCTTGCATAGAGGATCTGCACACCATCTTACAACACTGTCATTCTGAATAGATATCTGGGCAGAATTTATCATAGAATTTATCAAGTGTAAGTAGAGAGGGCTTTTTTTTAAAGTCTTCTCTGGTTTTCCTACCTCATGCATAGTTGTTTTTTACATTTTGTCCTTTATTGCTCTGGGCTGTGTTTCTGAAGATTGTGCCAAATCTGAGGCCTATTTAAGTTGTTTCCATTTAAATGCATAAAAGTAAATAATTTCCAGTTATGTAATTATTGTCACTCCAAATAGCTGTGTCTTTGTGATTTGCTTTATACCTACTGTCACTTTGCAGTGGCTACCAGGCATTCAAATACTGTAGTCTAGCTGAGAGCTATCATTAGCAAATCAAAGCAGATGTATTTGTATACTTATTTTTATTTCCCAGTCCACAGAGTGCTCTACTGTACTGCTGCTACTTTAACTTTTGACCCCTGCCAAACCATTAGTCTGCCTTGTAGAACACATTATTTTGTCTTAATATTGAGATTTATTTTTTTAGCAAGCATTTTCCTAATATTAGGGACAGAATAATGGTTTTATGTCGCCTTCAAGAAAGTGCAGTGTCACAGCTGTGATTCAGTTGAATTTGTCTGAGTCATGCTCTGGAGAGGCTGCCCTCATTCCTGTCCCCTGGATTTCTCCCCGTGCCAAGGAGCCTTCCTTTCCCAGATCCTGTCTCATCCTCAAGTGTGGCAGCACAGCAGATTTACCCTCAGCAAACACTGAACAGAATTGCCAGAATTTAAGTGCTGACAACTAGATCTCCTTGGCCATCACACAAAATTTCCTTACAAACCTATTTTTATCTCATTTACTAGGAACCCTCAACAAAGGAATCCTTGTGATTAAGAGTTCTTGAAGTGAGATGTATGAGATGTGATTTAATAACTGCTTCACCAGAGACTTGAAAAATGACCCACACATTTTGGGCCACAGCTCTCTGTCTGTTGAATGAGAATGAAATATTCTCCTCCTTTTAACCTCTTGTCATGTTTGGACTGGGACCATAAATGGTGCTTTGCAAATTATAGGTCCTGCTTTCAGCTGGAGAAACTTTGGGACTGAATTCATTGCAAGAGTCATGAGGAGTAGGGACAGATATCAAGCTGATTAAACACTGCAGAAGCATCAGTAACTGAAAGGGTAAAAGATTTCTAATAGGCAATTTTCCCTGAAAAAACTGGAGGAAGAGCATGTTCCTGTGCAATCACACCTACTCATTAACTCAGTAATAATCATATCTTTGGCTGGTGAACTCCTTGCATTTCAGACCTGGATTATATTTAATGGAGAATACAGCCATTATAAAGACTCACCCCTCTCTCCTCAGCTGATTTTTCAGGCTCTCCATAGCAATAAACCTAAAATAGGTTCATTTTTTCATCCTTCTGCAACCTTCATGCACTAAGGTCATCAAATTTGTGTCACCACTTTATTTTTCCTGTGATGCTAACACTGGAGTGGGCAGATCACCAGTGTGATGTTGAGGAGTACATTTAGTACAGGTTGAGCTCTGTGTAGTGGGAAATGTGGCAGCCCCAGGCAAGGGGCCATGAACAGGCACAGATCCTTTGCACAACAACAACAACAAAAAAACCCAAAACACTCCAACAAATCCATGAAGATATTTTGGGAAGATATATTAACAAAACAAGAGCAGTTTAGGGCATGATTTACTTTAATAGAAGATTTTTTTTTTAAAAAGAGAAAAATAAAATTCAATGTTTGGTCTAGCTTAATTTTTTTTTCATGTTCTATTGTCCCCAGCTGCCCTCAAAAATTAGTAACTATAAATTAAAGTGTCTTATTCTGCAACAGGGAATAAGGTTCTTTATAGAGAGCCAGAGTGGAAGACTCAGGCACTTTCTTAACTGAGCTTGTACTCTTTTTTAGTTTTTTTAAGGCTAAATAAAATAATTTCACTGTGTATTTTGGGAGAGGAAAGGAAAAGAAGGTGCTAAGCAGGTAAAGAAAAAAAGAAAGCAGTAGGAAGAAAGGTGAGGAAATCAGGAGGGATTAAAAAAAAACAGAGTCAGAAAGAAAATAAATGATTCTGTGGACTGACAACTTTAAATCTGATTCTCTGTTGTTTTGGTTACTTAAAGTTCTAGTTTTACAGTGTCTTGTGCATTGTACCCTGTCTTGCAAACACAAGCAGAAAAGGTGGCTCTGCTCTATTTAAAAGCATTGAAATTCAAAATGGCTGTGATGAGTAAAATTAAAAAGTGGTCTTAAAAACTATCTCTTGGCCAAAAGTTTGAGTTCTAAAATTTGTTTTGTAGGGTAGCCAAAAGTTACAAACATAAATAGTATTCAGTAAATGCTGGATACTATTTTTCCAGCAATGAAAATAATACTTCTATCATCTGTCAGAAGACTTTTATGGAAAGCTAATGCATTATATATGTTTGAGTCTTTTAGCCATTAAATGTGCCATTTGACAACATAAACGCTTTGCTTCTGAGACCCACAGAAATGTCTTTTCAAAAGGAGAATAAAGCTGTAGATTAAACGTTTTTATTAGAGATTAGGGTATTGTAAAATTAAGTGCTATAGCTACACTGGCAACTTAAGGGGTTTAAAAGGCACAGTAAAACACTCTGCCTGCACTAATTGCAGGCCCTGTTTTTTCTCCTTTTCTACCCTATCTTATCTTGTAAGGACATAAATTAAAAGAATTAGCAATTGTACAGTGCCTGCAGAATACAATATTTTTTTGAGCAGAGTACAAAAGAATACAAAAATAACAGCATGCAACGCTTGGTATCTAAGAAATGCTGTGTAAATATTAATTCTTGTGAACTCTTGGGGTGGAGATATGCATCTCTGTGTCTCTCAGTACAAGAAATCAAAGCTCAAAGCCAGTGGTTAAAGATTTCAGGCTTTGGGGGAGGGCCAGACAACATTTAATGCAAGTGCTCAGTGGGCAGACCTGGGTCTCTCTGGCTGGATTAGGAGCATCCCTGCCCTGAGGAATTCTGGAATTAGTTTTGAGGCCTCTCAGCTATTGTACCACACACAAAAACTTGCTGTTGTTGTTTTAGTGGTGGTAAAAGTGAAGCGCTAAAATCATAATCCTAAACTATCCAGTGTGTCCATTACCTTAAGCCAAGAATCCAGGAGAGGTGGTTTCAACTAAATCTTGATTTTTTTTTTTCCCAGGGACACATTTTGTCCTTGATGACCACTGCTTTGATCTTAGAGAGGCTAAAGAAGGAAGGCCTTGTTTTGTTAAGAAAAAAGAAACAAAATAACAAACAAAGCCCAACCTGTCACAGAATAGTCACGCAGAAATGCTCTTTTTGATATTTGTTGATTGGTGTTTGGTTTACTTACTAAACTCTTCAGAAAAAAAAGAAGCTGTGTGGTTCCATATACTGTGTATCAATGCCTCATATAGAAATCCGTACAGAAATGTGGGCAAGGGACCAATATTTTTAAAAAGAGGCATTTTTTTCTCTCCAGTGCAGGGAAGTCTGTAACTACTTTGCACTCAAGCACTGATCTCTGAGTGCTCAGGACAGCATAACATGTCCCTGGGTGGTTTGCTGAGCTTAACATTGGAACTGAGCTCTCACAGCACTGAATCACATTTACACAAAACCAGCCCCTTGCTTTAACAAGAGTGTGGCTGCAATAACCACATATCTCACAGTAGAAGCAGCTGAGCAACTGTGAGGGTGGTGGGAATCCCATTTTCCATTCATGACACTTGTAACACAACAGAATTATTTTTATATTTTGATAGATAACTATGATAGAAAGATTAGAAATCAAGAATTAAGCAGGTAGAGGTATCAAACATGTTTATGGCACTAAAGAAAGCACACAGAAGAGACCCCACTCAACAAAAAGAGCAAAAAATTATATAAATGTTGGCTCTTTCAGTTTAATAATGATAGGGTGTGGTGGTACCAGTTGTTGGTTTTTCTGGGTCTGGATTGAAGGCACCTGAGACAGTAATTCATGTTCACACTCAGGTGTTTATTATTTCTTATCAGTAAAACAGTCTCACTGCTGTGAGCTCAGCAGCTTTTCATTAGAAGGCACAAAATGGCCAACAATCTCTTGTTCCAAGGTCTTTTAAGACTAAACTATCCAATTAAGAACTGACAACTAGATTATTTCCCCTTTTAACCCAGTAACTGATCTCAAGGAGCCCCCAATGCAGACTTTTCTGCCCAATCACAAAATGCCACCCAAACCCAAGAAGAAGGAGGAAGAAGAAGCATGAAGAAGAAACCCAGGATGATGCCCTGTGCCCTCCATCTTGCTTCCATCCACAACATACTAAAAATCCCAAAACCTCAATTTCTCACCAAGTGATACACCTACACTGCTCTCTATAATCTGTTTCACACTTTTGTGGATTCCAGTCTATCTTGAAGTCTGGGAAACTTTCTCCATGAGTAATGGTCAAAGTCAGAGCTCCCCTGGGGGTCAGGGCACCCCAGAGCAGACAGAGAAATATTCCCAGTGCCCTGAGTTTCCACAATAGGGCATCCTCCAGCTATTCTGAAAAATGGGGATAGAGGAGTTTATTCTGTGTTGGGTGTATAACAGTGAATGTGCCATTCACACTGCAGTTTGTTTGCTCTGCTCACACCCTGTTTCTGCACAGCCTGACAACACCAAGAACTTGCTCTCTGTTTGCAGCTACAAGCAGAGGCTGCTGTGTGCTCTTCACACAGATTTCATGCTCTGACAGGGCCTGCATTATCTCCTTTTTGGTGACAAATGAAGAAGTCTGGTAGCCACAATGAATGTGCCTACAAAGTTCAATGCACGTTTTCAGTACAGCACCCAAGAGTGCTCTATTCACTGCCTGATATAGGGAGGCAGGAGGATTTCCAACTCTTAGCTAGTATAAAATTGAGGCTCTGTTGTTTCATTTACAGTTCCTTTCAAGGACAAGCAAGAAAAATGCTTACTTGACAAAAATACAGCATATCCAACCTCCATTATTATTCACTTTATTAATAAAATGACATTTTGCAGTTACTTCCGTATTTTCCAGTGGATATTATGCAATTATTACAATTTGCCACTGAGAGCAGACTGTATGCTGATTAAGTAGGCTCAGTGGATAGGAAATGAAGGTGTCTGATAGCAAATGCTGGGGGTTTATCTAAGAGTAGAGTAAAAGAAGAAAAATAATCATTACATAGATCAGAAAGGTTATTAAGTAAAAAATAAGTAGGAAAAAGAGAAATTATAGCCACACTTTTTGTTGGAAATGGCTGAGCAGCAATTTAATGGAAAATTAATTTTAAAAAAATGTTCCTAAGAAAGAAAAAGTCACATCTTGCCCTGGGTAAATCCATTTTGTCTTTATAAATAACACCCAAAAAATGTGGGTCATACATAGTAGTCTAGTTAAGACATATCTAAATCCAGGCATCTAAAATTTGGTCACATCAGAGTCTGTATTAAGATTAATTTTGAAGATTTCAGTGACTCCACTAGATCTAGGGTAGTAAGGAACAGTCAGACAACAGGTCTCCTGTGCCAAATTTACTTGGGTGGTAGGAATAGACCTGGGCTGTTCTTGGGTGGTTGGCCATCCTTTACCCTAAGTATTGAATGGAAATTCCAAAATTAGCTCTCAAGCATGGAAGGAGAACTGATGGGAAAGGGAACTGTACATTCTTATTTACTGTCAGAAACTGTGAAAAAGGGAGACCACAACCTGGTGTTAGAAATGATCTCAAGTGGTTTCTTTGAGTCATGGGTAGAATAAAATAGTAAATTAATTAAATTCACTTCACTTGGGGTATCTTGTTCTCTGCTGTGTCCTCCCAGGTATGTCAACAAGTAATTTTAGTATGGTCTATCTGTGAGCCATGGAGCAGCTGACCAAAAACAGCTTCAGTGAAGTTCAAAGGACCAATTTGGTCTTTTTCTCCATCAGACTCTGTTTTCTTTCAGAGATTGTTTTTTGAGAAATAAACAAAGTTGCCATAGTGTAAATCACTGCTGTCAGTTCCCCCCTTCCCCCCTCCCCAGCCCCAAAATTAATTAGATTTTTAGATAACAAAGCTCAGTAAATTCTCAGTACAGTTAGCAGTGATTTAAGGGAATGTTCACTGTGTCACATCACTGGTGGTCTTTATTTTGGAGCAGTACTAATGATGGAAATCAAGCTGCTAGCAAGCAGCTTAAGAACACAAAAAGCTGTCTTTTAGAAGAGACAACAAACTTCCATCTGCTTCCAGACGATCAGTGAGCTCTCCCTAAAGGCAGAATGGCAAGGGAAGTGTCCCCAGATGGCCTCTGCATGAGCAGTGGCAGAAGAAATCAACCTCTCCAGGCTGGCAGAGGAATGACCTACAGCTCCCCATTTAAAGGGCTGAGCTGTGTTAGCGGCAGACAATATAATCCAGGGGCAAGGAGACGGGTAAAAAAGAGTGTGTGTCAGTATTTTTGGAAGATTGTGCGGCTTGAATAACAGAGCATAAGTTTTATATTGTTTTACAATGATAAGAGCTTGTCACAAAATGTTTTATAGCACAATATCTGCACATTACTGCACACTGCGGCATGCAGTGTTTTCTGTGAAGTGGGCTATGCTGAAATTGTCAATGTGAGGAGTAACTCACCCTCTAATCCTTCTGACACTGCTCCACCAATCTGTCCTCTGCTGGCCCAGCACCACAACTCTCAGTGGGCTCTTAAACATTCTCTTAAAGCCATCAGCAAAAGCCAGGGGACAGATAGAAAGGCTGGGTTGAAAGCAAGTGAAGCATCTGTCAGACGAGGTATACGCTACAGAACCGATGTTATGATGATTTAGTTGTAGAATTCCAGTGAGATGATAAACCTCAGATTTCTAACACAAAAAGGAATATTTTGCCAATTCCATGATGCTTTGCCCAGGCTTTTTTGTTGCCTGCTAATTAATCATATTTTGCCTGTACAAAATGAAGAGTATTATCAGAAATATTTTGCATATAGAATAATAAACTCCACAGGCAGTTCTGGTCTCTTCAGCTTTCTCTAACTGCTTTCCTGAAGTGCTGATCAGTATTCTAAGTCAGACCAACCATTAATTCTCTCACAGAAAATATGGATCAGGCCTTTCAAGGAGCAGATGAAACAAGCTGATTGTTGCCAGCTTTGATAAATTTTGCTTAATTGGACCTGGCAAACGCACAACAAACACTGTGCTGTGGACTTAATATAGCACCTACTCTTCTAAAACTTTGTAAAGCAGTTGGCGTGGCATACAAGAAGTTCTGCTCTCTACAGTTAAAGTGCTGCAGTAATTTATTCAAGAGATACACAAAGAAATTCAGTGTTGGGGGTTTGGGTTGGTTTTTTTCCTAGGAAAAAAGAAAAAAAAAAGCCCAACAAACAACGGAACCAAAACCTGAAACTCCAACGAAGTTTCTTTTTACCCTTTTCAGTCTGTTAACAAATAGAGTTTGTAGGAACAACCTGTTCTTGAGGAATGACCCTGCATATAACCTCAATTAACCATTGGAAGAGAAAAGCCTTTTGGGGCCTGCAGGTTTGGAAGAACTCTTAACACTTAGAAAGATGTAGATGATGTTATTTGTTTCTTTATGAAGTTAGAGAAGTGAGGTCCATGAGCTGGTTTCATTCTGATGCCTCATGTTTTAGCTTTTATATTTTTCAGATTCTGTGCTGCTTTAGTGTGTGGGTCTGGGCTTCATATTATGGGATGGTGAGCTCTGTGCACAGAGCAGGGAGACAAAACAATTCCTGCTCCAGCTGGGCACCAAGGACAAATGACCCAAATCTCAGGCCCAAGAGCACAAACACCGTGGGACTGCATGGGCTAAAGCTGGAATTGAACAATGAACTGCAAGATGCAAATGGAGCAGAATGTAGGGGGATAGAACATAAGTAAATAAAGGTAGTATAGAATGTAATCTTACCCCCTAAAGAGTTGCAGCTGAGCTAATTAGTAATGATCAGGAGAAGGCCTGATTTTAACAGGCTGCAGCTGTAGCCAATAAGAAGAGCGCCATAAAAGAGTGGATTGGTTGGTTGAGCAGAACTGGGGTGATTTGACTGCTGTGAGAAGAAGGAAGAGTCTGTGCTTAGAGGAGCTGCCTACAAGAAACATCAAGGAGGTACAAAACTCTAGCAATATGGAACCTTTGCAATATAATGACAACAGTAGAACTGATCAAAGGGAGAGACCCCGTGCCCGGTCGTGCATTTTGGGAATGTTTTGGTTCATCCTGGGTGCAGCCCTGGCTGGGCTCTTGTGCTGCCCAAGATGGACCCATTGAGGAGATCCTTCTAATAAATCCCTGCTTTAGTCTTTAGCTCTGTCCAGCCTCTGCTCTAGGGCAGCCTTGACAAGGCATCAGTTTCTATCTGGGCCCTGGTGAGTGACTAAGGTGCCGCTGAGGATGGCTCATGGCTGAGCTCTTGCTCCTTGTATCCTGAAGTGGGATGGTCTTGAAAATTTTGGGTTATTTTGTTTTCCAGGTTGCATTTTTACTTAGTTTCCCTTCCATCTCTGCTTCCCAATGCTGTTATGCTGCTGTGAATCTCTTTAACCCAGTACTTGCAAATGGAGATTCACAAGCGCTCCTTACCAAGAATCCAAACAATATAATTCAAATTCAGGAAGGGCTGAAATGGGGGGTTATGTTTTCTTTCATATTGTTTTCAGTAGTTTTCCAGTGAACCTGGCCGTTGTTCTTGCTAGCCAGTGCTTGTCAGAAAGGTTACAGCAGTGTGCAGAAATCTGGCTACCACTCCACTGGATGTAGATAGCTGGATTAGCAAATGTGGGATCTGCAGTACAATGAGCACCTTTGTTTGGGGCTTTTGCAAGGTCTGGAAGAGCTGGCTTTGTGCCCAGTTCAATGTAGCTATTAGAGTCTTTTCATTGACTTTAATTGGAGCTGGATTAGGGCCTAATCATTAAAAAAAATCTTCACCCAGCAGCGAGCAATGGTCACATTTGACCTCAAAATCTCAGTCAGAGGCATTGGTAAGGGAAAGCCAGAACATAAAAGATGGAAAAATAATATTTTCCTGTCAAACAAGGAATGATAGATAACTATATGTAATACAGTGACCATATGCCTCAAATTTGTCTTGAACTCCCCAAATTTTTTTCCACCTAAGATGTGTCCAATTTTGATTTCTGGCAGCTGCCAGAACGCAGTGCAAGAGAAGGCTGTTTGTCTGCCTTTAGCTGGTGTGGGATTTGCTGTTGGCAAGCACAGACAACAAACACTTCAGTTCTGCGACCAAATGTCTTTGCCATTGTTTTTATTAGACTGTGGGATGTTTTTCCTGATCTGTGGCAAGATATTTTGACAACTCACTGCAGTATAATAAGCGAATAAAATATCAGAGGATAATATATTTTATGTGCATGTGTACGTATCTATATTTTAATACATAAAAGTAGCATAAATTAGTAAGCAGGGTTTTTTAGAAAATATTTCATAGTTCACAAAGCCAATGCTGTATCATTGTTACAGATTTACAGTGAGTGTCCATCTGTGTCTCTTGCTCTTTGCCTTCAGTGTCTTTTTATTTTCCATGTACTCCACATGAAAGGTACCACACTTCATGACCTGTGAAAGTCCAGTGGAGTATTTGAAGTGCAGTGGAAGCACAGCTGAACTGAGATGGAAAGATTAGTAATGCAGGAAACCCTAAATACTGTAATAATATTAATTCTTCTCTAATTAATTTCTGTATCTTATTTTTAGGAGATTAGTTTTTTGACAATCATGTTAGGGAGTTGTTTTCATTTGGGTTTTGTAATGTGTGACATATTATGAATTATTGCTTCTTGTTGCATTCCAAACATCTACTGTTTGGGAGGCATGAGAAGAATAATCTCTGTTAGTTTTATCCTGTCAACCAATATGAGATAAGAGGTCAATGAGATAAGGTGAAAAAATTCATGTTAATTTATCAATGTCACAGAATGGGGACGGTTGGAAGGGACCCATGGTGAGTCACCTGGTCCTGCTCATGTGGTTAAGTGCCCTGTGAAATGAGCCTTTTTTCCGCTCGAAAACCTAAATAACATTCTGGTAACATTTGCATTACAGGAAGAACTTTCTTTAGCACCCACTTATCATGTTTCACTCAAACATGACAGACAATTGGAGAAACTTTAACATGGAAATAATATTGGTAAGCCTCGCAAATTGTATGAAAAACAGTTTTTCAGTGCTATAATAGCAAGAAATGGAGGATGGTCTGAAGGAAAATTTTCCTTCTCCCTTTTTTTGTTTGTTTTGTATTTTGGTTTTTGGGTTTCTTTGTTTTTCTTCACTGTAAGGCTAATTTTCTCGAGCTAATCTGTTTGATTCACATGCTGATGGACAAATGTGTCAAAACTGCTGGAAGCAAGTGCTGTAGGGCATGTGTTTTAAGAGACTTTTGATTCATTTATGTGCTTATAAGTTTTCTATTTTTATTCATGGTTAGCATACTTCACCAGGCCTGTCACACCAGCTCAGGGACTGAGCTGAACTCTTTCCTTTTAATGGTTCTATCTTCTGAAATATCTGTAAAGTGTATTAGTTTTTTTTCTTTTTTAAAATCCCTGCTGGATGCATAACTACCCATCCAATTTAATTCACTATGACTACAGCACATCTTTGCCATCCTATAAATTGTCTCCTCCTGGTTATACCAGTTAAAACTTCTTTGCTAATTGAATAGCAGAGACAAAATTTTGTCATCTCTGCTCCTCTATTTCTTCAGTCTTATGCTGTTCTGTTTTAGGAGCAGTTAAAAATGTTCAAAACGTGCCCTTGTGTTTTTCATGCTCTTGTCTCATGTGGCTTCTTTTAAATCATGTGCAATGAGACTACCTGGATGAGAAATACTTTGCAATTCAGGCCATGATGCAGGGTTTTAAATCAGAAGTTAATGACCAAATTCCTTGTCCTTATGGGGGAAAGTAAGGTGACCTAATTGCTATATTTCTCTGAAGAATATACCGGAATATACAGGGGTTATTGCAAGATTTGACTTCTGTTTGAGGTGATAGAAATTCCTGCTGGCTTCAAGGAAAGTTGGTCAAGACCCTTGCAATGAATCCTAAGCATTCAATGCTAGGAAAAAGTGAGGGTGATGAAGAGACATTTTGGGGAAACAAATTCACAAACAAAATTCTGGAAATGAGAGAGAAGGGTTGTTTGGATGAGAATTAAATCACAGAAAAAATTATTATGGGACAAGAAAATTTTGATAAACACCTGGCCATTTCTCATCTTAGAGCCTAAATGTTTCTCTGAGCTACCAAAATAGCCTTGGAGAAGGCATTGAACAGTTGGGCAAATATTGTACAGTCAAGTTTCAAGCCCTGCTCAGAGCTGGGCTTTTTACAGACCTCTGAAAGCCAAGAGTAGAAAATTAAGAATGTGAATGCCAGGAACCATCAAGCTGTGGAAGACAGGGCTGGAAAGTGCAGCTGTACAGAAAATGACTTTTCAGGGAATTGGGAAATTGCAGGCTACAGAGAGTGGGGGAAATAAGGAAGTGCAAGCTTACAAAAAGCATTAGAAAAAGAGAGGAAGAGAAGATCAGTCCCAAGAAGGGTTATGAATGCAAGGAAATTGATTTAGATCAGTAAAAATGAATCCTGTCAGCTGAGAACCTTGTTTTAATTGCTTTTAGCAGAAGACAAGCAGAGTATCTGCAGGACTGCTCCAGGCCTTGAAGTACTTTGGGGCTCTTTCCATAAAAGCCTTACAAACGCAGAGCTAATATTCAGTCCAAATGAGAGCCTGTCACACCCCTCTGTCACCTGCCTCTTGTTTTGGGCAAACCTCAATGTTGACACTTTCTGCTGTTTCCCTGCCCCCTTATTTCTTTGTAACACATTTGCCAAGCAGCCACTAAGGATGGCAAAGGATTCCTGGGGCTCCAAAGCAGTGAAATAAATGCCAGCAGGAAGCTTCCCTCCTGCTTGATGCACAGCTTTGACTTTCAGCTGTGGGTGTGGAGGACCATACATTCTGGTCCAAGTGCAGTTTCTGTGTGGATCTTTTAGTGCTATGCTCATAAAGTCATTGCTAGACTTTTCACTTTCAAAGTAAGGGAATGCAAGGAAATATAATAAATCTGCCCTGTATGGTTATAGGTATTACCTTTCCCCCATAGTTATGCACCTTTCTCCAAACATCAATTTTAGCCACTTGTGCACCCATCAGGACATGGATCAGGTTGGTCTCACCAAGCCCACATAATGACCATCACAGAATCAACTGTTCCATTCACCATTCAAAATAAAATATTGGTATGTGGATGTAATTATTTCACATCACAGCAGAAAAATTTTGCTTTGTTTGTTACCCAGAGTGTGCTAAACCTACTTTTCTTCTTGTGAAGTATTTTTCCTTCTGCAGTATTATTCAATTTAATATAGAGCTCTGAGAATATCCTTATTTCTTCTCTGAAGGTGTCTGAGCCTGTCATCTTGTTTCTACTGCATGGGCAAAAAAATCATGTTGGCCCCAAAGAATTAGTACCACTGCCTCTTAAAAATTTCAGTAGTACAGGAAGATAGTAAAAAATATATTCAACCATATTTTCTAAGGGGACATTTTTAAGCTGGCCTCTAGTTTTGCACAGTTTTCACATAGCCTAGTGAGCTATGTGAATGACCCAAAATCAGAGTGTACCAACTGGGCAGTTGTCAGCAAACTGTGAAGGAAACTACCATACCAGTGCATACCAGTGTACAGAAAATAACACCTTGGCTCACAGAACTTGCTTTGTTCTTCTGCAGGTCTCTATCCCAGCCATTATGGCCATCTCTGAGCCCTCTGCAATCTTCCCAGAGCCAGCTTTGTGCTTTTGGCTCTGTCACCAGGCCAGGAGCTAGCCCTGTGTGCACTGCTGCTGTCACCAGAGGGAAAATAAGGTGAGGGGAAAGTACAAAATTGAGATGAGGAGCAGCCTTGGGCATTGGGGAGTCTGGTGCTGCCTACAGGGGACACCTCCAGCCCTGCTCACTGCTCCCCAGCCCTCCCCAGCAGCAGCAGGCTGGAGGTGCTCTGCCATGGCACTGAGGAATTCACATCCTCTGAACATAGAGAATAATTCTCTCTGCCAGGTTTTTTCCTAGAGAAGCACAGAGAGAAGAGGAGAAAACTGTTCTTATCTCTACTTGCTGTTCCTGTTGTTTTTGCACATGTGCAATGTGTTAGGAAGATTGGGTACCTGAAGGGATTTGGTAACTGGATTCAGGTGATGCTTGTTTATACTAATTAAGCAATCACTCAAAGCTGTGTCCTTGTGCACCCATCAGGACATGGGTCAGGTTGGTCTCTCCAAGCCCATATAAAGACCATCACAGAATCAAATCCTCTGTTCCATTCACCATCCAAAATAAAATTTTGGTTTGCGGATGAAATTATTTTGTGTCACAGCAGAAAAAAAATGGCCTCAATTTGGCTAAAATTTGGCCTGTCTGGAGACAGTCACGGGTTTTTCTTTAGTATATTATCTCTTTAATATAGTATAATGTAATATACCTTAATAAAGCAATTTTTTGTTCAGCATTCTGAATCAATGGAGTCAGAGGCCAATCATTCCCAGATACTGGGGGTCCTTGCATACAATAATGGCACAAGAGCTTCAGAAAGCTCTGCTCCTCCAGCTGACAAATGGGGCCAGGTGGTTATTTGACGTCCCCTGGTGTCCAGTTGAACAGAATCACAAAGTCTGGCTGGCTGTCTCAGAAGTGACTTTGGCAGCTCCTCTGCCTGGACATCAGTCACAGCAGCGAGTTTATTTCAGGTGACTGTATCCAGGTGTCAGCTCTTTAAAGATCCTTTTTAGTGTTTGTGTTCAGTTCCACTGCTGGCTCTGCTGACAGTCTGAGTGCTGGAGGGAGCTTGGCACAAGGACTACAGTGTTATTGCACTTTGTCTCTCCAAATGTCCTCCTGCTTTCTGTCCCACAGCATGGAGGGGGTGTGCTCTGACTTGCTGAGGTCAAATTCATAAATTCTTCAGGAGCAGAAGAGGGTAAGACTGGTTCAGAGCTGTCAGAGGGCAATGACTGGCACACGCCACACACCACCCACAGCCCCAAGGCTTCTCTTATAACTGGTGTTTGTCACAGTAAAAGGTAGATCATATTTATTTTGACAGTCTAATTGCAAAGTGTTGATTGAGAAATCAGTAACTACAAGTGTACAATGTGGCTGTCCCCCTCAGACCATTAATTATCTGCCCAGAAATGTTACAATACATCTTTTCCCTCATCACGCCAATTATATTCCAGTCTGGTCTCTGCTAGCTGTCAATAACAATTAATTTTCCTTTTCCCACCACACTGAATTTTTGGTGGCTGTGATGTTGTAAGTGTAGAGGTGGGAGGTCAAATCAGGGCAGAACAAGCAGTGGTGCTACAAACCTCAGGTTAGGGTGAGACAAACTACATAGAAAACAGTGATTTTTCTCTTTTCTTCAAAATTCTCAGGTTGTGGGCATGTAAATGCATGGAGTGGTGCTATTGTGAATTGTGTAGGAATTATATGATTCAGCATGTGCTGAATATATTATATGATATAGCATGTGCTTAAGTAATAAGTTTTTATGGCTAAAAATAAGGGTCTTATACCTTTAAATGAGTCTGTTCCATATTTGTTACAGAAATCTTCCAAAGGCAGGGAAGCAAGGAGCTGGATAACTGCAGCTGCTGTTATCAGATCCCACTGGGAATTGATCAGGTGTCCCCTATAAAGAATTAAAAAGACAGGGAAGGATTTTTTTCTTCCTTTATTTTCAGAAGATGCTGAAAGTGGGGAACTAGATGCAAGAAATTTGTTAGTATGGGATAAACTGTTGTGAATCACACAGCTGAGCCAAGGACTAACAGGGGCAAGGCAGTGAACAAAATTGCTGGTTGGTTTTGCAGCACCTGCTTGGTATTTTTAACATACCTCATTTCAGCTGCTGATCTGGTGCAATCCATTGCTGTGGGCAAAGTTAAAAACAAAATCCTCATAGAAGTCATTTAAATACATCAGTGCTATCTCTCTAGCTGTTAGCTATAAGTAAGCATTATCCTTTTGGCAGCAAATGTTGTGACAGAATGGGTCCTAACTGATGTTCTGATTGCAGGCCACATCAGGAATAATAAATGTACACAACTCTTTTGAGGGTGTTTTCTCACAAGTGTTCAAATATCTCCAAGTGCTCTGATTCTTCCCTTGTTTGCGTTTTGCACAGTTGATTTCTTGGGGTTTGGAAAAGTAAAAATGCTTTTTAATGATGTGTAATATAGTGTCTTGGTATTGCTCAGGGAGCTTCAGATTCCAGTCACCAGGTAGCAAATGTGTGTGCTGATTTTCTGAAACAGAGTAAGGCCTTGAAAACCAGTGCTAAGTTTTGCTCATGAATTCTGCTCATTGCAATATTTTACAAAACATAGAATCACCAACCAGGGTTTGGGCAGAGAAAACTCTAACTGAAAATTTTAACTTTTGTTTATCAAATTTATGAAAATCTGTTTAATTCTATTTGCTTTTTTCCTATGTGATTTATGCCTGTTTTGTGAAAAAACATATTTCCTAGTAATTCATGTTTCCATTTTCCAAAACTTTAGCCTGAAAATATAAAGGCAGCATCTATATATTTCTTGGTTTTATTCTCATATTCTATCACAGGCTAGAAAATGCTTTAACAATGAGATACTTGATTGATTATTCAATAGAGATTCAATCACAAAGAAAGAGTGAGAGGATAAAGCTTCTTTCTGGTCAAGCTGATGGACCTTTAAACTATTGCCTAAATCTACAAAGCCAACAGTTAATTGGAATGGTACAGTCCACTTACATAAATCTCCCATACACACTGTGAATTTTATCACAAATCACAGTAATAATTTGGAATTGCACCATTCTCTGCAAAATAAAACATCCTTGTGGTCTGTGAAGAAAAGACTGCAATGCTGTTCTAGAGAGTGAGCAGCTTCAGCAGGGGATTTCAAATAGACAGACTGTAATTGCTAAAATTTTCCCTACAACCCATCACCTGTAGTCTGTGAATCCTCTTGGAGGGAAAAAACCCAAAGAGTTTGCTCTTCATCCTGAAAATGTGGTTAGGGATGTGGAGGTGGCAGCATTGGCAAGAAGCTGCATTTATTTTTGTTGGGAACTTCCAACACATCCTGGCAAAGGGTTGACTAAGGATACTATTTAACGTCAACAATAATTCACAGAACAAAAATGCTGTATTGTTGTGTCTTCTGGGGGTGTAGCGGGTTCTGCATGTGGTGATCAATTATGTTCTCTGATATGGTATTAGGAATAAAGATAAGGGTAAGGTACAGGCTAGAGAAACTGGGATTTACAAAACCTGCTCTGAAGGACTGAGTTATAATGAAAAGAGCAGGATTCAAGGATTATTCCTGGAGATAGAAAGGTGAGCTACCATAAAGTACACACAGTAAAGATAGCTGGTAGCATGAGGGGTCTGGCTCACAGATGCTTTGGAGCAGGTTTTGTAAATCCTAGTTTCTTTAGCCTGTACCTTACCCTTATCTTTATTCCTAATACCATGTCAGAGTACATGATCCTCTCCTACAGCAAAATATGAGAAGCAATGGCTTCCTCTCTAATCTTGCTGTTTATCTGGTGTCTAACACTAAACATAGCTTCTAGGTGCTGCAGCCCTAATCCTGACACCAGTTTTAACCCTAGCCATGCTCCAAACCCCCCTGTATGTTCTCCAAAGGCACTCTCAGAAATCCTAAACCTGGCCACAGCTCCCTGCCAGGAGAGCTCCAGGAGTACCAGGAACACTCCATTATGTGGTAAAGGTTAGGTCCCTGCAGTCTTCCACTCCCCACCACAACTAAGAGCAAACCCACTTCTGTCACCGTGGTATTTTCTGAAAAATCCCTTCCCCAGGATTTTTCTCCTGAGAAGCTGAGAACCCTCAGAAAAGAAATGTAAACAATAATTATCTGATTGCTTTGGAATGTGGTCTGGAGGTTGCTTACCAACAGGTGCATCTTTGATTGGGTCCATGTGGATTCTTTCTACTTGATGACCAATCACAGGTCCAGCTGTGTTGGGACTCTGGTCAGTCACGGGTTTTTATTATTAATTCTTTTCTAGCCTTCTGATGTCTTCTTTCTCTTTTCTTTAGTATAGTTTTAGTATATAATTCCTTTTAATATAATACAATATCATAAAATAATAAATCAGCCTTCTGAGAACACATAGCCAAATTCTCATCTCTCACCTCGTCCTGGGGACCTCACAACCCCACACATTTGCTTTCACTTGCACCAGCTCTCAAGCTTGCCTTGCCTTCTTAAACCCTGCACCACTTCAGTGACTCCTTCTCTGTTCCTCTGCAGGGCTCTGTCTGTTCTGGAGTGAAAATTACTCACTGTGATATGAATAAAACTGGAGGTAGGGGTAAGTTTAAGAAATTGATAGACTGAGGATTTGTTATCACTTCTGAATGTAACTGATCCAAATATCTGTTGCAGTGCAGAAACTGCAATTTCTTATTGCCAGGAAGTCTTAATTTTTATGGGGTTCATGTTGGTTTATGGTGGAACACTAGAACAAAACTGAGTCAATCCTGTTAGTCAGCAGTATCTGAAATAGAGTTTAAAACTGAGCTGATGCTGCTGAGGTTTTAGCTTTTATATTTTTCAGATTCTGTGCTGCTTTAGTGTGTGGGTCTGGGTTCATATTAGGGGATGGTGAGCTCTGTGCACAGAGCAGGGAGACAAAACAATTCCTGCCCCAGCTGGGCACCAAGGACAAATGATCCAAATCTCAGCCCAAGAGCACAAACACCGTGGGCTGCAGAGAGAAAAACAAGCAGGGTGGGACTGCATGGGCTAAAGCTGGAATGGGACAATGAACTGCAAGGTGCAAATGGAGCAGAACTGATCCCAGGGAGAGACCCCGGGAGCACTCGTGCATTTTGGGGCCATTTTGGTTCATCTTGGGTGCAGCCCTGGCTTGGCTCTTGTGCTGCCCAAGGTGGATCCATGGAGGAGATCCTTTGAATAAATCCCTGCTTTATTCTGTAACTCTGCCCAGCCTCTGCTCTAGGTCAGCCTCTCAAGGCATCAGGGCCAGTTACATGCTAAAGAAAGGAGAGCCAGATTCCAGCAGATCTCTCTTTGTGAGGACGAAAGCTGATGGTTTCTACCTTGGACTCCATCAGTTTAGACCCAGACTCACATTGACCACCCCAATACACACCTGCTTGTCTTCCCTCTGCTTTTGCTCTCTATAGCAGGATAATGACTGAGGGAGGCACACTTATAAATGCAGGACATCAAAGCAATTGAAACATGATGAATTATTATTATTATTACTATGCCCAAGAGACAAGTGGAAATATTTGAATGAAAAAGTAATTATGGAGCTGTTGGAGGCACCTTAACTGCTATCTCCAGCCAGGTATTTAAGGTTTTGGGTCTACTGGAGAGGCATCTTGAGGAAGACATGTAATCTCCAGATAAAATTTCTTTCACCTCTTATGCAATTTTAAGTTCAGTATAGAAAAATATAGAAAGGCCAAAGGGAGCAGATCCTTCTGTGAAGGACTGGAGGCACTGAACCTTCCAGGTGGGAGAGAGTTGTTTCCCCATGACTAATAATTTTTGGGCAATGTTGCCTCATTCTTTCCTTTCTGGTGGAGAAAGATAATGACAGTTTAAATTTTAAGCAGTTTAAATTCTGAATTCCTGTGGCAGTCACTGAGCTGGCTGGTAGAAGCCTGACCAGATCTTGTGTCCATTCTATCAGCAGGTCATTTGCCAGTTTAAAATAAAATTAAAAATGCCTATCCCAAACATTCTTTGAAGGATGTGTTTGCATTTAAGTTATTTCTATTGTACTCAGAGCGTTACGTCGCTTGTGTGTAGCTAACATGACTCATTTAATCCAAAAATAGGATTTGCACACACGTTTTGCAAATCTGCTAACAGCCTACATTAGTTCTGCAGTTCTCTGTTGTGTTTGCAGCAATGCCTTCTGGGTGCATATCCCAGCTTCTAGAAATCCAGCTTGGTCTTTCCTATTTTCCACTTGTTCATATCTCATCTTTTTCTGTTCAGCTGATTAAAGAGATGTGTTCAGTCACAGACTTCAGCTTTTGTAACAAGGGAAAGGTCACTGTTTCTAGATTTCTGTTATATACTGATTTTTCTTCTGCAATGCCTTTGTATCGTGACAGGAAAATTAAATTTAAGAACCCCTACAAAAGTCAGGTCCCTTGGTGTACTAGAAAAATAGGATTTAGTAGTCCAAAAGCTTCTTTGTAAAGCTGTAGGTAAATGAACCTGTGATAAATCAGTTCAGGTACAACAAGTCATGCAAAATATAACACTTGGAAGACCAAAAACCCTGCTTCATTTATATATATATATATATATATATATTTATATATATATTGTATAATCCTTCAATGAAATGCAAGAGTGGTCCCAAAAGGGTATATTTTGAAACAGGTAGGGTTTTGATATGTTGTTTTAGAAGATATAACTCATTCAAACCCTGTAGACATGTATTACAGCATATTAAATGGCATATGAAAAAAAATGCTAAGCTGTTGGTTACTTAAAATGTCATCTGGGTTTTCCTAGATGGGGACATCTTGTTTTGTAATCAATGCAGAAGTTATGGCTTTTTTTAAAATTTACTTTTTCTTTTTTTTTAATATATAAAAAATTTCTTGAAATGTTTTATTTGTGGAGTTCCATTGTAGCAGCAACAAGAAGTGTTCTATTTCCGCAGACAAGCTGTACATTTGGGATCAGACACACAGAGATAAGGAACTGGCAGACAATTTGCTGTGCCATAAAACACAGAGAGCCTTTGGCACACACAGGGAACTTGAGCCCTGATCCATTATTGGAAACCATTAGCATAAATACTCTGCCAGGTCATTGACATCTGCATTATCAAATCCCCCTATGGGATTAAATATCCAGCTCTTAGATCATGCTATTAGTCCATGGTATGGTCATCAAATAATCAGCAAAAAACCACATGCCTGACAACTCCTGAGTTAATGCAGATCTGGAATAAAATTAAAACTCCACCCCTTAAAACTTAAAAATTAAAAGTTCCTTGTAGAAGGAAGTTTCTTTTCCTCTATCTTCCACATAGGGGATTGCTTTAATGTTCTAAGCACAAAGCTCTGACTCGTGTTCAGACTGATCCAGAGATTTAAGTGCAGGTGGAGCTGGTCCTGCTCAGCCCATAATGCTCTTTAAGGAGCTAAATCATGCATAGGAGCTGTATTAGAGCTACCAGAAAACAGCTTCCCTAATTGCAGGCTCTAACCTTTGTTGGCTGGATCACCTTTCATCTTGGAATGATTTTTTATGTTTCTTAGTAAGGAAAGTTCAAAGCTATTAATTTAATTTTTTGGAGTTAAATATATCTTTCCAAAGAGGAAACAAAGGTGCAGGAGGCCAGAATCTTCTCAAGTTATCACTGATACCAAAGAATTTTCCTGAGAAGTAATTTTAGTTAAAAAATCAGAGGTGGAGGATAATCTCTCTTGGGAGAGATGGATTGCAGGGATGGTTGAAACATTTTTAATTTTCATCTTAAAATTCTCAAGCACTTTTCTTTAACCCATCATCAGAAGACTGTCTGGATTTATTGGCTATTGTAGGAATGGTAACTTTTTCCAGGTGTGGGGAGTTAATGCTGACTCCTGCAAGTTGTTAGTGTATATATGCTCTATATTATACACCTGCAACACCCAGACATGGGGAGAGGGGTCCTGGACATGAATGTCTTGTTCTCCCAGCCTGGCAGAAATAAAACCAGCCATAAACTGAGCAACACATCTATCTTACCTTAAAATAATATTTTGCTAAAACTATTTACAGTCTTTGGTCTGATATATCCTATTGACCTGATATGTCCCAGAATTAAATGGGGAGGGCATTTTAGCAGCATTAATCGTAACCTAAGTGTCCTGATTTTACAAATTAACAACTGTAGGACAGGAGATAAGCTGTGCAACTGTTTTCATCCTACTAATTCAGGCCAGTGTTATTAATAATGTAGGTGAAATTTAATAATGGAGGTAGATTTAAGTTTAAAATCCAGGAAAACTAAATTTTGTTTGTTCTAGATTAAAGGCAGAGAATGTTAGAATTCTTCAGTTTACTTATTATTAAGCTACTTTACAAATAACACCATAAATTTTACCCTACAGCTTCAATTACCTAAGGCTTTAGGCACTCAGTAAAATAATAAATTTCCAGGCAGGTAAATATATGCACCATGCCTTTAAAACAGAGAAATAAAATGTCTCATAGTAAATAAAAATCCAAGATCCTCCATGGGTAAAACGTGTGTCTCATACATATTTTGAGAAATATAAACAATGCAAGGAAAATGAACAAACTCATCATTCTTACCCAGGAATAAGAATGCAACCATCAACAGCATCTTGCAGTTTTCAGTATTTATGATATTAATATAATACTTATCTCTCTGCCCTTTCAAAGCACTTGCTTTATATGAAGCTTCACAGAAGCCTTGAGCAATCCTATCACCCTGATCTAGGTGATGGGAATGCAAAGGTAGCAGTAATTGACCCCTGAAAAGTCTCACACTCAAAATGCAGCCAGCTCCTAACTTGCCCCAGCTCGTGTACACATACTCACTTTGTCACCATCGCATTTTCTGAAAAATCTCTTCACCAAGATTTCTTCTCCTGGGAAGCTGAGAAGCCTCAGATAAAAATGAAAACAATAATTATCTGATTGTTTCTCCTGTGTTTTACGGCTTTGGAATGTGGTTTGGACATTGTTTACCAACTGGTCATTGTTTGATTGGTTTCTTGTGAATTGTTTTAACTTAATGACCAATCTCAGCCAGCTGTGTTGAGGCTCTGGAGAGTCACGAGTTTTTCATTGGTGTCTTGTTAAGCCTTCTGTAAGATCCTTTCTTTATTCTTTGATATAATATCAAAAAATAATAATTTAGCCTTCTTAGAACATGGAGTCAGATTCTGATTTCCTCCTTCGTCCTGGGGACCCCAGCAAGTACCACACTCACTTCTAGAAGTGTCTATTCAACCTTGGGGGTCTGTGAACTTTGTTCTGAATTGTTTTAAACATATTCTGCTTCTGAAAATAAGCTATGATTGCTACTGTTATCTCCAGTGGGCAGCAGGGTGTGTTCTTACCTACATTAGCATACCTTTAAACACACAGAGAAATGGCTTCCTGCGGGGCAAAGTCTGTCAGATAGATTGGTACATTCATTTATTTGGGTTGTTGTAGCACGTGGCACGCTCTGTGGCACAATAATTTGAGGTCTTTGTGATCTGTGTAGGGATGTCACCAGCACAAGCCCAGTATGAAATCATGTTCTGAACATTTTCTCTTGGAAAATTCTCGGGGAGGTGGAGATGCTCAGCAGATGGAAGGCACAGCTCTGTGCATCACTCTCTGAGGAGTGAGCATGCTCCTCCAATCCCCCGTGGCATCTCAAATTTCCTTGGAAACGTCTCCTGAAGTTACTCTGAAGATTTGCCTAAAATGACCCTGTTCAGTTTGTGAGATCACAGCTCACAAATAAACAAGCTACAGCAGCTTTAGGCATTGATCCTATTACTCCAATACTTTATAAGCAGGCACTATATAATTACTCTTAAAATTCTGGTCCAAAGGGTTCTTGCTATTGATATAACCTGGAATGCTGGAAGTAAATGCAAAAAAAGAATGGAAATATATTAGAGAGTGCAGAGCACAATTTCACTTACAAATTTGCTGATGTTTTCTATCCTTAGATCCTCTAATTAGCAACTCATGACATCACCTGACTTGAACCATTTTGGTTGACATTTTCTGCACTCCTTGCCACAGGCAGAAGTTGCTGTGGCTCAACTTCCCTCTGTAAATAGGAAGCCATAAAGGCCATTTAACTCACAAAAGTGGTAGGAACTAGTTTAATTAGTATTGGTAAGGCACTTTGATATTGCAATGTAGGTAAAAAAGTCCATGTGGGAGTGAAAAAAATTTGTTTTCAGAGCGTGGTTTGAATCTATGTGAGGCCTGGGGCAGTGCACTGAACCAAATGTTGAAAAATCCTTAGGCAGCAAGAACCATCCATTCTATGCATGACTGAGTCTGGAGTCTAGAGAAGAAATTAATATGTGATCATGTAATTAGACTGTAAAATAATTAATATACACAAGGGACAGATAACTTCAAATACAGGTAATCGTAATTCCATTTTTTCCCTGTAGTTAATTTTGCAGCCTTTATTTTCTTTCACTCTAGCTTTTCTCTATGTGATATATGGTGCAAAGGAGAGAAGTAGTGCAGGACAATTAGCTGATTTTTTTTCCCCTTTATTAAATGTTAATGTGAAACCTGCAACAAAGAATGTGATTGCCCATATGTTATTCTACAAGTTTGGTCTTTCAAGTAAAGAAAACTTCACAGTAATTTAACAAAAAAAAAAAAATCTGAATCTTTCACCTTGCCTGCCAGGCTTCTAACTCTCCTAAGTATATGCTTGAACTTTGAAATTTCTAACACTGTGTGCAGTCATGAATTATTTCTAGTTCACCAGGAAGGACACATCTCTGTTGCAAACACAGAGGTGTGAGGGGATTGCCTTACAACATTGCTACACCTGAGCTTGCTTTCTGCAGAATTAAAATTTGTAGAGGGCTAGGAATCAGTTGTGTTGAGACTGGACTAGAGGATAAGCTTTTAGATTTGTTATTAGTGGTATTATAAATAGAAATATTGGTGATTACAGCTGCTCTTGTGTTCCTGGTCACCTTTTTCTTTTCTTACAGGACGGGAAATAGGACTCCACTGAGGCTGTAATTTCACCTTCTTGTCCTGGCTAGCCTAGCTCAGAAAAAGAACAATTTGTGCTTTACTTTTCATTGTAGACATCAACAGAATCCTTAGGAATCAACAGTAAATCTCCCATTGAATTCAATTACACAAGATGAGGTCCTGGATTGGAAAATTCAGCAGGCACCCACCAGTAACTGAGGAAAGAATCAGAGCACTCAGGCAGACAACTTTGAGGCTCTTATTTCTATTCCTCTATAGTCAAAAGTAAGCACTGTGGTAATTCATATTTCTGGCTGAGAAAGCACTTATTTAGTAGCCTCAAAAATGTTGAAAGTAATAGAAGATGTAATTTAAAACATAGAATGTATTTTTACAAGAGCAGCAACAAATAAGTCTCCATGATTTTTGAAGGGACTTTCTTCCAAATGAGGGAAACCTTTGATAAACCCAAAGAATATTTTTTTTTAAATTCCTGGTTTTTGTTCAGGAAATTCAGGGACATGTTTTTGAATCAGATTTAAGCTTTAACTACGTAGAATTCAAGGTATGTTACTCATCCACAAGGTTAAATAATTGCCATACTGTTGTTTGGTATTGCATTACAGTTTGAGCTGAGAAAACAAATCAGATTAACTTCTTTGTCTAATTCCATGCAAATTGTATATGGCTGGCTACCTCTTTTCTTGAAAGTCACTCATTTCACAGCAGTATGTTCTACTCTTTATTCTGAGTAGGTTTTAATATTTGAGCTATTGGTTTTTCCTGAACACAAAGGTTAGAAAGAATGATCCTCCATCTTCTCATCCTCAATTTTGCATGAGCTTCCTGAACTACAAACTAAAGAATTGCTGTAATATGTCAGAAAGTGAAGCCATTCTGTAAGGATTAAGGTCAGGAAAGTATATGTGCTAGTGATATAAATGTTTATGTTATTAGTGTCTTTGTGCCTCATGATCCTCATCATTTGCCTCATTTGCTTCAGCAGATCTTTGCACTTGTGTTTTGTTGCTGACTATAATGTCAAATTAAATAAGGCCTGCGGGATCCTCAAACAGAGAAATAATCATTGGGAAAATACAACTGAGAAAAAGTCTTATGAAAAACGAGATAAATATTGAGGGAAGAAGTATTGGGGCATCTGCCAAGCTGTCCCTGTGCTGTACAATCAGCATTTTGCAATGCCAAGCCAAGCAATCAGCCAGATTTTCCTCTGAATGTAATGCAAGCTGCACGCTTCACCCAAACCTCCTTGAAGATTCTGGCTAGGAGCACAAAAATGAACATGGTCTTCAATTTGGGTTCATAACAAGATCTGAACCCAAGTGATACACATTGTTTAGGAATTTATAAGGAAGGAGTGGAACAGAACTGAACAGGATTCAATTTTTATCTAGAGTACAAAAGTAAAAAACTTAGACACTTCCATTTACAGTGAAATACTTTCTTATCATGGACTTCTGTGTAAAAATATCTGACCAGAAAAGAGACCAGGGCTGTTCTCAGCCTACTTTGGAGTTACAAATGCTTATTGTCATTATTTATTGCAAATTACTGGAAGGAACCTAACAGGATATGGCCACAGCCTGAGCTAGGACCACAGTCCTCGTTAGTCTTGCTGTCCCAGATCCACAGTAAGTAATGCATCTCATTGAACACACTCCATTTTCCTGGGGGAACTTAACAGCTCCAAATGTGGCAGCAAATGAACATCAGACAAGTATTTAGTAGTTAGGAATAAAAATGTAATTCATGCAATAAAATGTCAGATTCTTACTTCTTTGTGTCACTAAGGCTTTATTTAGAAAAGATTTTTTCCTGTTCTCAGCCATATGACTGGATTTGCAATTAAGATCTTTGTTTAATTTCTTTAAAACATCATTCCTGTTTATACATCTTCTGCAATCCCTTTTTTAAATGTAATTGCTTTAAAATCTCAGAGAATATTAATAGCTGCCTGAACTGATATGTTTTAATACGAAGCACAGTGATTTCAAGTACTAAAGAAAAAACTGAACAGAGCAAACCTCACATAATTCTAATCTGGCAGCTGATTTTCTTTATTTTCTGTCTGCACCACTTTCTTTAGTGTCTCAAATCCAGCTGTAGGTTTACAGTTCCATAAGGCCACACTGCTTGTGTTTACAGGAATGATGTGAAAACTCAAACAAGCCATTCCTGCCTTAGAAACCACCATTCCTTCAGCTTACCTCAAATTTCTGTTGACCCATACTATTGGAAATTGGATTGTTTATTCCTGGTCACCTCTCCCACTCTTCCAGAGTGCTCTCCTGACTGGGAAAGCTGTCGCTGAGCTTGTACCTATATCTGCAGACAGCTCTATTTGATAGGGATTTCAGCAATAAATTTTTTAATGTCTGATGGTAAAGGATCCCTCTGTTGTGGAGATACCCTAAAATGACCGTGGGAGGGCCTTTCCTCCTTCACTGAAAAGTCCAATTTTCTGTCTTCTTCACAAGTAGATGGTGGAAATGACTGTCATTAACTTCAGGAATGCCTGCAGAAACTGATGAGAACAACTTCTTATTGCAGGGAAATTGAGAAATTGCATCCTTTCCAGGTTTTCCCTCACCTCTCCCATTTTCTTGCTGGATGGATGACTGTCAGACAGGCAGGAATGAACCTCCTCCATTTAATGCACCTTATTGTCTCCAACTGCAGCATTTCTTAGAGCACAGTTCCTGCTCTATGTGATGACGTCCATGTGATGACAATTTATGTGGAACTACTGGGATAATCTTCAGGGAATGAATCTCTGTACAGGCAAAAATAGATCATTGGTGCTGCTTTAATAGCAGCATAATCCAACCAATCTTTTCCACACCCTAGCTGCTGAAACTTCTAGAGTGTGAGGCATTTTAGCAGTGCTCTCTATCACACCCTCCCCTCAGTGCCTTGCAGTCAGTCAGCACAAAATTCTGGAGGCTTAGGTCTCATAGAGACTCCTGATCTTTCTGGATTTACTTTTCCCCTCCCTTTACTGTTCCACATAAAATACTGTTTGTCATTCTCATATGAGTGTGTGTGTGTGTGTATATAACATATGAGTGAAATTATTTTAACAAGTCTGTTCTTCAAATTTCTGCTGAAGTGTTCTGGCACCAGTAACACTTCACCATACAGCAAGCAATTTCAAAAGCTTTTTGCAAATTGGTTCCACCTGTTCAGCCATGAAGATCTTGCTGGTGTCTGAACGATCAGATGAAAAGACATTTCTGTGTTTTCTGCCTTAACCTAATTTCCTTAAACAGTAGTTTCATTTTTTTCCTCTCTTCTAGAGAGCATCTTATGCTTACTGAGGAATATAACTATGCAAAAAAGAAGAGCTGTATGTAGACCAGCTCCAAAGAATGTGGAAAGGTAGCAAAAAACTGTCTGAAAATTTCTTGGTCACAGATTAGAGCAGCCTCATTTCCCCTTGAGGATGTGTAGCTGCCTATGCTTGAGTGGGACATTTCAGCAACCAAGGATCAGCACTGGAGTACTTCACCTGCTGCCTTTTTCCATGAGAAAAATACTGGTTTTCAGATTAAAAAAAAAAAAAAGAAGTCTGCCCTAAAATGGTTTCTTCCTATATCCAGCATCTGTGAGTTTAGGCAAAGGGTTTGTCACAAGTCACAAGTTCTACTCTTTCTGTCAGTATTTTTTTTTCCTTTATAATTTCTTCTCTTGCAGTCTACAGCTACTTTCAGTCTCGTATCTGTCCTGTCACTGTCACTTCACTTGTCATCCAAGTTCTTGTCCATGGCATTGCATTTTTATGCTTCCTGCTCGTTCACAAACATGTTCCATACAGCCCCTGAGAGAACTGTCTCTTCCAGTTCCATCCTGACAACCTACTCACTTCCTTTCTCCTTGAGTGATGCTTTTCTTCTGCATGGCCATTTTCTGAGCCACTCTGCCTTCCTGGCTGTGCTTTTAGAATACAAATGCATTTCCCTGGCAGCACTCTTCCTTTTCATGTCATATTTCCATGTTGTTCAGAGTTTTCTGCACTTGGGACCTGACTCAGTGATTCCCATCACTGACACCTACTGTCCAGCAGTCCCTCTAATTATGCCTCACCAGGAACTGAGCTATGAAGCCAGGACTAATTAAGAAAGTTTTTTAAAGATGTTTCTGTGTAAGCAAAGTCGAGCTGCCCCAGAGAATTGCACTGGTGAAACTTCCCGGGGTGGAGTCACTGTCACCTCCTCCACACAAGAGCTCAGGCACAAAACCACCTGTGGAGATGCTTCATTAGCCACTCAGAGATGCGCTAAAGACGTTCCAGTTTTTCCTTTGATTATGGCTGCCATGGAGATTCTGCCCAGGCCAGCTGTAAAGAGTTGTCTCAGGAACAGAAAGAGCCCAGCTGTGACAGGCTGGAGTTTCATTTAGGCTGATTTCCCACTTGCTGTTCACAGGCACACGGGGTGTTCTCAGTCAGCAGTGTAAACACAGCACTTTCCTTCCCAGCACTGATGATCAAGACAGCAATGGAAAAAGAGTTCTAAATCCTGAGCAGGTACAAGATCCCAGGTTGTACACCCACAGAGCCCTTGCTCTCTCCACTGAATGTCACTGAGCTGCTGTAGCCAGTCTTACTGGATGGGTTAGAAATGGGAATTAGAAATACTTGCATGAGCAGAGGCTGTGAAAAGGGAAACAACTCAGAGACAAAATCAGTTTTGCAAAGCTGTAGATATATTACATACAACTAGCCTGTAACAATGATAATACTTGGAATTAAATAAGATAAATTTAGTGTAACCAGTTCAGTGGAACTTGTGCAGTTGATTTGGGAATTATGGTTACAGAAGTGTGATTTCCCAATAGGGATAGCATTTTGGGTGTAAGAGTAAAATATATTTTAAACAAGAAATATCTTTTATAATAACAACAATAATAAGGTTTGGGGTTTTCTGTATGATTTATTTGCACCAAAAATTTACCTCCAGTAGGATCATGTTTTAACTTTATATTAGGTACCCTAAATAGATCTCAGCATGACAGCAAATGAAAGTGAAATGAAGTGTGGGGGGAAAGGGCAAATTAGAAAGTAGTCCAGTGGTTTTGAACATCATTCTGAATGAGAAAAAAAAAGGAATAACCAACATTCTGTGTTTCTGATCATATTCATCAGTATCCTTTGGGGTTCATGAGTTATATATATTCATATATTGAATATCCTGTGATCCTTTTGGTGTGGACAAAATTCCTGTGCAATTACCAGGAAAGCTAAGATTCCCTCCGCAATTTAGATATTTCTTTCTCTGTCTTCTTCCTTTTCTGCCTTCACTCCTGACTCACTTTTTGGTATGTCTTTTTTGTTCTTACAGACTAGTGCAGGATTACCCAGAAAGTGTAGCAAGGAAACACTTCTGCTGTTATCTTTCCTTGTGAGTAATGTAGTGCTAGCAGTGGTGGCCAGGGCAGCATTTACATACAGGACATGGGGGAAAAAATCATACATCAAAACAAACAGGCAAAATTGCGACAAAGAAAAAATCAGAGGAACAGAAAATATTATAAAAGCATATAGAGTTACCTAAATAGTAAATATATCTTTGATATACCACTTCACTTCAAACCTGTTGTGGTTTTTTCCCTTTCTTCCCTGTTTTTGTTTTTGTGGGTTTTTTATGTTTAGAAACTGTAAATGGGCATTGCTATTTTCTGAGTCCTTTCAGTCAGAAAACTCCAACCTTCAGTCCAGTTATTCTGTGGAATCTGTCTTACTTCAAGTGTTCTACTTCAGCCAGTATAAATTCACAGAAAGTGGGAAGAAAATCAAAAAACGTGAACATTTTCATTCTCTCAACCCTCCTAACTTCAGCTGGGTTTGTTCACAGAATTAATTTAGGAATGATTTTAGTGCATTTGAGGTCTTCAGACAGAATTCACATTTGTTAGAATCACGGGAGCTGGAGACTGCAATTTTATTTTTCTTTTCCTATAAGCTCAAGACTTCATTGGCAAAAGCTGTTTCTTCCTGTTCCATCCAAATCTGTCCAGTTTGAACAAGCCTCAGTCTCTCTGTGCCTTATCCGTAGCCTCTCCCCAAAGCTATAAGGCTGATTCTTCTCCTTCCAATGACATTTTCCTCCTGGGGCAGTTCCTTCTCCATGACAGTGGTCAGAGCACCAACATTAGCTTTCCTGATGAAAAGATGTCATGTTTTCTGGGATGACTGCCCCAGAGGGATCCATACTTCACATGTGACTTTTCATCTGATAGGGAGTGGAACCACCCTATCCCTCCTGTCCCAGCTGAGCCCTGTGGGATCCATCATGGGTACCAGAGGGATCATTTTCAGTCTAATTCCCAGCATTTTCTGGCTGTGCAAGCAGACAGAGCACCAAGGCACCTGGAAATGGAGTTCAGACAGGAAAAAAAATCAGAAAGCTGAAGCACTGGGACAGGAGCTGCATGCAGAGGTACAAGCAACACGTGTTAGCATCAGCATCTCAGTTGTATCATGTGGTATTTTCGGGGTCCCCTGTCGTGGGGAGGAACGATGAATCTGACTCCATGTTCTTAGAAGGCTAACTTATTATTTCATGATCCATATTAAATTAAAGAATGCTATACTAAAACTATACTAAACAATAGAGAAAGGATACAGACAGAAGGCTTAACAAGATATCAAGGAAAACTTGTGACTCCTTCGAGTCTCGATACAGCCTGACTGTGATTGGTCATTAAGTCAAAACAATTCACATGTTGGATAAACAATCTCCAACCACATTCCAAAGCAGTAAAACACAGGAGAAACAAATGAGATAATGTTTTCCTTTTCCTCTGAGGCTTCTCAGCTTCCCAGGAGAAGAAATCCTGGCGAAGGGATTTTTTCAGAAAATGTGATGGTGACAGTATCACAGGATTGAGTACCTTCAATTTTGCCTTCTTTCCCTCTCTCTTCTCTGACCCACATACCCTCTGTTTGTTAGGGGATCATCTTTTGACCACATGGCTTCTTCTTTGTTTCCCTTCCATGACCTCCAGAGGGATCTGCCACGTAGGGATTCTTATCTCCAGCCCATAATCTCTTTAAAATCTTTCCCAGCTCATGGCACTCCATTTAAAAGGACCTAATGGCTGTATTAGTTTCGTTGGCTTTGTTATTTTTATATGGTTGTTTATTGACTTCAGACAAGATTTTTAAAAACATCATAAATTCAAAAACCCTCATAAAAAGTGATACACATATTCTGTTGTATGCAGATCAAATTCTGCCTATAAGATATCTCTATAATAATGAGTTTTAATTGTATGTCAAAGACAAAGCCACAAACAGCTCTGTATTTCAACTGTAATTCTGTAATTGCAAACTACTATATTACTTCTATTCAAGATAAGGATCTTTAGAATTTCCTGACTTTGTATCTACAGCCAGTTAAGGATCAACTTCATTTGAGATCATGAATAATGATGATTTTTTTGCTTTATAAGGACTTGGAAATCAGGTCAATATTTAAATATTGTAAGGGAGGTTGTCCCATATGACTGGACTCTACAGTGCTCTATCTATGAGATTCTTGTTATTCTTCTATTTTGCAAGATAGTGTTCTTTCTCAAGAATATTTATATCTACTTATATCTAATTATGTCTAAGTTAGGCTAAAGCTGTAACAATCTTTGCCAGCTGAGTCCCCTTGCAAAGGGGTGAAATTCCACTTCTGGCAGGCAGTCACTGGAGTGCTTTAGCCTGCCTGGACATAACTGTACAGACAGAGGAGAGTTCATCTTTGTTGCTGCACTAGGCCTGGAAAGATGAGCCAAGAAAAACAATAAAAATCAAATGTGGATGTTAGTTGATGCTGCTGTTGTGACTGCACAGCTCAACAAGTCCAAACATTCCATAACTTCTAAACAGAATTTCAGGTAGCTGCTAGGTTGATCAGCAAACCAAATTGTGGCAAAATATCATAATCCAGACAAGACTGTCAAAATCTGTTTGGGCACTGATCACAGCCCATGCAATTGTTCTGGCATTTTCTGTTCAATGAGAACTGGCATACAGTTATCATAAACAATCAAACATTTTCCAGGCAACAAGCAGAAAAGGGGCATCATTCCTTTTTGGCACCAGAGGATAATCCAACACAGTCCTAAAGAACTCTGTGTCTCTCTCAGACTGTGCAGAAATATGTGTTTTCTTTGTTGAGCCAATGTTTTTAGCACATTTTCACAGGGCACAGACTTGTGTCAGTGGATGTGGGAACCACAGAGCCTGTGAATCCTGGTGAGCATCTTTTGAAGACAGGTTTCCAAATGAAACTTCCAACTCCAGAGAGCTATACAGGGAAACAGGGAAACAGAGCTCAGGAATTAATTTATTTTTGCACTAGAAATGTGAAACAATGACAGGGGCAACACACTGCCATGTCACAGTAATGATACACATGCAAATGAAAACATTCAGCACGTTCAGCTTTATTGGGCTCTTCACCTTCCATTCTTTTAAGAGTGGCTGAAAAAAATAAGAGATTTGGAGTAGTTTCTTCCAGCAAAGCAATTCTCTGCTGCATCAAACCATATTAATGAAAGTTTAAAAACCCTTACATCTCTTCAATAAATAAGCAAGTGGTGTGTGTACAATGATACAGCAATAAAAACACGAATTATTTAATATTGGAAAATAATAGATCTGCTCGCAGTAGCCCTATGTTAATTAGTAGGCTTTATTTCCTCGATGCAGTTTTATTTTAATGAATAACACTCTGCTGTTTCAACAGAGAAGGCTTCCTTTTTTGGATTTCATAACTCTCCAGGGCACACTAGACAGCGAATCAGTTATGCCCAACATGCAAACATTGAGAAAGCAGGAGGCTCATTCAAGTTATTTTGGTATCTTCTCTTTGATTTATGTGGAGTAATATCAGCAAAATTTCTTATAGGAAGAGTTCAAAACTTTTCCACACATTGCCTGCTAAATTAGACTTACTCTGGGAAAACATCTATGTCATGCTCAGTATTGCAGTGCAATATTAATTTGGTTTGGGAAACTATAGAGGAGATTTTATGACTAAGAATGTCTGAAGAAAAGAAAGGAAAGTCATTATGGCATTTGGTATATATTCTCTAAGGCTTTGGTTACACTAAAGTTGGATAATACCACTGTTATGAAGATATTTTTGCCAATCTTCCGGGTAAACTAAAGATGAAAAAAAATTTCTGTATTACACTACTGGTATTGAAGTTGTTATTTCCCTTCCAGTAATCTAAGCAATGGGGTAATGATAATGTAAACACAGCCTCTAGATTCCTGCACACTTCTGGGAAACTCTCTCCTAAGCTGCAAGAAATATTAAAAGTTATTATCTCCACTAATACCATGGATTGCACGCTAACATTTTTCTGGTCAGTCCCCCAAAAGTCTATAGCCACAAGCCACCTATATGTAATGTCAGTAATGGGTGCTGTATGCATTTTTGAGTTTTTTAAATTTTGCATTCAGTCTTTTTTCCTCTGAGATGGTGAAGAACAGTTGGGAACTGTTTTCTTCTAGAATTATCAGTTTGATTTGGAAAGCAGGGCCACAGAGAGAGAAGGTGCTGGGTGAAGAACATATAAGAATGAAATTAACATCTTGAAACAGAGCTATGGCATAAGTCTCTCAATGACTGACCAAATCTGGTTTTGTCACTGTAGTCTTTCTGACCTTGAAGGACAAATTACACTACGTGACCTTTTCTCTTGGGTAGAGTCTGTCCCATTGTGTGATCTGAATAAAAGCAGCTTTTAAAAAATGTATGGTTACGGTGTTATTATCAAATGATAAATTGTAGTGTCAATTATAATTTACTCATAGAGAGAAAAGATAACATAATTTCAAAAGAATATTACTGGGAAATCTTCCATAACAGTCAAGGAAAACACATATATTATGAGTGACTGCTGGTGGTATTACTATTATTAAAGTTATTATGGTTATTATTAAGATTGCCAGGCACTATCTGTTCCAATACCAGTTTTTTAATCTGACAACCTTTTACTTAAAGTGCTAAAATTTTCCATACTGGACAGATATCTCCCTTGGTCTAAATGCTAAGTACAGTCTGAGCTACCTGACCCAACTCTATCAGTGAATAAGGATAATGACAATTTTTTTTTTTTCCCCAGTTATGCTGATTGGGAAAGTGAAATGCACAGTGTGAATGCTTGTGAAGGGTGGTTCTGCCATGAGGGAGGAGTTGTTGGATGAGGAGGCTGAAAAGTGATGCAAGGAAAGGAGCTGCAGTGAGTTATCTTGACCTGATGCACACAGGATCCCAGAGAACTTTCAGCAGGGACAGGAGGGAAGAAATAGGGCAGAGAATAAGGAAGGAGAGTCCCCAGGAAGCCCCAGGGGTCTCTGGCTGGGAGCAGGCAGTGTGGAGGGCATAGAAACAAGGGACAAACAAGCTGGACTCCAAGCTGGGGACAAAGGTCTAAAGCTTGGCCAGCCAAGGAGCACAGAGAAAGAGCTGGGAAGGAGCTGGGAAAGAGCTGGGGCTGTTTCTGAGACCTCCCATTTTCCTGCCCTCAGTAGATAAAAACTAAAGGCAAAGTGACCCATTTTTCTGCAGTGCAGCTGGAGTGAATTTCTCCTTGTTGACTGTGATATCAGTTCTCAATTAAATGGAATTCCTTTTTACAGTTTATTTATTTTTTTTTTTTTTAAGGAGAGGGGAGAGGGCAAATTTCAGAGTTTCTTTCCCTTCCTTGGTTCTCAGGTAGTGTTCCTCAATCACATGGTGTGGTCCTTTGTAGTCTTATTCTTTCATTCAGCGTTCATAGATACCATGGCACTCTCAGCTCTAAAACTGTGCTTCTTGTCAGTAAAAAAGTCTAACTTCCCTCCAAAGGAGTCTGACAAACTCCATACAGGAATAGAAGCAGAAATAAAGAAATTAAAAAATAAAAATGATGGAAAGCAGGTTGCCTAATATGAGAGTCAGAGAGGTTGGAGACAGGGAGGGTCAGACGAGGACACAGAGTGGCTCAGAAGAGCAGAGAAATCACAAAGTTGAAAGGGCAGAGCATCAAAGGAACAGGCAGGCAAGAGAATAACCAGTTATGTGCATGAGTCATCTCAAATGGCATTTGACAGTCCCTGGTCAGCGTGGCCAGAAGGTGTATTAGTGTAAAAATGACATCACTGGGCTGCTTTCAAAATCTGGTCACAAGAAAATATAAACAACTCCTTGTGTCTCATTAAAAGCAGTGCTGTTAAAGAAGGATTAATTCTATGAAAGGAAGAGATTTACTAAGGTGGGTTGGTTCTGGCTGGGTGCCAGGTGCTCCCCAAAACCAAAACCACTCTATCACTGCCCTCCTCAGCTGGGCAGGGGAGAGAAAATGAAACAATGAAATAATGAAAGGTCCAGGAGTCCAGATGAGGGCAGGGAGACACCACTCACCCTAATAAAGTCATGGGCAGACTCAGCTTGGGGTAATTAGCTTAACTTATTACCAGCCAAACCACAGTGGGATAACAAGAAACAAAAAATAAATCTTGAATCACCTTCCTCCCAGCATTCCTTTGCTAACTTCACTCAGGATTTCTCTGCCTCCTGTCCCCAGTGCTGCAGGGGGACAGGAATAGGGGCTGTGGTCAGCTCATCACACATCGTCTCTGTTTCCACAGCAAAGGGAACCAAGGACAGCCTGCAGCCTTTGCAATGGATATCTGAACTGTATTTCCACATTTTCAGGCCCCAAAGCCAGTCATATGAGCATTTGTGGCATTTCAGTTGCCTAGATATTTTTAACATGAAATTATTTTCACAATGGGACTCTAAACGATTTACACAAAAGCCTCGGAATGGTTCCTTTAGCAACATTTTAGCCTATTGAACAGGAGTGTACCTTTTTCAAAGTGAAATTTTAGCACAATGGCTTTCAGCAGCTGCTCTCAAGCCTCTGTGGTGCTTTGTACAAACTCTGCCTGCAGTACTTCATGCCTCATTTCCCCTAACTTGACATTCTCTATATTTGTTGAATAATTGGTGAAGACATATTGTTGTTAAAAATGTTTACCACTCTGTTCTAATGGGAATAGCAATAAAAGGGGAAGGGCAAAAATGTGTCATATTACACCAAAAGCAGCACAACTGCACCCTTCAGAGAGGCCTTGCAAGGAACTATGAAACTTGCGCTGTTGAGAAACTATTTGGCTTCTTTCAGATATTTTTACTGCTTCTGTCTTTTTTTCATGTTTGCATGAAAACAAGAGGTCAAGCTCTGCTCTCGAATCAGCATAAATTTGAAATTCAACAGTCACAGTAAACAAATAGCAGTGTAAGCAGAAGAAATCCCACACTGGCTTTCTGAGTGTGTTTTATGGCCAATGACCTAGATGCTGGAATGAATTTTTTCCCAAACTGCATTGCACCCAGACCTCTGGAATTACTGTGCTTCAGCCTGACTTTGAATGGAAAAGATCACAATTTTTATCTTTTCCTTTCTTTTTTCTCTTTTTTTCCACTTAAGATCTAGAGGACATCTCACTGCTCAGTTGATGACCAGTGAGTGTTTTACCTGGAAGCGTAGAAAATGTGTTCTGCTGCCTCTTTTTGCCCAGAAATTCTGTCTGACAGCTGACTATCCAGCTCAATACTTGTGCCTTAGTTTCCTCCCCTTGGGAATGATGCAGAGTGGCCTCAACAAAAGTTTTGGGGGACATTCAGTGGCATTTGAAAAGTGCTTTGCTTGGAAGGGGTTACTTAACTCCCCCAACAGCTCAATAGGTGCAGTCCTGTTGTTATCCAAGGCATCAGACAATAATAAGCAATACAAGTTGGAACAATGTGCTGTTTCCAGAGTGTGACTTTAAAGAATGAGTTATGAGATGATGATGGTGTTGCTGTGGTTACAGATCCATTTAAAGAAGTGAACGCACTAAATACTATTATAAAAATTAAGTAAATATTAAGCAGCAGTGTAAAACACAGGTGTGTAGGAGCCAATGTTTTTTTATTATTATTATTGTGATTTTAATAACTCTTAATATTTGTGAAAGTGGCAGGATGAAAGAGCTGTCCAAAAAAAGGGTGTGATGCCTGGTTAGTGCTTGGAAGGCAGATCTGTGATGCTTATAGCATCTTTCCAGAATATCTTTCCAGTACTCCACCAATTCCTCCTGAACTTAACTAATATACAATGGAGAATCGTACTACAGGTAGAAAAGAGATTAAAATGCCCTTCCACAAGAATTGTTGTATTAAACCCAGGATCTTACACAGGGGGTGACAAAAAGCTTCCTCTTTACAACTTCACAAGTGAGGATAAGGAGCTCTGAGCTCGTATAGTCATGGAAACTGTGATGTGGGGGATATTTTATTTTCTGTTCCACCATGGAAACACTCAGAGCCCTGAGAATATAGCAAAGGCACGTGGCACCTGTCCTCAGGGGCCCCTGTGCTGCTGAGCAAGCAAGCTGCCCAGCCTGGGTGCTGCTTGTTCCTGGAGCAGCTATTCCAGGGCTTCCCAGGCTCCTTGCTGCTGGAACAACCTCGTTTTGCTCCACGAGGAAGCCAAGGGACAGTTGGCAAATTAATTTGCTCCAGGGTTCACTGCAGGCAGAAAACATGAACTGGATGGTGCCAAAAGGGGCTCCTTTAGCCCCAGACAGACTGCTGACACCATGCCAGCCAGTCCTGTGCCCACAAAGGCGAGCACACACCCTGAGGAGAGGCTGCAGGGCAAGCACTGCACGCTGCTGGCATCCTGCTCTGGGGGAACTGCTCCAGGAGGCTGCAGTACACATTTCACCTTTTTCTTTCTGGTTATCTCACTGTGAAAACACAAACTATTATGTCTCAGGCCCACTAGAAAATATTCTAGCTATGTCTCAGAGCCAGGAATTGCTACCTGGCACAGATGAGTTCAGTAATGTAGAGGCAGGAAATTTCAGGAAAAGGTGGAATTATTGATTATTGGCAAATCTTGAAGGCTTAATTTGAGTGCTCACTTTCTATGATCACAGAAGGGCCATGCAATTTATAAAGAACACATTCAAATATATGACAGGTGGTTGCCTGTCAGAAACTTATATGTTCTCTAAGAGTTTGTACCTAAAAGACTTGAGCTTTGGGAGATACTCAGCATATGGCAGTTAAGGAAAAACTCTTTTTAAAATTGTACTGCCACTATATCTAAATATAACCTAAAGAGAGAGAGAGAGAAAAATATCAAAATCCAGGACTGTAATTATGCTTACCAACCTACTTCATTTATCAAAGCACATTAGAAAATGAGCAGAGAATTTAACTCAGGGAACCTGTACCACTTTCAATTATCAGCCCTATAAATTACACGAGCAGTGAAATGCAATGAGATCAAAGACTCTGAGCCATTTGATTTTCTCACACATGAGTGAGTGGCTACTGGGCACACTGATTGCTCACCAGTGCTGAATAACTGGGGCAATAATGAACCCCATACGTGTGGCACCACTGACAAAGGCAGAGAAATGAACCAGGGGATGCTCTGGAGGTTTGTTCAGCAACACAAGGCTGGTGTATAGATAAGCAAATGCCTTATGAATGTGCTAATGAGCTTGCCTTCTACCCCATCAGCTAAAAATGCTGGGGCTAATTTATTTTTCTTTGTCTCTTTAGAATATCTATCATCTCTAAAAATTGATATGCAGTCTCCTGAGTGTATTAAGAATAATTTCTAATTTCTGATCTATTCAATGCATCCTCCAGCACTGGGATTATCCCACTATCAGCAGCCTGATATTATTTCAGGACATATTTGTTACAGCCTAATCAACTTCACGCATTCATCATCTATCTGAACAGAGAGGGTAAATGATTTGACAATATTTAGGAAATTAATTTCATAGAAATCTTAAAAGAGGTGACAGTAGCTGTCTTGAGCTATGAGTAGGGTCCAAGCCTGTTAGCCTTCCTATTTTCTTCATGTTTTACTCTGGTGTTGTGAGTAAAACCTATTGGAAGGTTATATAAAAATTTTAGTTTTTTATATACACCCCTGAATAAGTTCTATATGTCCGGGGGAAAGGATTCTGGGAGGAGGGAAGGAGAAAAAAAGTCCATGTGAAGGCTTTATGTCTCCTGACCCTCTGAAGGGTTTTGACACATAGCTCATGTACTAAATAACCTGGAAATATTTCCTGCAGTAATGGTAAATTATTATTGTAAATATTTCCTGCTTCTTCCTGTGCAAGGATGGGCTCTGCATCACTGCCTTGGCTGCTGGGGTTTCAGCTGGCACCAACCCAGCAGACAAATCCTCCTCCTCCTCCTCCTCCTCCCAGTAATAAGGACAGCAACTGAGAAATCTCAAGTCCATCTTTGCCTTGTCACAACTGTGCATCACTCCTAATTTATGCTGGACTGTAAATTTACAAGCCAGCCTTGTGTTTTTACCTCAGACTTTAACCTTGTTTCTTTTTGCCCATAAAGATGGAGACTTTGCTGGTCACATAGCCAGTCTGCATGAAAATCTGTGTGTGCCAAACCAAGTTTTTTGCTGAAGAGAATTTTAAGGCAAAGAGCAGAGGAGAAGAGGCAGTTCAACTTAATTAATGTCAGAGTTTGTCTAATCCACTGAATGTGTAAAGGACTACATAATTGCTAGGTGTTATTACTAGTCTTGACTGAGTAATTCATGTTGAATTATGTGTTTGCCAAATGTCAACTCTCTGTTTGTGAACTGTCATTGAAAGAGCACGATTTTTTTTCCCAGGATTTGTTCATAACTCCTCTCAGAATAGCTTCTGTCAGTAATTCTTAGCCTGCTGCTTATTCATGAGCAATTCATCATAAGTGTCTGATAGTTGCAATTTGAGCTGTTTTGACTGCCCAGTTAGGTATTGGATCTGCTTCCTTTCAGATATTTGATGACTGTAACTTTAAACTCTGTAGTGCAGATACTCGCCCAAGACAGAATTAAATTTGGGTTCCATGAATACTGGCTAATATCTGTCCTAGTATGAATTGCAACCCTGTTTTGCCATTCATATTTTGGTATTGACTAGAAGTCAATCAATTTGAGAATACATTATTTTGAAAGTGATACAAATATTGGGTAAATTATAGTCCCTGTTTCAAATTATTTACTGTCTAGACAAAACAACTGATCTCTCTAGCATTCTTGACTGCAGGAGAATAAATTGAGTGTCAGTAAGGTGATCTGAAATTGGAAATGGAAATTAAATGTTTTCACAAGAAAGCCTCCAGACCTATTTATCAAAGAGCTGCAGATTGCTCTATTTCAGAAAAAAATGTCTTTGCACATTAAATAAACCCTAACCCCTTATGTTAGCTGGACAAAAACACATGGAAATACATTGAGCAGTTTTCTGAAGCAAAGGGAAATTAAGATGTAAATCTGAAATACCAGAGGGATGGCCACTAATTTCCTGAGCATTTCCCTAATCCTATCTCAGTGCTGCTCCATGATGAATGCACCCAATATTTTATCCATTGCTATTGTCTGCAAAGCAAAACCAGTTCAAAGCTGTGTACACTCTAATTTTTAAAACTATTTAATCTTTGAAGTCTCTAAAAATTCAAAAGTAATACCTCTGTGAAGGTTATATTTTTTATTAAACTGAGGTGTTTCTTTTTAAGAAAATAAAGTAATTTACCAGTTTGGTACTTGCTGGTGTCTAAGCAACTAACAGACAAGGATATTATGAGAAATCTGAAATAACTGGATGCACTAGATTCCCTTCACTCTGGTTAAACTATAGTTGGCGTAATTAAAAAAAAAAAGTCATAAATTCTCTGCAGGAAAAAAAAATAAGGGAAAAATAACAAAATTAAAGTGAGGGTTAAAATCTCCTTGTCAATATATTACAGTATGTCTATGGAAAAGCACAGTCCCATCAGTCTTACTGTAATTGAAATTGTTTCCACCTAATGTTTTCCAAAGTAGTGCACATTCTTCATTATGTTCTTAATGAATCACTCCCTTTGATTAATTTCATTTTTCTCTTTCTTGAATTTGAAGTAACAGAACAGAGAATTACTTACCTGTGTCAGACAAGGATACCTTGTGTTCATGCAGAAGGTTCCAGGGAAGGTGGAGAGAATATCCTGGTTTAAGTTATCCCTGAAATTACCATTCTTCTTTAGTAAGAATACAGGTACTCTTTCCCTCCAGTTCTTTGTACAGAAGAGACACAGAAGGCAGAAAACTCTGACTGTATATGATGATGGAAAAACCAGGTTTCAACAGGAACAAGGAAAAAGTTGCTGCTTTAATTGTACTGAGAAAGACTATTTGCAAGAGCAGTGATTTGAATGGAAGAACTGGAAGGAATTTGTGTGATGGCAGAACTTTCAGATTATGGGGGAACTCCACGTTTCTGTGTAAATTTTACTCATATATAGTGGAATTTAAAGATTTCTGGAGTACTTGTGAACCTAAAAAAGAAATAGACAGGATGGAAATTCCAGCTTCAACCTAATCTGGCACTCTTGGAAATGAGTGGCAAAACACCTCCTGACTTCAGTGGAAATAAACCCACGAACCATTGAAAGCACATATTGATCCATATTCTACCCTGCTGGATAGCTCATTTTATTCCTTTTTGAATAAGAATGTAGAGAAGGAATTTGTAGGTATTATGCCGTCTTCTTAGAAAAATGAATAGATTTTTCATTTTAAAAATCCATTTGTCTTTAAGCATCTGAAGTTTCAAGAAAGCGAAATGCTATAAAATACTGAACTAAAAGAGTTCACGGCCTTGTTCTGTCATGATTTATATCCTGTGCATATTATTTGACTTTGCTGGGGTTGCCCAGACATATGTTAGGATAATTATAGGGGGAAGAATCTAATTGCACTGTACAGTGCTAGTTTAAGCTGACAGATAACAGGTTGTTATGTATAAAACATGTGTGTACATAAAGTAACAACATGTTAAATATCTCATTACATCCTGATAGATAGATAACGTTGGGAGGATGTAAATCAGAGTACCAATTATTCCTTTGCAGTGGTAATGAAGCATTAGAGCCTTTATTCACATGCATCTCTATTTGTGCAGCTCACAATGACTCTCCTCAGGGAAGCACTTTGGATGGTTTGATGTTGACCTCCAAGCTATTGCTCCCACTTTCAAAATTTTGTGTGCTAAAGATGCATCTGTGTGAGAGGGAGGACTCTGGTGACAGGGGAGGAAAAACAGAACAGAACAGAGTAACTGGAATATTTTATAGTGAAAGATAACTAGGGAAGAGGGGACTTGAGGTAAAGGAAAACAAGCCATGGGACATGACATAAAGAACAGTGCCTGAGACAGGAGAAATGCCGTGGAGATCCAGGGAGTTGTCATCATGAGCAACATCAGTCTCAAACACTGATTCTTTGCTCTCTTTGAAAAGGTTTCCTTATGCATCTGCATTCCACAGTTACTTGTCAGTCCAACAAATACATGAACAAAGACAAAATGTCAGCAAATATATCAAGTTTTCCTTCTGTATGCTGTGCATTCCCAAAGTGCCAATCCAGCCTACCAGCTCCCCAGTCTGAAAGATGCAGCTACTGCCAGGAGCACAGAAAGGCTTGCACCACGTCAAAAGCATCTTCAGGTTGGGCAGAAGGACCAGACTCACTGGTTCTAAATTTTCCTTTGCAAGTTGGCTGCTTTTCCCCACATTTTTAAAGCTATGCTTTCACCTCTTATCTAAAGTGCTAATTAATCATGTGTCTTGGTTTGAACAGACAGATGTCTGCTAAGGAAGGCAGGAATCCCTTGAAATGGAGAATGTAAAACCCCCTCCCTCTGAATTATTATAATTTTGAAATTAAGGGGCTCTCAGGAAAAGATATGGGAGTAGGAATAACAGTTCTTTACTGTAAGGGGATAGAACATAAGTAAATAAAGGTAGTATAGAAAGTAATCTTACCCCCTAAAGAGTTGCAGCTCGGTTAATTATTAAAGATTAGGAGCAGGCCTGACTTTTACAGGCCACAGCTGTAGCCAATAAGAAGAGTGCTATAAAAGAGTGGATTGGTTGGTTGAGGGGGAACTGGAGTCAGTTGGCTGCTGTGTGAAGAAGGAAGAGTCAGTGCTTAAAGAAGATGCCTACAAGAAACATCAAGGAGGTACAAAACTTTAGCAATTTGGAATCTTTCCAATATAATGACAATAGAACTCTTGCACTATAATGACAACACTTTACTAGGGAAGAAAATAAAAATAAAATACAAATACAGTTATACAAAGCAGTTATACAAAGCCAGAGTCAGACCATGCCCTGGCCCCCTGTGTGTCAGGGGGTGGCACAGCCCCATCCCATGGGGGCTCAGCCCTCCTGCAGTGCCAGCTGTGCTGCTGCTGGAGCAGGGATCCTGCACAAGGGGGGAGTTTTCCTCTGCAGCTCCAGGGCTGCTGCAGATGGGCCTGGGCTCCCTCTGGCAATGCAGGGCAGCAGAAAGCTGCTCCTCTGGCAATGCAGGGGGCAAAGGCTGCTGTGCTGTCCCAAACCTCAGATTGGATCCAGGTAGGAATGCTTGGCTCCTCCCCTGGGCGCAGCATCTCCCCATGGGATGCTGGAATTGGATCAGCCATGCAGGGACACCCACTGGCCATGGACAGAAGATAATTAATAATTAATGGCCCATTAACAGAAGAGATCTCCTGAAGGGAGGATTGCTTGTGGGAGAGATAAAGAAAAAACTGCCCAATGAACAGAAGAGAACTGCTCCACCTCTGACAGATGGCAATAGAATGCACACCCCCATTTGCAACCTAAGGCATTATGCCCAGCAATCCTCCTTTGTTTTGTAATAAATAGCTCAGACAATATTTTGATACAGCAGAAAATAATTTTCCCTCTCAGAGACACCAGGAGACACAGTGTCACAGGCAGCAAAGCTGGAATGTCCATTCTCACATCCCCAGGACAAGAAATTCGCTGACAAAGTGACACAGGAGAGACTGTGACAGTGGATCAGGGCTGGAGACCCTGCCTTGCCTGGAGAGCTTGGAGAAGAGAAGGATCCAGGGGTTCCTCAGCACCCACCCAGCCCTGCAGGGAAGGAGGTATTGAGAAAATGAAATTAAAGTGATGTGAGCAAAAGAGACAATAGAATTAAACAGAACATGAAAGGATCAGACTGGCCAGGAAGAAAGTCTTTTACTCCACTAGGAAGATAGGAAGCAGAGTAATTTTTAAGTTGTATGGATAGAGAATTCCTGTCTAAATTATACTGAGCTGCACAAGTGCAGGGACCTAGAAATGACTTGCTGCAGCTGCCTTGTTCTCTGAACAAGAGGAGGGATTAGGGACAGTGTGAGGTGCTCTGCAGCAGGGTTTCTGCAGGAATTGATTTCCATTCCAGACACACTATGTGTATCTCCTCTGAAACCAGTCCCCCTTGCAGGCCACCCCCTGCTTATGGAACATGAGGAATCCAGATCTCTACTTTGCCATAATTCTGTCCAGGAAATGCAAAATTTCCAAGTTCAGTTTTAACCTATGCAGAGGATGTTTCTGAGGGATGAAAGTCTGATTTGCTATTGTGGAGCTCAGTGTCATACAGAGCAAGGGGTAGGAGATAATTCTCAGATATGTGGTGAGTTCTGGCATTGATAGGGAAGCCAACACCTTGAAAGTCTCTGTAGGATATGCTGAGAATTTCAATGAAACTGAGGAAATAACAGGGATTTCAGGGAAAGTAGGACACTCAGATTCCTGCCTCACTTTTTCAATTCTTTTGGAAATCCAGCCTGGAGAGTGTATCAATCAAGTGTTAAAGAGGTGAGCACTGGGAAAGGAGATGTGCATCTCTTTAAATAACATTTGAAACCCAGAAATAATCAATATTTAAAATAAATCCAGAAATATTCAGGAATTACACCATGAAATTGTAATAATACAATTTGACACCAATTGGTGTCTTGGGGTTTTTGTATGACAGTCAAAGAAGGAAGGGTATAATAAACAGCAAGGTACAACAGAGCATCATATTATAGATACATTACACGTTTGCTCCCTTAAACTTGTGGGGCATTATATTCTTTAACATCATTTTATCTATAATTATCAGATGGGAGACTTCAAAGAGATCAGTGTATTGCAGTGGATTTGTCTGCTCTTCTTTGGTTATTAAAAGACAGGAAATAAGGGAAATCATAGACAGGTCATTAAATGCAACACCAAAGCATTGGAAAAGATAAAGGGAAGACATCTGTTTCATGCAGGATTTATATTTAGTGATGAACAGTGGGGATTTTTCCCCTGTAGCTCTGCAGATCAGGTCGTTGAAGGAGGAAAAGATTAGAGGAACATTTGCAGTGGGGTACAGTATTATTTAGGCTTCAAACTGATGAATTGTGAAACATGGATGAAAATGGAGAGTGGTACAAATCACTGCAGTTGAACCCTTTTAGATCATAGTGAGCAGCTGACAATTGAAAAGAAACTGGCTACTCTGGAAATATATTGCTACAGTTTGCCTTGAAAGCTCTTTTTGTGAACCACTCCATCTCTTCTGTAAATAGTCATTACTGGAATGGTTTGAACCATTGTTGGTTCTGACAACACTGAACTTTGTGAAAGTCCTTGTTTGAAATCAAAACTTTTTTTTTTCTTTTTACTATTGGGATGGTTTAATAAAAAATAAAAGATTCCTTTATGTGCTAATGTTTTACAAATTGAGCCTTAAATTAATTAAAAGCTAGCATGGTTTTATGTAGGCTTGTGGAGCAAAGCAGAATTCTCAGTGTAATGGAGTTTATTTCAGAGTAGTAGATGAAACTACTCCAAAGCAGTTTAATCTCTGGCTAGAAACAAACCAGAAAACATTCTTAAATATTTAAGAATATCACCATCACTCATCACTCCTTATGTACATTAAAATTTACCACGGATTTTAGCTTTATTTTGATTAATGATTTAACGTGTATTTGGTAAAATCTGGCTTTCATCTGCTCATTAAATGCATGGATTTTACAAGGAGCTTCTGGATCTGCTACATTTACTAACATCTTCAGTAATGCAAACATCCAGCTTTTTTCAGTCATATTGGTGAATTAAATGCTTGTAAGATTGATATTGGCAAGGATATCAAAAAGAAAATATATATGGAGCTCAGAAGTGGTTACATCTGTTTAAAATAACACAACGTTAATGGGATATTTTGGATAAATTGGAAACTGTGATTAATCTATTTACATTTTAGGAGTTTTCTGGTTTACAAGACATTTTGAAATAACCTATAGTAGCCACATTACATTAAAAAAAATGTTTTGCCAGTGTGACATTTCAAAGACTTTGATTTCCTTTCTGCAGCTATATTATGTACAATTAATTTCTATAAGCTTCTGCATAAAAAATATTCAGCTTTCCATCAGGCTGAGCCTTCACTTGGTCTGAGGCGCTACAGATTTTCAAGCTTTGAAAAAACAACTGGTAAGCAAAGCCACTCCAAGCTCCCAGTAATTTTCCTTGTAACTTCAAGGTTTTTCATCAAGTGGCAGAGGCAATGTCTAAACTGGGGTATTATAGAGATATCTGCTGGACAGGAAACACAAGAGCTGCTTATTGTTAGAAATATTGCTAGTGCAAAGGAGGAGGAAGCTGTTGTTAGAAGGCAGCAATCACAATTTGTACTGGTGCACACAAGAGACATAAGAGTGCAGGGAGTGACCTCAGGAAGGTGGCGGCACAAGGAAAATGTCCCAGGACAGTGACCCCACAGGACAGTGGGGTTTGCCTCAGAGCTCCAAGGAGTTCTCTGCTCACCATTTGAAAGGAGCAACATCTCTCAGGATGATTCCAAAAACTGCCAGATGATTCAGCCAGCATCCAGGCATGGGTCTGGGTTCTGCTTACTTTAACCAGTAAGAAGCTCTTAGGTTGCAGTGTTGGATGCTGGGGATATTCTGGAATATAAACTGTGTATTTTCTGTGTGGACATCTGGCAGCAGCTGTGGTCAGAGAGCACACAGAGCCCCTGGCTGGGAGCTGTTGGCTCTGTCCCCTCCATCCCAGGTACCTGTCTGAAGGATTTTGCAGTTTGGGTTGATGCAGGACTGAGATTTACAGGGTGAGAGGTTAATGGGTGCGCATGGAAATGAATCCTTTAACTGGGAAAAGTGTTGCTTTCCAAATATTGTGACTTCCTTGTCCAGCCATTCCTGATTTCTGCAAGGTTTCTGGCAGAGGAAGCAGCTACAGCAATGTTAGTTCAGGGCTTGCTGTGCTTTGTGAGCTGCACGCCAGAGTCGCTTGTCATGGATGGGAATTAGCTGGTGTTATGTTAACTAGCATTATGGAGTCATCTAATGCTAATTAAAATTGTTTGTCGCTGTTCTATGGTATTAAGTTTTAATTGGAGTGCATAGATCTCTCTCTTGACTAGTGCAAAATTAAATAATTAAATAATATCCTGGTATAATTCCAGATATTCCCTGCCATCTCACTGTATTTTCAATAACTTCAGCAAGCTTTGAAACCTGCTGTAGAATGACACCAAAAAAACACCACCCCTCTAATGGAATCTGAAGATAATAGTATTTATGCTAAACAAATTCATCTCTTCTCTTGTGTTCTTTGCATTTTAACCTTGTTTTTGTAATCTATCCTGTTCAATAATTTCTGAGGTCCTAATCAGGGCTACCTATCTCCTGTGATGTATTGAATCACCCAGGAAATTGCCTGTTGTTTAACAATTAACCAAGCTCATTTCTACTTCCAGCAATAAACATTTATGACCTTTGAACTGATATTTGCCTGTGAGCTTTTAAAAATTTACATCTGTATAACAAGTAAGGTAGCTATTAGAAAAGTCAGACTTCTTGCAGATATCTAGGGAAAAAATGAAGGAATTGCTTTCTTTCACAGGTGTTGCAAACCAACCAAGGTATTGCTTAGCCTTGAAGGACTTGTCACTCTAAATCTACTCTAAAAATTAAATAATGTTTTATTTAAAAGAAAGGATTTATCAACAAACACATTGGAAATTTACTGAAAGCTTCCAACTGTGGCAACTTGGCAAAGCAACGCATTTTGGCATTTTATTCTCTCTGTACATATGTTTCACTCACTTAAATGTCATTGAGAATTAGGATGCACATTCATCAAGAGAGTCTGCCACTTCAGGACCAGATTTGTCATCCTTTATCTAACAAGCAGCCTCCCTGAAGCTGGTGGGTGTAATCCTGGTTCTGGAATAGTTAAGAGCAGTCAGCAGCGCACATTTCCAGCAGGAGCTGTGGCCTTGTGTCACACACTGCTTCCCAAGGAAAGGGTTGAGGGCAGGAACCTGATCCTGTGGCTCCATCCTAGTTTCTGGAGTTTATTTACCTAAATTCCTTGGGAGTTTCATTGGACAGTCTTGTCTTTCTGTCCTTTTTCCTTCAGCCCAAGGAGTTCATGCTGTCGCCTCTGAGAACCCACAGATTTCTGGGGCTTATTTTCCACTATGAGAGGTCAAAAATGAAAGACACAGGCTTTTTTTTTTCTTTTTTTTCATTTCCTGGAACATTTATATTCCAGGAAAATATTTATGTTTATGTTTATATTAATAGTACTAGTTATAGTTCTATAGTTGTAGTTACATTTATATTGATATCTATATTTATATGTTTATTTATATTTATATAGTTATAGTTATAATTTAGTTATAGTTATATATTTATATTTATAGTTTTATTTATAGTTTTAGTTTTATTATATTATTTATATTTTTATTTTAATTAACTCCAAACCAGAAATCTTGCAATTGTTCATGTGTTTTGCTCCTAAAAACACAAAAGCAATTTGTCTTTGGCATAAGAGTGAAAACACTAAAATAATCATGGCATTTATCTTCTTAAGAAAGAATTTTGCCAGCTTTTTTCATGAACAGGGATACTTCAGCTGCCCATATTTGAATTGGTGAGTTTATTTTAAGGCAGGCAGTATAAAACACTTGATGCCAGCTCTGCTAGCACCCAGACTGTCAGCAGCTACTGCTTTGTCCTCCCCATATGAAACAGGGATGCAGTGTGAGAGACTCACATTTAGGAACTGTTTAAATTAAAAAAAAATAGGGTGTTTTCTGTCTTTCACTCAGTAGTGAACAAAAATAAGTCTGTATATGACTCATATAGATATTGGGCCCTCTTCTTTTGTTGCTGCCAATGAATGTGAATGTAACAGGCTTTTTAAAACTCCCTTGGAAAAACTTGGTATTCCAGCCAAAGAGCATCAGTTTATATTTGTCAGTCTCCTTTGCATCTTTATAATGAAAAGTTCTTATAAATCTGTCCGAGTACTTTTTATTATGGCAGATAACTCAAGGGTATAAAACAGAGTTAACAAGAAATTTTACAGGCACGCTTTTTAATGCAGTGAAATACTCCAATTTTTTCAGTGTGATCTACTCATTCATTTTATTACAGGGAGTTAATAAATGCTTTATTTCCCCCTCTCTGTTGAAAAGAGGTAATTGGAAATGATGTCACTATTTGGATCATCAAGAAGCAGGAAATTAATGGTTGTTAATGATATGCAGCTGTGCCAGGGGTGGTTTAGGTTGGATTTTGGGAAAAGGCTCTTCACTCACAGGGTGGTTGGGCACTGAACAGGCTCCACAGGAAAGTGGTCACAGCCCAGGAAGTGTTTGGAGAATGCTCTCAGGCTCAAGGTGTGATCCTTGGGATGTCCTGGATTTGATGATCCTTGTGCATCCATTCCAAGTGAGGATCTTCTAGAATTCTGTGGTGCTGCAAATGAAATCATATTACTCCAGTCAGTGGATCTTTAAGCTGACCTAGCTGCCAGAAAATATTGAGTGCCTTTTTTTTTATTTCTGGTACTTCCAGGGTAAGTAGACACAAGAAACAAAGATGCTAGGGATGCAGCTGATGTTGGTATTGCAATGTCCACGTTGCAGGAATACTGGGATTTCACTTTGTTCTTTAACCCCAGAGTGAGGAGGTCTGGTAAGAACCAAGAGGAGGGACTCCAAATGAGATCTCAGCATTCTCACAGAAATGTGTGGAAAAATATTCCCACAGGGTGATAAATTGGTACATGTTGATTCCTAAAATGATAATGTTGATGGAACTTTTTCTGAACTGACAGAAAGCACTCTGACTTTAAGCTCCTTGTCCTTCAGATGATACTGTAAGGTAGTATGTGACCTTTTAGGATATTTATGATGTGAACTGAACTGCCTTTAAAATTATAATCCTTCAACTGTCAGTACATCCTTGCAAAGTTCAATAGATTCATAAATAATGGAAGTTAATATTCTACTACAAGACTTATGTAAATTATAAAGGCAGATATATATCTGGAAATAAAAACACAATACTTTTTTCCATTAGTATTACTTCAGGTTCAGATGTGAAAATAATCCAAGAGTCATATTCAGAATAAAATTTGTCCTCCTGATTCTAGTAGCTTATCTTTTTCTTTCAAGAGGGTTCATTCTTGCATTTTCCAGTGTGCTGATTTAGTCCTTTTGGCACTTACCCAAATTCAAAAGTAAAATAAAGCCTCGATGCTGCAGTAACATTTCCAGCCTCCTCTTTATCTCCATTGTATTGCAAATATTTATCCTTTGCTCTCATGCAGCCTCCCACTCAGAAGTGTCTGCCAATCTTTTCAAAAGCTTAGGTCAGGAGATTCTTCTCAGCACAGCAAAACTTTCTTGGAAACACAGGAAAGGTCACACAACAATAAGAGTAGCACCAACATTTTGGCTACAGGCCTTCATACCTAAATAGTGATGACTTCTGCTGCCGTAATCATTGGTTCAGTAATAAATGCTTATGATGAGGGCTGTAATTTAACTTTCCAAAACCAGTGGTGATTTCCCTAGGAGAGCATTGTCTTGTGGAGGGTGCAAACACTATTTTTGCATGAATTAGTGAGCATTTATTAGCATGCTGGTTTTATCCTTTCTAGAGCTAAGAGCTGAGGTCCAGTAAGATAAAAAATCCCTGTCAAACAAAGGACCTGGTTATGCAGAAGTAAAGCTCTGTAACTCCTGAGCATCTCTCCTTCCTAAACTGTTGCACACACTAGTTACCAGTGTGCTACATGGAAAATAAATCCCTGTTATCTACATACCCACACACTCTTAAAACCAAAGAAAATGTATTTCACAATAGCATTTAGAACAACTACCACGCAAAAAATCAGCAGCATCTTGAAAACCAACACATTTCAAAAGCCACAAGGCAGTTCCAGGCAGCAGGAAAATAGCACATCAGGCTTGCCCCTGGGAGGAGCTGGGAAGAAGACTCTTGCTTTCAAGACCTTTTTTTAAGGTTTTATTTTGAAGTATTGCCTGAAGGGAAGGGACAATTCCAGCCCACTTTTCTGGTCCTACTGTGGATTTTCAAGGGAAGCTTCACCCCACAGCTGCTCATCTGAAGTTCAGGAAGAAAGAGAGAGGAGAGGGAGGCAGTTATCTCTGTCAGCAGGTTCCTTCCTATGTCAGGAGACCAAGACAGAGGGGAAAACCCTGTTCTCAGAGATGTCTGGTGCAGCAAACACCTCCCTCTGCTCTGATTCCTGTTCTTTTCTGCAAGGGAAAAGGCTACACACAGGTGCTGGCCAGGCAGAGGTGGGCAGGCTGTGCTCATCCATCCCCAGCCTTGCCCACAACATCCACTCCTCTGTCCCTGTACTCAGGTGGGAGCAGGATTTATTTATCTGGGATTTATTTATCAGGGATTTATCATACATGAAGGGGTTTGAGCTTTTCATCTCAAAACTCTCACCGTTGGTGGTTTTTTTTTTCTAAGCATGGAGCAGTCTGAGCATCACCCAAAAGCTTCTTGTGCACAATGACTCCATTGCACAACTCCATTCCCAGGCACTGCCTATATCAGGCAGCTAAAAAACCCCAATAATTTCCTATGCTAGACTCAACCAATTTAGAAACTTCTTTAGGCTTCAAATATTCCAATTTATCCACAGGAAAAACAATCTCCTCTCCTTTTGACCGCTCACACTACTGAGACAGGGACAAGTTTTCCTGCCTGAAGATTTTCCAGGAATTGCCATTTCTTCTTACCCTCCAAAGTTTAACTAGAGAATAATAACCCTGCTTAATCCTGTAATATTTTACAATGCAACAGTAAAACTATCAGGTTTGTGCTTTTCTGCAGGGGATATCCACCTCAGTCTCATGGCTCATGTTTGAGAAGACTTCTTTGAATAATAAGTATATTTAAAAAAAAAACCCTGTAATGTTAATTATATCTCCATAAAGAACATAAGCAAAAAAATGTGAGGAATACAAAATATTTCGAGCCTTTATTCCAAGTAGAACAGAATGTCTTTCTTTTTATTAAAGTTTTTGCTTCTTCATTTAAATACCTGTCACTGCTTCAAGTTTGCTCAGGGCAGCAAAGCACAAAATCTCTTTGGTGCAACCAAATTTTTAAAAAGCTATTGGTCTTCCATTAGTGTGGAATTATTAGGTGTATTTCTTATTAGCACAGTTTGTAAGAACTGTGCCAAACCAGAGCTGTCTATTTTCCGTCTCAGCTGTCTTCTAGCAATTCAGACGGGAGCATCTACTTTCATTTTTTGGGTGTTTCTGACACATTTCTTGCTCGCTCCCTCTGAAAATCCAGCCTTATGGATATGTCTGCAATGCTGTGGTTAATGCTCCAGAAATGCTGTCAAAGCCAAAATCGGTACCTGTCTAGAGGAGATGAGCTCTAAAACGCCCCCAGGCCAGCTCTGGAGAGGACTCCCTGTAATTACAAGGGAAAGCCTTGGCATATGGAGGACTCCGCAGCAATATCCAAAACAAAAAGCAATCACAAAAAGTGCAAAAAGTGCAGTGTGAAAGGGTTTGGGAGCCCAGGCTGTCCCACCTGCTCTCTGAGCTCTGGCTCTGATCTCTGCCCTAAAGGCACCTGCACAAAGACAGATGAGATTCCTGAGTCCTTGGAAAGGCAAATTTCAAGTCAAGCCTCCCACAATCACTTTGGATGAGTACAGACCCAGGCAGTGTCACAAGTTCAAACCATTCCACAGTTTAACCTGTAAGTTCAGAGCACAATTTAGCGTGTAAGTTCATGGCACAATTTTTCTATATTTTCTAATTCTTTGTATAATACTGGCAGCCTCCACTGAGTCTTGGGACGGTTAATGATGGTCTTAGGAGTTTTAGAACCTCAAAAAGCTTTTGGGAGAGGGGGAGGAAGTGAATTTTCTCTTTGCAGAAGGAACTTCATGTCTTCAGTCCCTTTTTGAGGGATTGTGGATGGATGCATCTCTTGAAGCAGATGTACTGGAACTAACATGTAATGACTGACTGACATTAAACCCATGACTCTTCTGTGCTAGTTAGCCTAGATTGCCTAAACCTTTGATCTCACCTAACTCCAGGCATAATTCCAATAACTCTGCGAGCTTTTGTTTTGGTTTTAACAATTATTTGTGATTTTTTTATCTGTTCTCCCAATGCATCCACAGTGTTGTATTTACAAGTTCAGTATATGACAAAAAATGTCTCATCTTACACTTCCAGTGGCTTCTTGATGTTTTTCTTTCTTTTCAGCTTCACTGTTTCGTTATCATAAATTTTTGTATTTGATTCAACCAAACTCTTTGCACCTACAGCTCAAACTCAAGCAGAGACATTCTGATAAGGTCATTAGTGTGAACAGCTTAAAATGTGTGAGCTTCTAGGGGTTAAATCAAAATCTTACATATCTTGTACTCACTTTTCAAACCTAAACAGCATGAGAATTTGTTGGTTTCCTTAGGTATACATGAAGGACAAAAAAAATAACCAAATATTAAAATAAAATTACCTGGACTTGGAAAGTTTTCTCAATTTCCTGAACAATTCTATTTTTGCTAAATAGGCAGCTAAAACAAGGCAGGGCGTTTCCTACCACTTGCTGCTATTTTTTAGTACAAGGAGAGCCCATTTCTTTTATTCTTCATTAAATTCTTCCTGCATCAAACAGCAGAATTGCTGTCTTGAGGTGGCACTGAACACATCTTACACAGGCCCTGCCCTGCATGGCCCTAACCGCTCCACAATAACTGACTTGTGTTTCATATTTTTTCTATGAACTAATCCAAGGGGAGAAGTTTAAGATGGTCACTGTCCAAACCATTTCAGCTCCAGAATACATATCAGTTCATAGGTGGCAATTACAGAGGCTTGGATGCACAGCTTTTCATCTTTGCTATTTGTAATCCAACATGGCATATCAAAAACTCCTTTGCAAAATGAAATATCAGGTTCAAAAGTTGCTTTGATGTGAAGACAAAAGCCCTGATTCTTCTTTTGGACTAAAGTAAGTCTGTTGAAGACTTGTGTTGGCATTCCAAAAAATAAACTCAGTCTTAATTTCACACCTTTTTTCTACCAATTAGTTTTACTTAGTGTCACAGTTTAAGATATGCTCTCAAGCAAACAGTAGAAGCAATCAAAGAAACAACTGCCACAGTACTTCCCTCAAGAAATTACTGCCCTCTAGAAATAACTCTATTAGTTTGCATTAATTTGCTTCAATTATTTAGTCTTAAACCCACATATTTAAATATAATTATCTGCTGAAAACCTCCCAGTACAATCAACATTAGTCACCAACAGCTGCTTTTTTTTTCTCTTTTTTTCCCATGAATAGGTTGCAGAAATTGTTATTTCAAGAGAAGGCAAAGACGACTAAATTAATTTCATTCATTTCATATGAGGGGGGAATTCTTCACCCTGCACAAGAGCGGGTAAAAAGGAAACTGTTCAGCTTCTCTGCAGATTGGCAGATGCTCTGATAACATCTGGAAAAGCAGAGTCAGAGGGAGGGTCCTGCACAAGGCTGGATGCAGAAAGGGCAGAGTGGTTTCACAGCAGTGCTCCAGACCCTGCCCTGCTCATTGCTCCCCATTACCCTGTCACCCTGAAAGCAGCACCAGGCCCACCCAGCCAGCACTTCACAGGCTCAGCTCCTAGCTCAGCAGCCTTCAAACACTGCCAAAAGCAGCTCAAGGGCTGACCTAACACCTTGCCTTTAAAAAACAAGACTTCTCCATGCTCTCTGCTACCCTCACTCTGATTTCCCTGCCCTACCGACCTGAGCTGCCAAGGATCTCTCCCATCTAGAAGAAAATGGGTTTTTGTCATGAGAACGAAATAAAATGATAGGAAGGAAAGAAAGGCAGAAAGTATTTTAAAAAAATGTTATAAAAAGAAGCAGAGCCTTTCATTAGGGTGTGAGAACTGCATATGCAAATTAAAGTGCACCAGGCACCATCTGGGGACACTGACTTGCTAAAGTTTGTAAATGAAAGGGGATAATTTGCACAAAGGCTGGAGAATACAGACTGGGGGTGGAGAGGAGTGTGGGAGTTATTGGTTGGTATGTAACCAATTCTTTTGGATCTTCCATTTGACTCAGAAAGACAGAGATCATTCAGGATACTCCCACAAAGCCAAGAACCTGCTCTATAAAATCAGGGGATTTTTCAACTGTGCCCCTTAAAGCAAAACCAAAAAACCAATAAAATTTTCTTATTAGAAACACAAGTTACAAGCATTATGTAAAAGCAAACTAACTCCTGCAAAGCTTGAGCACCAGCTTTCTTCTTTGATGACTGAGTATCACCCACATCCTGTGAACCCCAGATATTCTGAATGACTGAAAACTACACTCAGTGCAAATCTACCATTACAAAACCAGATGAGAATCCTGTCTGGAGTGTGCTCAGAAATCCAAAGTTTCCTCTCAGGATGCCCATACATTTAAATGAATACAATATTATTAAGTTGAAATTTGGTTTGGGGTTTTTTGTGGTGTTTTGTTTTGTTTCATTTTGTTTTGTTATGGATTTTTTGTTGGTGGTGGTGGTGGTTTTGGGTTTGGTTTTTTCCTCTTCATTCCAAAACAGGATAGGACACTTTGGTTTTTGCAAAATCATCAGCAAACCATATCAGGCTGTGAAAAAATCCAGAGATACTCTTTAGTTTCTGTAATTTAGTACCATCCACATTCACCATCAGATGTAACTGTCAAAGCTGCTGTGCAACACATCTTCAAACTAAGGGATGTTTTGGAGGAGCTGCAAATGCTGCTTGCTTTTAGTTTCAAAAAAAAAAAAAAAAAAAAAAAAAGGGAGAGTAAGAGTTCTACCTGAAGTCTCAGGTACTTCCCAAACTGTTAAGAGACAAAAGCAAATCTCAGCTCAAAATCCCTGTTATCTACATACCCATACACTCTTAAAACCAAAGAAAATACAGCAAATAAAAGGGAAAAAATCATGATAGCTACAAGCAGCTCAAATTTAAACCCCAGTGGCAGCACCCAGATTGTACAGTAGGCTTATCTTGTTCAGCATTTCTATTTTTGAAATTGGGATCCAGCATCCTAACACCCACCTGTGCAAGAATGTTTGAGCCATGTATTTAAATGAGACACTGCAAAGAGTGTTTGAAAACTGGGAGACAGATCATTAGCAGACCACAGCATAATCTAATTCTCAGTATCTTTATCAACACCATCCTCCAAAATGTCTGCACACAGTAAAAATTCCTGTATGACTGCTATGTGGAAAAGGCATTGTGGCTGTGAAAAAGGAGTAAACATTTTTATGGATACCCGAAATGTTCCATCCCCAGTGTGTAAGCAGCAGCCTGTCTTAGGAAATAACCATTATAAAGGGTCATTATGTAATTAAGGCTAAACTGAGATCAAGTGACTGGTACCTTTTCACTTTTTCTTTTTGCTGAGCTATACAAGAGCTGATAAATATTCAGTCTTGATAAAAGACCTGAATGAAAGAGATAGCTCAGAGTGTGCTACGTCTCAGATAACAAAAAACCCTCGTTATGACATGCCTGAACATTTTGTTTTGCTGACAGCTCAGAGTGTCTATTGCAAAATCCAGAAAGAACAGGAGTAAATTGCATGAATTCTTACAATAAATTTAATTGAAATTTCTATGTGCCTTAGAAAACCACTTATTGTTGCTGTCAAGCTGAGCAGGACAGAGCATGGTTCCAGTGGCTAAGTAGCAAAATGTCTTTTTCTTTGACACAAAATAAAACAGGGCTATTTTAAATTTCTGTGTTTCTCTGAAGATAAGTGCCTGAATTGCAGTCCAGCAGTGCTCTAGGGGTACAAATGCAGTGTTTCACAAACAAGTTTAGCCTTCATTGACTAGCAGGAGAGAGTTACATCAATAAGCAGGTTGCCCAGACTGGTTAGGCTCCTTATATTGACACAGCCTATTACTTTCTGCAGAGGGAAATTCACTATTTCAGAGGGCCAAAAAAATGATTTAGCACTGAGTGCCATCAGCCTGAAATGGCACTTGTTTTCTGGTCACAAAAAATTACATACATTTAACTTGAAAGCAAAAGGAGTTTAAATGTAGGGAACTTTTCCCACATTTGGATAGGTGTTTAAAAACCTCATGTTGATACATCAGTTAACATTATTCCCTCCATCTTGCATTTGAGGCTTTGAGGGGAAAAGAAAGACTTGGTTGTGATTCACAGGCTGGAATATTTACTGTGATTAAATATATATTTTTTTAATGATGGATCATCAGAATTCTGCCCACCCCTAATATTAATGTTTTATTGGATTAAGTGCCTTGGTACTGCTATAATTTGCCCACTGTCTATTATTTGATTAGAGAAGTCCCTGCATTAAAAGATCTATAATCTTGTTATAATCTTGTGTTGTATCAAATGAGTTGCACCTGCAAAATCAGTGTTCAGGGAGATTTCAGTGTCCAGTGAATCGATCAGATTCTTTTCTTCTGGATGCTCTCCACAGTCAGTGGGTACCAAAATTTCCTCTAAAGTCTAAAACTCTACTAAACATGCTCTGGCTTTTTTTTTTTTCCCTCCCTGTAATGCCTAAGACATTTGCAATGCAGCCAGCCCTCAAAGCTGTAGCCCTGTAAACAGGAGAAATAAAACATTACAGGGGACATCACATATACAACTGCTTGATTCTGGGAAGAGTGAATGGAAAACAGAAGAGTGAAAATGTATTTAAAGTTAATTAAAAGTTATTTGCACTTCTAAGTCAAGAATTTGAAAGTCAATTCATCTGTCATGCACCTGCAAATCTTGGGGATTTTTTTCTTCTGACCTAGTAGATAACATTTTACTTTCAGAATAACACTGAAAAATGGAGACATTAAAGCATAACCTGACAGAAATGAGTCAGTAGGTACACAATTACATTTGACCACCCGTGGCAATGTGACAGAAGTTAAAAAAAAAAAAAAAAGGAATTACTTGAGAGAAGCAGAACACTGTCTTTCAAAACATCTGAAAACGTTAAAGGTTTTAAATTATACAGGGCTGTGCACCCTTAAAGATCATGCCAGGCTTCAGTCTGTCACAAGGATGTCTCATGTCACATGTTTTCTTTGTGAAGGAATTGCAGCACAGCCACAGTCCCAGTCCTTGCAGTGATCCTGTGTCACCAGTACCAATAAACCAAATAAAAGGTTTATTTTATTGGACCAGATAAAAGGCCCTGCCCAGGTGGGACAGGAAACAGCCATGGCTTCAGCAAGCCAAAAGAGAAAGGAGATATTTTTTTCATCTTTCACACTCCCAGGCTCCTCAGTAGCAACCCTCATGTGCCCAAATGTTTGGGGCCGAGAGGAAATCCCTGCTCAGTGCCCAGGGAGCTGGCAGCAATAGCCAGGTTTACAGCAGAAATCCAAACTCCAAAGGTATTCCAGCAGGAGGAAGGCCTTTCAGACCTGACAGTGTCTTGGTAGGGGTAGCAGAGATCCTGAAGCTCCAGTTTTAAAGGCTGCTGAGCCCCTCAGTTGTTCTGGCTAACAGACCCAGGGCAATTACACGAGTGTCAGGCTATGGACTGAACCTAGGGCTGCCCTTCTGTTTGCTCTGCTTGTTTGCCTACTTTCAGTAGTCTGGATATCCTGGCATTAAATCTTGCCCAATAAATGCAAATGTGTGTGTTTGCATGGTTGTGAGGGAGGAGTCACTCTGACCTACTAGCTTTGCCTGGTATTTGGAGTGCAAAGTGCAGGAGGTGAAATAGGCAAACCCAGGCGGCTCCACCTCCACAAGGGAAGCAGATCCAAGTAAAGCCAGACGTGCAGAGATTTTTGAATGCTCTGTGTTTGCAGAAATATTGCAATAAAGCCTCAGGTTTTGGCTTTTATATTTTTCAGATTCTGTGCAGTTCTGAGCTTCACATGAGGGGATGGTGAGCTCTGTGCACAGAGCAGGGAGACAAAACAATTCCTGCTCCAGCTGGGCACCAAGGACAAATGACCCAAATCTCAGCCCAAGAGCACAAACCCCGTGGGCTGGAGAGAGAAAAACAAGCAGGGTGGGACTGCCTGGGCTAAAGCTGGAATGGGACAATGAACTGCAAGGTGCAAATGGAGCAGAACTGATCACAGTGAGAGACCCCGTGCCTGGTCGTGCATTTTGGGGCCATTTTGGTTCATCTTGGGCGCAGCCCTGGCTGGGCTCTTGTGCTGCCCAAGGTGCATCCATGGAGGAGATCCTTTTAATAAATCCCTGCTTTATTCTTTAACTCTGTCTAATCTCTGTTCTAGATCAGCCTTCACAAGGCATCAATATCACAGACATGGGAGTATCTCTGCTGAAATGCTCAGGGCAATGTGAGGGCTGGCACACACACACACATGTTGGGTGTTGGGGAGATTTCCTCTCTGGCAAACAGAAGCTGGAACAAGCAGAGGTGCTCCTTACTGCTCTGGCTTTGAACAAGTCCAAACAAAACTCCCAATTTGTCAAACAGAGTGTAAAAAGTGAAACCAAACTGCAGTTTGATGCTTCTCCAGTGAAATACTTGTAATTTTCACTGTATTCTGTTACATCATAGGAAGCCAGCCAATGTGGAACTCACAGAACCACAGGGAGCAGCAGCAGCAGCTGCCCAGAGCTGTTTGCTGAGGCTTGGTGTCACAGCCTTAAGTGCTGGACGTGAGCAACTGCGTGAAATCTCTGGTTTTCCTGGGAAGCAAGAGCTCACTAGGTTTGAATTAACCCTAATTAAAGCTTGGCAGGGGCTACATGCCAGTGACAAAGCTGGGGACAGCCTCACGTGGGGTTCCATGACCAGCCTGCTCTATTCTGCACACAATAGCTCACTGTACAGGGGCTACAGGGGAAGGGCCATGGAACACAAGATGAGGAAAACAAGGAGGCCCAGAGAAGGGGCATAGTTTATTTAATTTGTTATTTAGTGGTGGTTTACTTTCCAGCGTCAGGCATGAGCAGCTGAGTGGCACAAGGAGCTGTGAGAGCAATGCAACCATCAGCTCCCCTGCAGCAGCCATGGCTGGGGGTGTTGCACTTCTTTGTGGCCAGAGGATGATGGAAAAAAACCCATTATCCATGAGGAACCAATGGCAGAAGAAGATGTTCCATGTGTAAAATGGATGTTAGTTTGAAGTGGACAGCTAGGACATTGAGGAAAAGGCAAAAATACACAAATGTGTACTATAGGACTCTCAGTTTGACTGCAAACTGCAGGAGCAAGAATCCTTTGTCTTTTTATTAGCATAAAGTTTTCCAAATTGTTTTGATTTTTTTTTTCCTATTCAGTGTGTAATAAGAGCCTTAAATTACAACAGTAAACTTTTTTAAGGCCTCAAAAGCCCAGGGATTCCACAGTGCACCAAGGGCAAAATGCATCTGCCAAACTTTCTATTTTTACCTCATTTAAGCTATTTTAATACCACTTCACTTGGGAAAGAAAACAAAGTCCCTTTTACTGTTAATAATATACTATTCTGCTCTTTTGATCCTTATGTTTTGCTTTCTAATTGCCTAAATGTCATGCATGCCTAATGAATTGGATAAAGGGTATTGATTACGCCTCTGGTTTATGTAGCTAAAACATAGAGTCAATTAATCTGCACTGTATATTTAGGAAGATAATCAGTTATTAAAACTGAAAGGAGGCAGGCAGAATTAAGCTGGAGAGTATTTCAGCAGATGAGTCCCTATCCAGTGTATAGTCAGAAGATTTTCCCAGCTTCTGTTTCAAAACAGAGAGCACTGGAAATCACTGGAGACCTTGAGGAGGTGCTGGGTTCATGTTTTTACCTGTTCCTGCAACTCAGGCTTGCTTTATCAAGCTTTGTAGGGATTTTACCGGTTATTAAAAAACAAACAAACAAAAACAACAGCAACAAAAATCCACAAAAAACCAAAAAACCAAAAAAACAAAACAAAACAAAAAAAAACAGACCAAAAAAGAAACCCAAAACCCCTGAACAGCCCCCAAAATAATGAAAAAGCTCAAGACTCTGAGCCATTGATATGAAAGCATATATATACTTAATTTTTTCAAATGCAATCTGAGATAGAACAAGGGAGAGATCTAGGAAGTCATAATGTTTAACTGTGGATTTTTTGGGTTTTTGGGATTTTTTTGTTAAGGTTGAGATTAAATGTGTGAGATGGTATTTTTTGTCTGGATTTAGATGTTTATTAGTTTTTTATTTATATCACAGTTTTATAAACTGTGAGCTCTATAGCATTTTACTTTAATAAATTAAAAATTTAGTTGTATTTTTATAAGGTTTTTTAAGGATAAATTGCTTAATTAAGAAATTATATTTAAATTATTTTTATTTTTAATTTCATAACTACTTGTGGTTTGTAATGTGGATTTTTTATTTAATTATATAATATTATTTAATTATTATTTATAATATTATTTAATATTCTTCACCTTTTTATTTATGAATAAGAAGGTGAAGAAGAAGGATTAGTTTTTGTTTTAAAATTTTTATTTTGCTTTATATATATTGCTTTGTTCTAAAATGTTAAACTTTAAGTTTTGTGCTATATGATATTACAGACTTTTAATTAAACTATATACATATAATTTTAGTTTTATTATTTAATTTTGGAAGTTTTTTCCTACAGTTAAATGTAGTGTTGTCTTGGGCGTCAGTGTTTGTTAGTACAGAAAGTTTAAAATTCTCAGTAACCGAGGCTCCAACATTTTACCATGACTTTTGCTCCCTAAATACCCCAGGGCTGTGAGAATGTGCAAAGAGTGAGGGTCACCCCAGGGGGTTCAGCTGCCCCAGTGAGTGCAGTGCCCAGGGCCAAGGTCCCAGTGGGGTCCCAGTCCTCCTCCCCCTGGGAGAAAGGTGCTGCTGGTGGTCAGAGATCAGGGCTTGGAACCCTTCAGGAGGTGGAGTCGTGCTGCTGGGAGATGGGGACAGAGGGAAGAAGAGGGGAATGTGCCCAAGGTGCTCCTGATGCCTTGTGAAGGCTGACCTAGAACAGAGGATGGGCAGAGTTAAAGAATAAAACAGGGATTTATTAAAAGGATCTCCTCAATGGATCCACCTTGGGCAGAAGAACACAAAATGGACAACCAGTCATGGGGCCTCTCACTTTGATCAGTTCTGCTCCGTTTGCATCTTGCAGTTCATAGTCCCATTCCAGCTTTAGCCCTGGCTGAGACCTCCAGGCTCTAAGGAGCACAAATCCACTGGTAATGGCATCCTTGTTGGGGATTTGGGCTTCTTGCTGGAGAAAATGAGATGGCAGGCAAAGAATGATGTGCTGGGAGTTTTTCACGAATGGAATGGGACTGCTGGGAGATGTTCCTTGAGCTTTTTTGCAGCATCAGCCTTATTACATGGCTGAGACAACAGAAAGGTGGTAAAAACTCACATCTTGCCAACAGCAGCCAAAGATTTCTTTGTTACAGAGCATTTGAAAAGCTTTCTAGCCAATAGCACATTACTAAAGCTTACAGATGATTGTTCTGGCCAATCACTAAAAGCACACCTCCACCTCTTCACGCTGTTTGCTTGTCTGCTCTCTATGAACAATACACAATACTCCATTATTAAACTTAAAACCTCCTACTATCTTGCTAAGCATATTTTCTGCAGTCTTAAGGTCTATCTCAGCCAAGCCTAAAACTCAAGCTATTGTTTTATGTCCTTGCTTGCTGTACTATTGTAACTTTTTCTACTTCCAGACTTTGCAGCTGCAGCTGGTTCTGTTTTCTGTTCTTTCTGTTTCTAAGGCCTGCTTTTACAGCTTTCTGAAAATCTTACCTTTACTGTTTCCCACAAATGACAAAGAATTGGGCTTGTTTTCGGCTTTTTCTTTCAACTTTTTCTTAATAATAGCAGCATTTGCTTCTTTGTCGAGGAATATGTGTCCACCACTGCATTTTTGGTTTTCTTTTCACTCCCGTGTATTCTGATTCTCTAAGATAATCTGAAGGAGCATGAAAATCTTTAATCTTGATATGAAAAAAGTTATAATTTCAAGTATAACTTAAAGTATATCTTCTCAGAGAGACGCAAGATTTTTAACTTTCAGCCTGGGTCAGTTAGGAGAACATACAACAAAATATTTGCATTTTTCTCATCTCTAATATATACAATGATTCTGAGAGAAATCATCCTTCTGGTCTCAAGGATTTCTAAACTGCTGTGAGGCATTAGAACAGGATTTTTTTCCTCCAGACTAGTTTAAAAACTGTAATATTTTTTTTCTCCAGTTAAGGGCCTATGTCTAGAATCCTTGTAAATATTAGCAAATTTTACAGGCCAGAAGGATTGCATTTTCTAATTGAAAGCAAATGAAAAACAGCAGTAAAGGTCACTTTTTTCCTTCAGGTTTTATTTAAGCAAATAGGTAAAAGGGAAAAGAGAAGCTGAAACTGTGAATTTATTTTTTTTCCAAACTTACTTTTCAGTTTCCCAACTCAAACAGAAATGCACAGCAAGTTCTGCAGCCATTATTATGAAATATTGTGTGAGGGATTCAATTTCCCTCAGGAGGAACTAAATCTAGAGCCAGGATGAGCACTGTAGTCCCAGCTCCATGGGGAAAAGGGGAAAGGAAAAATGAAAGGGAAAAAGAAAGGAAAGAGGAAATGGAAAAAGGAAAGTGAAGAGGAAAGGGAAAAAGAAAGGAAAAAGGAAAGAGGAAATGGAAAAAGGAAAGTGAAGAGGAAAGGGAAAAAGAAAGGAAAAAGGAAAGAGGAAGGGAAGGAAAGGAAAGGATCCCAGCCACATTCTTTATCATTTATTTCTGGGATGCCTTTTTCTAACTCACCCAAAATAACTTGGGTTTAATCACTGTTGCAATCACATTTCCATTGTAAATATGACTGGGAATGCTGCAGGGTGAGAGTCAGGGAGGCCTGAAGGGCTGAGCCTTGGGCTTAGGCATCAGAACAGCTGGATCCCATTCCTGCCTCTCCTGCCCACTCTGTGTGTGAAGTACACCCAAACTGTTTCATCTCCTCCTCATAGTTTTACCATCACTTTTTTTCCAGAGCCTGAGTCTGCAAAAACCACAGAGAAGACCTGCAAGATTGGTGACTTCATTGAAAACTCTCCAGGGGATATTTTCTCTCTCCATGGTTCTCCACACCTCCGACTTCACCATGAATGTCACTGAACTTCTCAAGGCTCTCCCCTAAAATTAATAATTAAAGACAAAATTGAAGGTTTCAAAACTGATGCTTCAAAAACTCAGTTTCATTTCATTAATGCTCCCTGCGCCCCTTCTACTTCAATTAGGAATTCTGTCATATATGCTAAAGTTCATTAATTATCATATTTCAGGGTCTTGGCAGGCAGTTTAAAAATAATCCCATAGCCTTTGGAGCTTTGATTTCAGAGGATTCATCCGGTGTGCTCTGGGGCTGTTGTGTAACTACCATGCTTGTTTGTCTGACAACAACAACAAGTTTAAATCAGATTTTTTTTCTTCATTCTTTTTGTTTAAATGCATTTTTGCTGTCACTCTGCTGTGAAGCCAGGCAGACAAAGATAAAAACATTGCCAATTGCAAAATCCAGATGGCATGGATGCTTAAGTAGCCATTTAAGTTACTTCATGACAAACGCACATACATTAAAATCAAGATACTGAAAATTATTATTCACCTAACTGATGTGTTGAAGACATTTAAAAGGAAAACAAAATCATGCTTTCTACACACATAGGCACAATGTAAAAAATTGGAGGAAAAGAAACACAGCAAACACAACAGAAGATGAATTTTATTCTTTTGAGAATAAACAATTACAGAAAATTCCAGGATGCTCCTTAAAAAAACCACAGCTGATATTCCTATAATAGTGTTATGTAGTGGATTACATCTCCTATTACCAATCTGGCTAGAATATGACATTATTCATTTCTATCTATAGATTGCAGATAATACATTATAAGAAGGAAATCTAACAAAGGAGGTCATGATATGTAGGATTATGAAGAGAAGGAGGAAAGCACAGGTAAAGGTAGGAGCTGAAAGGAAAACCAAATTGCAAAACTGCAGTTTTTGTTGCTGGGGTTTTCTTTTTGTTTGGTTTGGAGTTGTTGGGTGTTTTTATTTAAAAATGGAACACAGATATTTTGTCCAAGTTCAGTACACAGAGATCCCCATGAGAACTGTTGTTGCTCCTCTGCCAGAATATCAGATCTCTCTCTGCAGCTCTTCTTCTTTCCCCCCTCAGCCGCTGTGATCTCTGATTCATCCTCCAGGGACAGAGAGCAGAGCCAGTCTCGGTAACCAGACTGCACCAGAGAGGAGATGCCACGTCAGCAGTGCATTGAGGAAAAACACCCTCAGCTAACCCACCCAGCCCTCAAAAAAATACAATTTCCAGAGGGTGGGAAGATACAGGAGGTGTTCTGCCTCCCAGCGAGGCTCCAGGATAGCTGGCAGGCAGAGAAGGAGGCCCTGGCTTTTCAGAGCTTGTGACACAGCTCTGGCCTTGGCCTCCCTCTGCAAGGGCATCTCTACAAATTTTCCTTCCCATGTTCCTTATCAAAAAAAAGTCACACTCTGGCCATTAAATCAAAACTTGAGTCACACATTTCCTCCCAGCAGGACTTCTAAGCTGCCTTTATTCCTTATAGCCAAACAAGAGGGTGATGAATGGAGATATTGTGGCATGGGAATAGAGCCGGGGATCTGCCTGATGTTAGGCAGATATGAGAATCCAGTGTTCTTTTGGAAGTACCACCCTTGCTTATCCCACAGGATTAACAGAGCCATCTCTGGGGAAAGGGGCTGCTCCACTCAGGTTCAGACTGAGGCTCTGGAATGCAAAACGTCACACATAAAATAATCCTATAAACCAGGATGAATTCAATGATTGTGAACTTAGGAAAAGTCCATTTTGAAGAGCATGTCATAGGATGTTATAGGAGTATAATTAAGCCACCACATCCTTATCTGCAACAGATCTTGGGTTAATAGAAGTAGGCTGAATGTCTGGCTCATGATACTACATTATATTGCAGTTTTCACTCCAAATAATTGCAAATTACTTTACAAATCATGTACACAGCCTGCCTGACCACTTTAAAGCAACTGCTGATAGGGACAAGCTCAACCAACAGAAAGAGATGTCAGAGGATATGCAGCTGGTGGAAAACTGAAGCTGTGTCTGGAGTGACGAAGGTTCAGTTTGCTAATCTAAAATGTGACTATGACTGCCTGCTGTGATCCACTAAACAAAGCAGAGGTGACCAGAGAACATGATGATTTAAATTTTGTAAGTTCCTTCTGTATAGAGCTAAACAGGAGACATCTCTACCCCAAAATTGCTACAAGGTGCAGTTCTTGGTTTCCAAGGTCTCATCTGAAAAGAAAACCCGTTGAGTAAATTGTGAGAGATTCCCTACCTGTATTCCAGAATAGTGAAAGGCTCAGTGCATCTCACAGGACTGAAAGCATTTGGGTATTTTAAACGTGATGCTTAAAAGACTAAACCACCTCCTCTGGGAACTGAGTTAATGTTTCAATTCCAATTCACTTTAAAAACATCTTACTGGCAAGACAAGCTAGAGGCACGTTGCCAGAGCCTGAGGAAGGTATTCCAAGTGCTTGTCAGGGGTGGATAATGCACCACACTGCTGGTTTTTCATGTTTCAGCACCACGAGGAAGCACTCTGTGCCCAACCTGCTCCTGGAGCCACGGGAGAAGCGGTTCCCCAGCCCTCAGTGTGTGATGGATGCTCTCAGGAGGCTGGGAGGTGGCTGCAGTGAGATACAGCACCCCTGAGGCTGAGAAAACTGCAAGGTAAAGCTGAGGAGTTCAGGAAACAGGATATCCATTCTAGAGCTGAGACGGACCATAAAGGAGAAAATGCCTTGCATTAAATCAGCTGCTGGTTTTCTGAAGAGGAAGAAGCAGCAGAGGGACTGAAGTACTGTTGTAATAGTGGAGATTTCTTTGAAGTCCATCTGTTGCTGCTCAGGGGAAAAACCAGAATGCTGCATTCTGCAAGAGCAAATCAAGCTGTTTTCTGAGAGAGGGGGGAAAGGGGTGCCTGGATTTCAAAGTTTTTTCCTACTGAACAAAACCTGTGATGGCTCTTCTGTCTCACCTACTCCTGCTGGCCAAAGGGAGTTTGTTCCTCCAGGTGACCAGTGCAGCACTGGAACTCAGATACTGCTTTCCAATGCCTACAGCGACCACCACATTTTCTGAAAAATCCCAATTACAACTCCCTAGTTAAAATTAGATATATGCTAATTCGGCCTTTAAAAATTAGCAGCTCCGTGCAAATTGAAAACAGATGTCTGTGTCTTCAGTCAGTGCTAGTTAGTTTAGGCACTTCTTCCTCACACAACCGGCTGCACCATGTCCCCAGAGCCACAGCCTCCCCGAAGCACAGCTCCAGCACTGATCACAGGGCAGGCAGCCCCAGTGCCTTACACACACCTCTGTAGCTTGCCAGTGATCATTTCTGGCATTTTATTATTGTTTTCTTTAGTGAGGTGCCAAACTCTGAGGATTTGAAGTTCTGGGCCTGAAGCCAATCCTCTGGGCTTTTTGAAATTTGCTTGTAACCAGTGCAAACCTCAGGCCACTGCTGTGGACAGGTGACAGATTGTCTCTCTTGGCTGGGAGCAGCTCTCAGTGGATGTGTTGTTGGGACAGAGCGTGCATGTAAATGGAGCTGCTGGCAGTGAGGATGAGCACTGACACTGCTTGAAAATGCTTGATGGTGTGGCATCAGTGATGCAGGCAGAACCAACTTTTCCTGAGTTATTTCATCACTGAAAGTCCGCAGCCCTCACGCTTTTAATTCTTTATTAAAGTGCTGCATTGGTTTTAAGTAAGACGTTTGAAATGGCTTTACAAAGATCCTTGCTGAGCAGTGCCTGCAGTGCTGCTTCATTACTACCCATAACACCCCAGTGAATCACAGTACCTGCAGAAAAATGACAACAATTCTCCTTTGCAGAGTGTCTGCTGCGAGCGGGGAAAAACAAGCTTAGTGGAAATATAAATAATAGATTCTAATAGTCACAGCTGTTCATAAATAAGAAGATCTATACAAACACAGTCTAGTGGAACAGGCACATTTCTCTCCAAGACTGACTTGCTGCATGTTTTTGAAGGAAACACTTTGTCACTTTTTGGCTCAGCTTCCAAATATGAAATATAAACTGATATGATTCTGACCACTCAATGTAAATAAAATGCTTTGAGAACATGAATACAAATGGATGTATAAATGCTAATATACTATTTTCTAGCTAAATCTATATTCTGAAAATGCAAACAGAGAACGAAGATGGATTTTTGTTTTTTGTACATCTGTGCCACTAGTGGAAGTTTTGCAAGCCAGATTAGGTCCTTGGGGACATAAGTGCATTCCTACTTCTCACAGTGTGTTTGTACAGTTGCAAAGTGGCTTAAGCTACTAAGCAATTCAGCTCATGGGTGTACAAAAAATAACAGCCATCATCTTGCCCTGTTAGATGCATGGCTTCTCCAGAGCTAAGCAAAGGGAAAATTACACCCAAAATATGAGAAATCAGGAGATAAATGATTCATAAAACACAGAAGGAGTTTACAGCCTTATAGGGATGGGGAGAGACCAGCTCTGCCTGGAGAAGCTATTGGCTTCCACCAGCAAAATATTTCTGCTAAATCTGCTTGTTAAGAAATTGTTCTCAAAATAGCAAGAGGTTTCACTTAATTAAATGTTAGCAGGTCCCTGCATAATTTATATTTCATTTTGGTCAAAAGTCAGCTGAGAACCCCAGAATACTGTGGCAGAGCTGCATGCTAAATTCTCCCTTCATTTCCAGGGCTGCAGCTCCACTGAGGTCTACAGAATACCTTGTGATGATTAGGTCTTGTTAAATCCATTTAACATAGAAGATGACACATTGGAAAGCTGAATACCTTGCCCAAGGTCAGTGACACAGCAGGGAACTGAATTACCAGAAAATGACAAGTTCTATTTGCTTGCTGAATTCACTGGACTCATTGAAAATTTAATTTCTGCTCTGCTGACTCACGGGTGGCCACATAGGTGTGGCTGCAGCATAAAAGGGTTTTAAAGTCTTTCTAGGGACGCTGCTGAATCACATCTTCTTGTCTGGGCCTATTCTGTGCGTAATTTCAAAAAGGATTGCCAGGTCTGGCTGTGGAGATAGCAGCTGTTCAAACTGAAATACGATGCTGCTCCTGCTGCCATCGAGCACTACAGTTTTGCTATTAGTTCATAAACAGATATTCTCCCTCTCAGGTTAGCCACAAAAATGTCTCTCATGTAAAGAACAATACTTTTCAATAAGGATAGAAAAACAAAGTTAGAGGTGTATATTTACACATGATCCATTAAAACAAATAATTTGAAGGTTTAAATGCACTTTTTAATTTTGAAGTGTACAGCTTCTAAAATATTTTTAGAGTCTGCATGACTCAGGAGAATAGTAACAACATCTATGTACTTTTTTTTTATTATTTAGTATTCCCATCCAGCCTGGGGTCATTCTCCTGCCAAGAGTTAGACAGCAAAGGATTTGACATCAGCTCTCACTAAGACTTTTACACATGCCTATACTCAATGACTAGTCCTAGCACAGCTAGCAGGAATTCTCATGTTGTGAAAATTTAAACATATGTTAAACCTCTAAAAGATCAGGAACTACATCAGCACTGGTTACTGCTGACTAAATACAGGAAAAACAAAAGTATTAGAAGGAATCAGACAACAGCTTGCTGAGGCTGAACCCCTTTTTTCTACAAGATAGATTTCACCAGGTGCGAATGAATCTGTGCCCCTTGGGGAACATCTGCAATTTTCACTTTTGGATTTATAACTTCCAAACACAGTGCAGGGAAGTTGATGAGGTCATTATTGATGAGGTCAATATTGCAACCTCTGTGAGAACATGAGTATTTTGTTTGATACCACTACTTTAGAGGGTAATATGTCTCTGAAAAAGCCTGACTTGGGCCCCAAGAGGAGTCTGCACTAAAAGGGGTTGCCACACCTTCTCCTAGGCCTGCAGAAAGCATCTGCTCATCCTGCAGGGGAAGAAAGAAGTGAGTGACTGTTCTCAGGATTGCAGAGCAGCAGCCTTTCTCACATGAATCTCACCTCACTTGAGAGTAAAATGGCATTTCCTACCAACTTGGTAAAGGTCATTCTTTACAAAGCTGCATTCTTTTCAAAGATGACTGAAAAAAAAAAAATCAAAACACTTACTGAAAGAGTGAGCATCACAGAAAAACTCAAAATATGAACACACACTTAAAGGGTTGTCAGCTGTAATTTTTTTTTTAATTTCTGTGGTTACTTAGCATTTTGGAGCAAATGCAGTCATGAGAAAACAGAACACCCCTTCACTAAATGTCAGAGAAAACACTACTTATAACCACAAAGAAAAGGCTTTATACTAATAATACACTCACAAAATTCAACACTATCAGATAAAACAAAAATATAAGAACTTTCTATTTTTACATTTCATGAATCAGAAAGGTCACAAGCCCAATTTAAAAAAAAAACATGCCTTGCAGGCATGAAGGGTAAAATGCTGAAGATGAGATGTAGTTTATCAGAAAATATTGTACAGTGCATGTCACCGAAATGTGTTCTTAACATAATAAAGCAAATCCAGGAGAGATTTACCACCTGTCTTTGCCCTCTTACTTCACCATTAGATGTTCACTCATCCATCTCTTACTGGGCAGTTTTAAACACTCTCTGTCACTTCCATGCTATTCTCCTGATCTTCCATGCTGAGCTGATCCATTTACTGAGCTGGAAGGAGCAGAGCTGCCTCCCCTAAGTTACTGAGTACATGTTCCAGTGCCAGCAGGAGACAGGCAGAGAGGAACAGTAGGATTTTAAAGACAGAGGGGAAGAGGTCTGAAAGTAGTAAAGGACTGAAAGGAGAATGTTTGACAAGCTTCTGACACCCACTAAATTTAAAAGAAAGTTAATAAGTAGAGAGCAAAAAGGGAAAAAAGCATTTGTGGGCAGAGAAGATCATTGGGCAGATACTAAGTTTTGAACAAGTTAGTGCCAAGTAGAAAGAGGAACTGGAGACAACAGGCATCAGGGGAGATCTGAGCAGAAGTACAAAGAGTGAAGTATTAATAGCTGTGCATTAAAAGTCAAATCCTACAGACTATTTAGACTTTGGTTCTTTCATTTATAATTGCTTAACCTTGATGTAACTCTACTGACTTAACTATAGCAACCTTCATCATTTGACTGATTGTTTTGGGGTTTTTTTTTAATAAAGCAAATCATCCCTACTTCACACCATGAGATCTGCTGATACTCTGAATTAATGAGTGCTTCATAAACAGGAAGTCAGGAAGTGAAAAAGAGATTTATTGGGGGGAAAAAAGTATTTAGGACAAAAGGTATTGGACATCTATTTATCTTGACAGAGAGACACACAGGGTTGAATCCCTTCATGTATTCCTGTAAGTGTCATAGTTTTCTCAGCATTAGTGAGACGGGGATAGCTGAAGATATCCATTCCTGTTCATATGTGGACAGAGCACATAAACTCTAATTCCCTCTTAATTATGATGGCTGACTTTCAGCAGAGCAACATTTCAATAGCTCTACTGGATCAAGGAGGTGATCTGATTCCAGTTATTACAAAGCAGGAGATTGTAGCCTATCAAATGTTAAAAAAGTGGAAAATTACCAGCCTAATAAGTAGCCAAGCAACAGAACCAGACATTATTGCTATGTAAACTTTACCTTTAACACTCTCTGCTTTCTAGTCTAAGTTTACAGAGCTAAGGTGACATTATCCCAGGCTTTTGACAGGAAAGGTCCTGCATCACTATCATCTTTTGTGATTTTCATGCCAGTCAGCAGCTTTCCCACCAGGGCTCCACCAGACCCCCTTAGTCTTTCCTTTCTTAGCTGCCTAACAGGAGCTGAGCTCATTTAACATCTGTCACAAACACCACACTTACACTCCTTAGTGCACTGGAAACAGGCCCAGGTTTGCTTCTTTGCAGGGCAAATTATTCTGTGCAGAGCACCCAGCAGATGTTGCTTGGGGCACCCCACCTGACCTGACAGAAGCATCTGGAGCATCTCAGCTTGGTGTGGTGGAGATTATCACTTTATTCACATTATCACTTGCTTAACAGCTTCTGCCACTTCCATAGCCTTAAAACGGGGTTGTTTTGCTTCCCTACAGGAGTGCTACAGGCATAAGGGCAGGCAAACTCCTGCAGTGATCAGTGGTGAAAGAAGCCATGCAGAACTCCACCACATCCCTGTGTGGGTGGTGCAGGCTGAGCCAGCCCTCCACGGTGCTCCTCTGGCCTCCCCAAGCTCTGCCTGAGTTCTTTCCTTCTTTCTAAGCCCCTCCATGGTGCTTCTCTGCCCCCCTCCAAGCCCTGAGTTCCTCCCTTCCTTCCCAGCACCAAGCAGTGGATCCAGCATGGGCAGAAGAAGAAGAAGCATTACTCCCTATCCCTAGCCAGATTAGCAGCCACTCAAGCACAGAGTTTTAGAGGAATATGCTACATGAGAAAAGAGAGAAATTGCAAGGTGGTGAGAGGGCAAGAATGGAGAAGAGCTTAATTAAATTAACTGAGGGAATATTTACACTTCCCATTTCTGAGATTCGCAATTCTGTAGAATAATCTCCCAGAGGAAGTCACGAAAACCTCATCACTGAGCCATTTTAAATGAGTTGGAACAGCTCTACAGTGAACACTGTGGGGGCTGTGCACTGGCTCATGGCTCCTCTCTCTCTCTTTATAACTAATGAAGCATACTCCCCTTAAATCTCCATAGCACGAACTATGGGATAATCCATATCAACTCATGAATGTATTTTACTTGCAAAATGTGAATAGATACTTATGCAAATAAATGGATAAGATTACCAACAGGATTAAAGGACTGCTGTTTGTCATTCTCCTGTTTCTTGCAATCATACAGTATCAATGTTAATTTAAAACTTACTCCTGAAAGTATTTCTGTGCATTCCCATCCTGTGGCCACATGTATCTAACATCTCCCCATAACTTTCCAGGGTGCTAAATATTTCTTGCCTTGTCAAATCCAAGGACACTTCAGGTAAAACAAGACCTTTATGGGTCAAGATCCTTTGTAGTCTCTTTTTGTGCATCTTAGCATAGGCATTTTTAGGTTAAAAAAATGAATATTTTGGGGGATCTGAGTTGGCATTGCACAGCCCCAGGGACAGAGCCCATCTTGTGTACATCCACCAAAGGGATGCTCTGCAGTAGTAATGAGAGCAGACACATCAGAGGTCACCATTTGCATTTAATAATTGCCTAAATTGCCTCTAATACCTGGTGCTGCCGTTGTGAAGTAGCTTTTTCAAGAGTTTGTTCTCCCATCTGTGGAGCAGCTGAGATGAGTAACAAGGTCTAAATACGTAGGCTTTGCTTAGTACACAAGCTTACTCACCTCAGGCTAGTTAATTCTGCTGCTTCTGAGCAGAATTAATTACTTTTGCTTAGTATGATAATTTCCCTTTATTCCAAAGTATATTGGTTCTTTACCAGAAAAAGGATTAAAATTGAAATGAGAAAAAAAAAGGTGTAAAGGATTTCCCAAGGAGCAAGACAGTAGTTACTGGACCCACAGAAGTTTTTCCTACTATTTCTATTAGAGACAATATTATGCCTCACTTTCTATTGGAAAATTATGTTTAAAGTTTCCATGAAAAACATCTGCTGCATTCCACCTCAGCACTGGCAGTCTTTCAGCAATAGATTAAATCACTCGTTCCATATATGCCAGCAAATTTAGTCTCCCTTCTGCTAAAGTTGTTATTGACCATGGGCTCATTTTGTAAAAGTCAATTTCTAACTTTTTCCAATTTGACTCCTCTTTACAAGTAAATAGATTCTTTTCTTTCTCTATCATTTACACTTTGAATGCAAAGGTTGCTTTCAGACACACAGTGCTTTGGAAAATCAGGCCACCAGACTTTCCCAAACATAACAGAACATCTATTTTAATCTTGGCCTGTGATGATGATGCACACAGCATTGTTCAGAACTTTTTGTTTTATGACAAAGGTGGGCACAGGCAATCAGGATCCCAGCTAATTACTTTTTATATTTTCTATTCTGAACTATTAGGACAGCTCATTAAAAAGGGCTGCAATACAAGAGGCACCAGCCATTCCCCAAGCAATGGGGCACAGCTAACAAAGCAGCAGTGTTTTATATGTTTGAATGCTTTGGATAAAAGTGACTTAGCTATCTTAAAATTAAATATTCATTTTGCAAGCAGGTTTCATTACTGCCCTGTTGCACTAAGATAAACTGAGCATTAAAGACCTCTAGCAAAGATGACATTGCTGAATGTCATTAGAAACAGAACAAAACCCCCCTGAGATCTGTGGTTTCCTTCCTCTGGACACAAGAAAAGGGATTTCAAGGGAAATTCAAGAAGCCAAGCACCTAAGTCTGCATGACATTGTCTGCACTGTGGGGTAGTTATGTTTTCTGGCAGGTTTCACACCCCTGGTCCCACATCAGTGGCCTTGAACTTTTCCAGTATTTATTTAAAAGCACATGCAGTTCTTAAACCAAAAATTAATGGATCCACTTTGTGTTTTGATGGTGTCAGGGTTCTGAATTTCCTACAATGTTCGTTTTCCTGCTGACACACTTTGATCTTCCAAGACACACGGTAGTGTTTGAAAATGCTTATAATGCCCACTTCTGCTTTGTGCTATAACTACCATTATTGCACAAAGATCTGCCTTTGCTTTAGTGTAGAAAAACCAGCTGCAGAACGTCACATGGATCATAGCTCATAAATTATTATCATCTCTAGGCAAACTTTGCATTTGTCAATTTTTACTGTGTGGAAATTGCCCCTTAGATGTAGTTTACAGGCCTCCTACTGGCACTTAAATATTCTTATGTTAGAGAAACAGAATGATTACTTCTTTCTTATGATAATTCATGGAGTCTTATAGATTTGTATACAGAATAGATATACTAATCTGTAAGGTTGTAATTATTTTGTTGTATCCAGTTCAAGTTGAGAGTTGTGAAACAAAATATATATTTACAACATTTATCACAGCAAAACCTTGTCTAAACTTCAAGAAATAGGCTATCTATACCTATAATAGAATCAAAAAAACAGTGTGAATGAGGCCAAACTGTCTTTCTAAAACTACCGGGAAGCTTCCTAAGAGTCATCAAAAAAAGTGTCCTATGAATAATGTCATGTATGAAGAGAAAGTAACCAGACTTGGATACGCTATGGATGGAAAAGGAACCTGACTGAAAGTACAGACCTTATGCCTTTCGTTTGTTTCTGATGCAAACAGTAGCTAAGTAAAGGTAAAAAAAAATAAAATCTAACAAAACAAAACAAAACCAAACCAAAAAAAAAAAAAAGAAAGAAAAAGAAAAAGTTTGATTAGAAGGAAACTTCTGCAGCCCACAGTCCAAGGGCTTTCAGTCCCTGAAAATGAAAGTAATGAAAATTGGGATGTGAACACTCACTGTGTCAGGCTTTGGGGAAATAAATAATAGCTGTGTTTCAAATTAGAAGGCTTCTGCTAGAGAGTGCACAGCAGCAGCCCACATAGCTCTGCCCTCCTGTTAGAGAATCCAAAACACAATTCCAGCAGCAGTGTGGTGTGCAGGCTCCACAAATATTTGATTATATCTCCTCTAAGAGCCTAACAAAATCTAAATGAATATTTGGGAAGATGACTAATAGCTGGCCAGGAATATTCCAAACAGGCTGTCCTAGGTATTTGTATAAATGCACTCAGATGAACCTGTTTGTGTCTGTACACCCAGAGCAGAGCATTTTCATCCCTCTCATTTCCATAATGTCCATACAGACCTGGATGCAGGACAAACACAAATTAAAATGGCTTACTACCTGAGAATAAGCAATTCATTTACAGTATAGAGTGTTAATACCCACTAAAACATTATAATTTTAGAGTAATTTGTTACCTTCAGATTTTTTTAATTAGCTGGTCCCTTTATCAAGCTTAACCCATCACACCAGTTTTTCTACCATTTGCTTGACTTTAAGCACACATTTCTCATTAAGCATCTGGCAGACGGTTTGAGGCCTTAGAACATGCCAGTCTTGGATATATCATTCTCTTCACCCCATGAGAGCAGAGGGAGCTTCTCTCAAGAAGGATCACAAAAACAGCTCCTGTGGAAAAAGCTGTTAAATTTTATTAACCAGGGCCCTGAACCAGGAATCATTACTATAACAATGCAAAGTGGAGGTAAAATATCACCTCTTCAGGGTGACAGTATTTTACAACCATCTCATAGCTAGGCAAAGGACTGCATATGTGAGAAGCAATAATGAATTAATGGACCAGCCACATTGTAGCATCAAGGTTAAGAAATATAGATTCATTCAGGATTCACTAGAGTGATAATGCAAAATTTTGAGCTACTCAGAGACTCTTTTTCCTGGAAAAGTTCTTCCTCACATTCACATCCCTCTTACAGCTGCCATTGAATTCTAATATGCCTTCAGACTTACGTGAAAGATGCTGCAATACACAAAATTTGTAGTTGCTACAGGATGTATTAGTTGCTGGAGGGATGGGAAGGCAGGACTCCAACGAGTCGACAATCTTTCAAATAAAAGGTTAAATTTCCATTCATTAAGCTGCAGAAGGGATAGGGGTTTGATGGGAATCTTTCCTGAGTGACTGCTAATCTTTTTGTTCCTCACACAGATACTCCATTGTCATGGTAACAGGCAGCTCTACCCTGCTCCCTTCTGCCTTTGCTCAGGCTGTGCACACCCATGGTACCCAGGTATAATCCTGTCCTTCCTCCACCCTTATCCTCAAAGTTCAGGCCTGAATACAGCCTGGAAGCCTGAAGAAGCAGCATCTTTGCAGGACACAAATACAGAATACAGAGAAGTAGCTCCATTTCATTGTGAGTCTAGGAGTCATCTAGATAAGGAGTCATCTCAAATAACAGGAGTTCTAGGAATCATCTCAGATAATAATAATAATAATAATAATACAAAAGATCCTTCAAGAGACATGCCAAATGTTACCAGTTGGGCAGAGATTAGAAGAAAGGCATTAAAGGAGGGAGGTTTTGACATGGCATCAACACAAATAATGGCCATGCCAATAAAATATGGCAACAAAAGGCAAACTCCAAATGGGTACCACTGAAACCTGACATAATCAAAGACTTGAGGCAGGCAATTAAATGCAGTGTTCTCTTGGGGGTCAGCTCCTGTCAGCACAGAAAGTCTAAAATTGTCAGTAACCAGGGTTCTAACACTGGAACCCTGTTTTGATAATCCACTCCTTTCTCGGGGAGGGACCTTTCTTTGTTCTCAGAGACAGGACACAGCAGAGAAGGTTTTTATTGTCCTGCCCTGGAAGTCCCCAGCTCATGTCCATGCTGCACCCGGCTACCTGTGCAGGTGCAATTGGATCACGCTGCTGGGCTCCCAAAACACTGGAGGATGTTTAATGTGATGCAGACATACACATGGTGATCAACACATTATTATAATGAAAAATCTTTATTTATTGTAGCTGGAATAATGCTGTAGAGACACAAGCACTTGTGTCAGGAACCAGCCTGATTGTACCTGCCTGCTGCAGCTCCCCCCTGGTGCACCTTTCGTTATTTGCCTGGCTTGGTACCTCAAAGGCCTTTCTTGTATTCAGACAAAAAGACAATTTGCTGCTGCTGCCGCCTGGATGTGTAATTCTGCTAACTAGACAGACCTCTCAGAGTGAAATATTTATCCTGCTCATAATGCAAACACGCCACACGAGTGACAGCCTCTTCCAAACTATTACAAATCACCCAGGATCACCCCCACACTTGTCACACACACTGCTCTGCTCATGGAGCCACACACTGGCAGCTTTTTCCCTCGGCTCAGGGAAGGGAAAGAGGAGCCCCAGGGCTGCTCCAACCCACCCCAACTGGCAGTGCTCCCAGAGGGAAAGGGCTCCAGCTGGGGAGAGGAGCCTGTGCTGCAGGAGCCAGCCTCAGACCTCCTGCTTTGGGAGGCAGGAGGGAAAACAGAGCAGGACACGGGGACAGAAATGCTGTGGCTGATGAAACCTGTTACCCACAGAGAGAATTGCTGCTTGGACAGGGCCAGGTACTTCCTCAGCTCCCTCGGACAGGTTACACAGCATAAAGTCTGCAGTAGTCAAGGCTGTCATAGAATAGTTGGGGTTGGAAGGGATCTTTAAAGGTCACCTAGACCAACCCCCTGCAAAGAGCAGGATTTCAACACAATCAGGTTGTTCAGAGCCCCATTCCAGCTGACCTTGAATGTTGGGTTATCCACCACCTCATCTGGCAAAAAATGTCTCAACATAATGTCAACTGAAAACCTTTGTCCTCTGTTCCAGAGCTTTTATTAAGACCTTGTCATTTTTTTCATTGTAAAAAGAATGTGAATTTCTGATGTAAAAAGTACAGCAGAAAAAGAAACAAAAGTTATTTTAGACCCTCCTTATTTTCATTAAAGAATGAAAACTATTTATTTCCCCTTTCTGGCTACCTTTGTAATGATCAGGCCAGCACAGCCAAGAAATATCTCTTGGCTCATTCAGTTAGCATGATTAGAAAATTTTGCTTACCTTGGTTTTTTACCTAGAGCTAATCTGAATAAAATTACAGTTAAAACCTGGATGGAGACCCATGGCTTTGTCCCAGAATGTTTTCTGGAAGCAAACAAATTGAGTGCATGATTGTATGAATACATATTTAGTGTTACAGTCAATATTTGTCACAGTTAATAACAGTGTGGTGCCTATACTTAAAGCTGTTCCTTTGAGGTTCCCAAAGCACTTAATATTTGCAATAGTTCTACAATGTTATTAATAATCATTATTATGTTTACAGAAACAAATTGAGATAAATAACTAAACTTTTTCAAAGCCATGCAACACAATCTAAATCTGTAGATTCTCCTTCAAAAATATAATGTCAGCAGTGACCTTGTTTTCACCTCTTCCTGATCTAGACATTTTGGCCTTTCAGTTGTTATGGCCCATACAATTTGTCCATCATTATTAATAGCAGTAGGAATACAAAAAAAGCTGGGGAGGCTCAAAGGACTTGTTGCCCGTGGATAAAAATAGAGAAGGCCACTGGTGCAGCAGAACATCAAAGTCTCAACCATGATAATCCTACAGAGCAATTGTAAGTGACATTGGGCTTTAGATGCTGAATGGATAACACACTGCTAAAAAAATTCTGTGAGGAGATTTTACTTTGCTTATATTTTCTACTAGAATCTTCCCTTTCTCTCATTCTTGTAGTTTGTCTACCCATGTCCCTAATGTGCTTATGCACAGAGCCTTTCTCAACACACAAAGAATCTATTAAATCCTCTTTGAAGAAGGTAAACATGCATGAGGAAAGATGCTGGCATTATTCTGCAGCATCTCACCCAGCTCTCTGAACACAAGTAGAGAACAGGAGCAGCAGTGAATGACAGCTAGGGACTGGTTTTCCACATGAGGCAGAGCCCATGTTTACCCCAAAGCACTTGGATCCCCAGCACAGCCCAGGTTCTGTGTTACTGCAGCAACTGGCTCATGTATGAAAAGCCTGCTGGGGATACTGGAGATGCAGTGACAGCCAGTGCGCCCAGAAGCAGGCAGACAGCACGCTCCTAAAATAAATGACTAATATGAAAACATCTTAGGATGGCAAGAGTGAGAACCCCAGACTGCTGATGGTGAACAGGAGAAAAGAGAGGTGGACAGAAACAGAGAAGAAGAAATACCAGTGCACTGGCCAAAAAAAACTGGGAAAAAAAAAAAAAAAAAACAAAAACCTGTTCAGCAAGGTAGATGGAGAACAGGGAATTTCTCCTCTCCTAAACACAGCTGCATAGGAGAGAGCTCTGTGCCACGCACTCCTTTTATTTTCACTGGGGATTCACAGAGAGTCACAAATAGGCTGCCCTGTCATATATGATCTTTAATAATCTCCCTCACATAAACATGTGCACTAAAGCAGAGGAATGATTGTAGCTTGTTCCCTGATAAAACATGGAGGTTTAGGGCCCACAGTCTGCAGTCAATTTCCAGACTCTGCAAAGGTGAAGTGAGACCTGAATATTTTTCCTCATTCCTAAATTATTACTGGCTCAAATGTCCTGAATACAGATTAGAATTACCTGATTATATTAACCTAGGGAAAGAGTTGAATAAAAACCCATGATCATATTTCAGTAAAATAGTCTCCATTAGAGAGCAAAATCTTTCTCCATCTCCCTCTCTCTCATATATTTATATGCAGCATGCAATGCCTTTTCCAACCCATTTTTGGGGTTCTTGAATAAAACTGAATATTGTCTACTCAGTCTGAAAGATGATAAAGTCACCTGGGACTCATCTCCTAGGACAGCAATAAACCAAGCCTCCTGCCAGTCTCAGACCCATAACATGCCTGCATTTAATGTTTGCTCTGTTCCATTTGAAATGTTAATCATCCCTATGTAAATTCTGGCACACTGAAACTCAGTTCATATTAACTTCAGGTTACCTGATTTAGATACGGCAAAGGACAGCCATTTATCGTCTGCTTTCTAAAGATCAAAGAAGCCTGTCCCTAAAATATGCCCCCTAACATGCAAATGAATCTTAATGTCTCTAATTAGATTATAACTTGAGGGTGCTTTCTGCTGTTGAAATGAAGTGTTGCTGTGTCACAGGCTCAATGCACTCCAAGGATCTGATCTGCTCAGCAAGTCACAGCCACACTTCTTACCCTGGTCTATGACGTGCCTCCCCTCGCTGGTTTTGTTACCAAAAAAAATTCAAATCTGCTTTTCTGACACCTCCTCCTCAGCCCTGACACTGATGGCAGTGTGGAAATGCTCAGGGAATCAAGACTCCCCCACCAGGGGTTTCTGTGGCTCCTTGGTGCAACGTGTTCAGCAGCAACTGTGCACCACGAGCTTTAGAGGCTCCATGGACATGCTGATGAGTAAGAAATTAATTCACACTTCAAGCTCATTCTCCACTGCTTTTACAGGGAGATAATTATGTCATGGTGGTTATCTGCCTTTAAAATGCCCGTGGTGGGGAACTCTTATGCTCTCCTCTGAGAGGTGGCAAAGGGAGGTCAGCACTACATCATCCCTCAAAGTGACTCCACCTGCTATGCTGCACAGGAGAACAAAAATTTGCTGTCAACACGTAGATTTTAAGTGGGAAAGCAATAATACAGGGTAGTTGCCACGTAGGAAAACACTTTGTTTGAGTGGGAAAGAAAAGCCTTAGTCACCAGATATGTGTTTAAAAAGAAAAGGTTTGGTTGGTGTCTGGACCAGCACATCCATTTTCACAGGGAATGCTGCAAACCCGACCAGAAGCTACTTGGTAAGCAGGAGGTGAGAACAGCAAACATGAAGAGATGGCTGAATGTTTGTTACTAATGCAGCCCTTCCTCAGGCTCGTGAATCATTTCTTAACTGATCCTGATTTCTTTAAGTACACTTGTTGATATGCTACAGGCTATATCAGTGAAGCAACATTGCCAGGAAGCAAATATCATTATGAGTTATGTGCACAAGAAATGGAAAATCTGACCCATCTCTCTCTCTGCTGTCTTATTGTATCAAAGTATTATATTGTGAGGTTGCTGGGGTTCTTGTCGGTATGTTTCTGTATTTTGATGTGGTTTTATAAATTGTGGTCTCTTAAATTATTCCTCTGTAAGCACTGGAGTTTTTATTTGGGCCTCTTTAAGTTAATATTAAAATCAATATGAATGTTTTTCAGCTCATTTGAGAGAATTAATTTAATCCATTTGGATTTTCTGGAAATGCAGAGTTTATGCATAAGGCTACTTTTTTTGTTTGTTTGTTTGTTTTTCTTCACAAACACTGGATGGCAGAAGAGCAGAGAAAGGTTTTGTGACTAACAAAGAGAAGAATCACAGAATGGCCTGGGTTGGAAGGGACCTTAAAGATCATCCAGACCCCTGCAGGGATGGGCAGGTATATATTCCACTAGAGCAGGTTCATGCTACTGAATAAGAACTGGGGGGACATTAAAAACCTTAAGTGAATATTTTCAGGAATATTTGACCCTTGCCCACAGATCCTTGGACAACAAATACTTGGGGCTGCACATGTAATGAAATAAACTGGGAATGCCTATTTTTTCATCATGTTTAAAAATCAGTTGTTCATTAAAGTAAAATAGGTAGTAATTCCAAGATCAGCTTTTATACTCAAAATGGTTGTTTCACTGTGTGTTTTTCTAAATCCTTTGTTCAGCACAGATTTCTAGGAGAAGAAAGATGTGCCAAATGGACTTGAGGACTTTTGCTGGCAGCCTGAAAGTTTCACACCCAAATCCGTGATGTGCAAATGCCAACATTCTTGAGCAGTCACTTGAGCAGGTGAAACACAGACCTGGGGTGGAGGATTTGACAACTGGATTTTGTAATGGTTGAATGAGATGGGAATGGGCATTATGGAGTTAATCCAAAGGTGCCAGAGAGCAGGGAGAAGGGTCCTCAGATGGGGCTCAGCTGGACCCACTCAGTCTGTGGGGACAAGGACTGGGGCACTGCTGAGCTCCAAGAACACAGTTCTGAAGAAGGCAATGAAAGGGGACCTCAGCAGAGTCCCTAAACAAAACAAAAGTTGCAAGTGTAGGAATTAGAGAGAAGACAAAGGCTGTGGCTGAGGCTCCCTGGAGAAACTCTGAGCTTCCTTCATGAGGAGCTGGCAGAGAATTAGAGAAGCTGAAGTCTTTCAGCAAAGGTGACCTCATATTTGAGCTGGAATGGTCAGAAGAATCCGGCTCATACCAGACCTAACAAAGTGGAGCTTCCCAAAAGGAAAATTTTTCCATGTGAGTCATGTTTCTGCAAGAGCTGGGAACCTCTCAGTGTGAACAGTGTGCAAGGAATGGGAAAGCAGATGGATGAGGCCATGCCTCAGCCCTACATACAGATATGTAAATTTAAAGAGAAACACCCAAAAAATGTCATAAGCTCATGGTAATAACCACATGGATTTCTATGTAAAAATTCTAGGTCGTTCTTCTACAAATCTCTCACTGAAGGAACCCTGCATGCTCCTCACCCCTAAATTCCACTGCAAATACAGTTGAGTCATGCCAGATGTGGTCAGCATTGTGGGATCTCAGGTCTAATCCACCTCCTTGCAACAGGAGTGGCACTGCACTTCCCCTCTGTACTGCAAGTTGGTGCAGGTGCATTTGAGACCAAGCATTTTAACTTCTGGTCCTCCTAAAATCAGTCACACTTGTGCCATGATGAAAAACCATAGTGGAAGAGGAGAGCTAAACTTAATATATAACAAAAATGGGGCATAATAAGGGTTGTTCTGGGGTTTTTTGTTGTTTTTCTTTTTTTTTTTGCTTTGATCTTCTACTGAAAGAGATCTACTGTGTAATTTTGTTATGAATAACCTCCCATGACTCTATTTAACCAGCACAGTTTGCTCTGAAAAAGCTACACATGTGCTTCTAACACTAAGTCAAAGCAATGTTGGATCAGATGTAGCTGAAACTGGAAAAAGTATTTTTTTTATGCTATGTCAGAACAAACAGTGTTTTTTTTATTCTGAGGTTAAATTGATTTTTGGTTCTAGTGGGGTAAAAATTATTGAATTTATTTTTGTTCTAGCAACATGCATAGTCTCTGATGATACTGGATCCTTGTTGATCCTGATATGGTTAGAATTTGGGTTCATTTATGTAGCTGGTGATGTGTGATAAAGATGAAGCATTTGGGGTTTGTTTTCTTGATGTTCACTAAGTCATTTCCAACTGCATTTGTTTGAGCCAAACAGAAAAACTTATTTTTCAACAGGAGTGAATTTATTAGCCACTTTTTTTTTCTCATTTATGTCTTGAAACATGAATGTTTGTAGTCCACAGGAGCCTGAGGCTTTACTTGTGAATAAATTATTTGTAATATCCTGATTTATTGTGGTATTTTGGGGCCACTTCTTTCTGCCTGAGTGGCACCAATCAGGGTCAATAGCATCTGCCCAAGGTAGTTTCACTTCTGGTCACTTGGTCCTAGAAAATATAACATGCAGCTCTGGAAATATCAGGCAGACCTTTAATTTTAATTCTGAAGACAGACCTTTAATTTTAAGCTTGCATCAAGGAAGGAAACACTAGACATAATGCATGAATATCAAAATGCTATGCTTTTTTCCACAGAAAGCTGATTTAAATGAGTTTAAGGTCTTTGAAACTGTCCTGTGTTAGTCATCCAGAGACAGTGATTTAAAATTCACTACATTATCCTGAGTTAGAAGGTATTCGGACATGTAAGTGATTTGGCATAGCTTTAGAAAATGGACCTAAAATATCAGGTGACAAATCCCTGATTTGGTCTCCACTTTGTCAAATTTGGTCAGCAACAGGTGATTCTGGAGTTAGCATCTTCCTCAGTGAATCACAGACTGGAGACATGGAACTGAAAAGCAAAAAGCAATAAAATATGTTCCAATTGGCACTAAAGGCTCAGTTTCCCCTGTAATTTAGGGGACTGTGGTTATTCTGCTGTAGCTTTGATCTGCTGTGTAATTGTTCTCTATAACACGTGTGCTCCTGGGACCTGCTGGTTCCTGGCAAGCTTGAAAATCAGACAATTTATTTTGGTAACTAGGTATGGACACAGGAGCCCAGCTCCAGAGATCTATTTTCCTTGCTGATGAATCACTGCTGGGCAGCACCCTGCCAGCAGCACAAACACCATATGGAAAATTAAGAGCTTTTAGCCAAATCAGGGCTTCACCAATATCACGTATTGCAATATTGATTTCAATTTCTTTATGGATGAGATTCTTTCAGCATTATTGCCTGCTTTGTATATTTAGGGAAGGAAGTAACTACAACATTTCCATTTCAGAAAAACAGCTTTGTGGCCTACTCACTGCAGAAATCCATTAAGAGGCTCTGCAGGGTGGGAAAAGAGGTGGTTTTTTGTCTTTAGCTTGTATTTTATAGCTGTGTGACAGAGTCTGAGTCTGTCTGTGTGGTCAAGGCCATCCACCTGCCTGCTGCATTTTATCCTACGTTCATTTATATCTGCATCTCTTGTGGAAATCATAAAGCACTTGCTTTCAGAAGCACAGAGATGGTAAAAATGTGCTGAGCACTTTGTCAGTGAGAGGGAGGTCATTGCCAGCCTGGCAGAGCGGGCTCATTGCCCCAGCTCCACCCAGCTCTGTGCCAGCTTCCAGCAGGCTTTGTCAGCCCTGCATCCCTAACTGGTCCCAGTTTCAGCTGGTGCTGACTGCTCTTGCTGTAAGGTCAGCAGAGGCCTCGGGTTTTGTTTGCTGGGTTTTTTTTCAGTGATTTGAGCTCTTTCCTGTTGTGTTATTGCGTAACTGCAGCTCTTGACAGAACACGTGTGCCTGAGCCTGCCCTCCCTGGGAAGTGCTCAGCTCAAAAGTTGCCAAGTTGCAGTAACAGCATTCTGGTACTCTGGGCAAAAATTTGTTCAGTAATTTTGGATTCCATCACACCACTAAACGCATTGAGAGTATTTTTGTTTTTTTTTTCAACAGAAACAAACCATACCAAATACTCAGCAAGCTGTTCAAAAGTTCCTGTCATTACTAAGACTTTCATTTCCACTGGGACATAATGCTGGGTTGGGTTTGTTTGTGTGTTTGCAGTGCTTGAAATACGTGACAGGCTTCTGGTTTTCCTCTTCATTTGCTGTTACTTAAACACAGTTGTTAAATGTTACAAAGACACCCTGTTTTCTTCAGCTGCTGAGGCACATAGTGAATAGATCTTTTTGGTGAACAAATTATGCATTACTTTCATTTGAGATTCCCTACAAGTCTTGGCACATAGAGAATCTGTTGCAAAGAAACAAAATAAAATTATAAAAAAAGTAATTCCTATGATTCTGCTTATCTCAAGGACTGACCCACTTCTCATTTCCTCTTCAGATTTTCTAGTTTTGTGTTTCCTTCTAAGCAAAGCAAGGTTGTCTTGTTAGACCCAGACTTGTTAGACCATGTGGTATACATTTTGTTCAGCTTTTTGTTCCCTGTCAGCTTCACCAGTCAGAGATTATGCTGGTAGCCTGGTCCTCACAAGGCTGATTCTTTCTGAAGAAATGTTTTAGGGATGGGATGTAAACACCAGGGCTGCAGTCAGCACTGATGCTCTTGCAGGAAAGCATTTGCCAGATGTTTCTCATGTCACTTTTTTGGGTTTTTGGCTTTGGGTAACAAATAACCTGACAAAGACATGACAGGCTGAATGTCATTCCACAAACATACCTGTGTTCTGGGATGTCTGTGCAAGGAGCTGGGTTTTTACTTAAGCAGTACTGATCCAATACTTCCTGTCTTGGAAAGACTACAGTGCCTTCATAGTGAAAAGCAATGAAAGGCTGTGACACCAAAGGAAGTGGTGAATTATCTCAATTGTATTTTGTTCCTTTTTTTCTAATCCTGGGTATACCTGTGAAATCCATTTATTTATAGATTCCCCTCTATCACCAGTGTAACCAAGCTCTCCTTCTACATCAAACTCTTTCATTGCCGGCAATCACAGTAAAAGGAGCTGATAATTCCTCATATTTTTCTTGGAACATTTTCTTTCCTTTCTCTAGTTTCCCTAGGAACTGGCTGTAACAACTTATATCTGCAGTATAGCAATACAGCACATGTCCAAAACTCAATCAGGTCTCTTTCAGGTCTGCAATTGAACAGACTTGGCTTGGGTGTTTTAGGTTGGTTTGGGGTTTGTCTGATTTGAGGGTTTCCCTTTGTTTTTCTTTTGTCGTTGTTTGTTGGTGGGTAGGTTGCTGGGTTTTTTTTTTTTCCAGTGACAACTGCTCCAAACCCAATTTTATCTTTTTTCCACTTACATTTTTCCCTCAGTATGGTGGTTTTAGCAGTTCCCTAGGAGCTGCCAATCAACACCTAGCATAGCTCCACTGGGTGAGCATGGGTTTACATTTACTGGGTGAATACAGTCTTTTCAGACATATGACTGATACATTTGAACCTTTTTGGAGTACCTGTCCCTTGAACAACCATCCCAGAACCAATTTGAATTTTCAGCCATTTAGACTTACTTTACTACAATATGGTGATGATGTCTGTCCCACTATGTTGTCTCCTGTGGGAACATGGAAGCATCTCCTGATTTCAGTCCCTTTGGGTGGTTTCTAGGATTTTTAGCCTTCCTTCCTTCCTTCCTTCCTTCCTTCCTTCCTTCCTTCCTTCCTTCCTTCCTTCCTTCCTTCCTTCCTTCCTTCCTTCCTTCCTTCCTTCCTTCCTTCCTTCCTTCCTTCCTTCCTTCCTTCCTTCCTTCCTTCCTTCCTTCCTTCCTTCCTTCCTTCCTTCCTTCCTTCCTTCCTCCCTCCCTCCCTCCCTCCCTCTGTCTTTCTTTCTTCTGGTGCTGGATGCAGCCTATAACCCCACCCTCTTCTACACTTCATTATTCCCCTCTTTCACAAAGGTATTCTGCATTTCTATTGCACTACAATTATTATTACAGTGGAAATCTGACTTTCTCATCTCTTTCACTTTTTTTTTTTACCTCATAGCATTACTGGAAATGTTGTTTTTTCTGCTGCTGGTATAAACAGCGCTGCTGGTTTACATGATCTTTTCACTGATGGTCAACAACATGGAAGAAATTATTCCCTGGGATAGCTGGACTGGTAAAACATTTTCTTTCACAATCACATAAACTGAGCCATTCTTGTTAAAAAAACATCCTTTCTTCTGCTTGTTTTTCTGTTGCAACAGGCAATCTTTGTAAGTGGTGCTAGACACAAACTCTGCCGATCACCAAGAAGAAATCAAGCACATCCTTTCCTCTGCAAACCTCCTCCTTTCCTCACATCAATAAAGGGACAATTGCATTGTCCCATCTCCTACCACACACCTTGGGGCATCCACCTGATCAGTCTTGGGGCTCCTTCGCAGGCAGGTTAAGCCACCCAGGAGGGTTTGCACAACTCCTCTAGCAGGGTGGCCATGTGGCAGGGAGCTCCTCTGCTGCTGCTTGTCGTGAAGCACCAGCAGCCCTTGGGGCTCTGGCTGCTGCTGCTCACTCCTGGTTTTGATTGAGCGGGGTTGCTTCATTTCTCAGAGCTTTTGCAATCCCCTCTGCAGTTGTCTTTGTTATTTAAAAGCCCTTCCCCCTGCCCTTGCTGAGGAATTCTGGTTTTCTTTCACTGTCATTTCCAAAGATTCAGGATTACTTAATTTCTTTCTGTTTCAGAGTGCTGCTGGTTTTCTTTCAAGCTTTTCCCAGCAGCCTGATCTCACAGAGATTTTCTTATACTCTTCCTAGTATGACAATAGTATCCTTTTTGTTTGTTTGTTCATTTCAGGATGTTTTAGGAATAATGGCAAAGCTTGGAGAAGTTAACCTCTTCAACTTGCAAGTCTGACACATTTCTCCTTGATCTCTCTAAAACCTGAAAAATTAAAAAAGTTACATGTTTAATGTTCTCAGTAGCTTGGCTGATGGAATTAACATGAGCATGCTGAAATGTTATGAAGAAAGCAAAGCAAACAGGGCTTATCTGGAGAAATAAAGCAGCTGATCTAGCAGAGGAGCAGAGATTTCAGTGCAGAAAATGAAATCATCAGCTCTGGGAAGCAAAAATGGAAAGCCAGGAGCCAGTTGTAACGGGAGGCTGAGTACAAGAGAGAGAAGAATGGTGTCACATGGACATTAAACATAGAAAATGAGTGGGCAGGGAGAAAAAAAAAAGAAGTGATAGTCAGAACAGACTGGAGGGAGGGAAGCCTCGTTATTCACAGCACGGATCTGGGTCCTCTGGGGACCAGCTGGAGGAGCAGAGCTCTGCAGGAATTATCACAAGAGAGGACAGGTGCACAGCCAGCCTTGGAGAGAAGATGCAGCCTTTGGGGGAAGCCAGGCACAGGGGACAGGTGATCCTGTCACAGCTTTTACCTGTCCCTGTCCTCTGGAGAAGGAGCAGAAGTGTAAATGAGGAAGTGAGAGGCTGAGCTAAAGGGGAACACCAGGAAAGGCAAAGATAACGAGGAGGAAGTAGGGTTCAAGGCAGAATGGCCCATTTCAGAGGAAGATAAAAAAGAAGTTGGGAAAGGAAGGCAAAATGAGAAAGTAAAAGCTGGTGGGGGCAGCAGGACAACAAGGCAGAAAGGAAACAGAAAGTCATACAATGGTTTAAATTGGGAAAGACAAGATATTCTACATATGCATAAATCTGTATTAAAAATTTGAGATGAAAATTCCTCAATACAGAAAATACAACTTCAGAAAACTAAAAGCATAAGGATAAAAGGAAACTACTGCAAATCAAGCTGGCTTAATCTTTGCTACAAGCTGGGACAAATGGAAATGGCTGGGGAAAAAAGAGATGCATTAACAGCAATATTTAACCAGGGAGTTAGAGCCTGTGTGTGATGTGTGAAGCACTAAGTGTTCAATGAAAGATAACCTTGTTTTCAGCTAATACAATCCTGCCACCCAGGGCTCCTGCCTCCCCTGGAGAAGAGAAATCCACAAAAATAAAAATGAAGGCTGGAAACCATTTGAAGGACAATAGGATATGAGGAAATATAAAGTATGACGGAACTATACAAACATAAAACCAAGCACAGATGAGCACTGAGATGATAGCAAGACAGATGACAGTGGGTCTCTGGCTCCAACAAAGTGACCCTTTGCCTGAGAGGCTGGAACACTCCCCAGTTCAGCAGCTGCTGTCACTGATACTTGGTGACAGAATCTGGCTCAGTGAATATTTTTAGTTTCTCCTTCACAAATTCCTTCCTGTCTTGTATCTTTGTGACTTATATATATAAATAAATAAATATATATATATATGCATATGACCCTTTTTTGTGTGAGAGATGCCTTTTTTTATCACTAATCTGGCATTTTCTTTGATGCAACTTAACATGCAGCAGAGTACAAACAAAAGATGACATTTAGAATAAAAAAAGACCAAAAGGAGTGGTAAGGGGAGAACACCGTGGAGGAGAAACTAAAAAAAAGTTCAAAGCATATTAAATTTTCCTGAAATGGAGGATATGGTTGAAGTAGGTTCAATAAAATAACACAATTTTTCTTTAAAAAGGAGACAGGGCTGATGAAAAGAAAGATGAATTAAGGTAACTCTGAGTACTGCAGGACCAGAAGCACCAGATTGCAAATGAGAAATCCTGTGCTATAGAGATTTGAGAAAATATTGTGCTCTTGGAAAGACTGAAATATTTGAGACATGGCCACTGTATAACAGAAACCAAGAGGAAATCTTTCCAGGTATTTATAATGTTTGGAAGTACTGTTGATCATGTAATTTACAAAATCAAATCTGAGATCAGAATACTGTAGAGACCTCGAGACTCTCAGAAAAGGGTTGCTGGAAGAACACAGCTTTAGCAGTTCTGCTTTAGCTGCAGAACAGAGCTAGATCTGATTACAGGTTTTGAAAATGAAACTAGCTGATGCTACAGAACCTCATCACAAAATGAAGAAGCAGAACAGGTCTGAATAGTCAGAGGTGAAGTCTAAAAACTGCAATCAACCAGTGAAGTTTCATGAAGCAATGGAAGAAACTGATTGGAAGAAAATGCACAGTTAAATTCACAAGAATAAAAACATCTTGTAAAAGCTTCCCATGAGTGACTACAGTTGTCCTTAAAAGAAATACCCTATATGGGAGGTTCTTTGTGGAACTGTCCAAATGGCAGCTGTGTTTCAGGGGGGATTTGTCTCCTCTGACTAGAGCAGTTTGCAATCGAGGTCTCTCCTCCTGCCTGGGCAGGAATCCCAGCACTATTAACACAGTCAGTGTAGCCAGAACAGCTCAAGGTGTGACTCAAGTGAGTGGATATAGGTCCAACATCAGAATAAGAACTGCTCCATAGTCCATATTAACTCTATTGACTATATTGACTAGCGCACTGCTGTTGTCATTGAATCCTTGGAAGACACCTTCCTTTTGTCAGGAAAATCCAGCCCCAGCACCTGAAATTCAACGAGTATGAGCTGGACACAGTTCTGCAAGCCAAGTTTCAGTAACATTTTTTTCAGTTAAATAACTATTCGGCATGAGTAGGTAAAAACTCATGTCATGCAGTGAACAAAATATTCTTACTGTGAGTAAAATGTAAATCAGATGTAAAGGAAACAAATGTGAAAGAACAAAAGTCGGCCTTACCTCCCATTGGGAGAGCTGAAACTATGGAAGAACAGCAGCTCATGAAGATAAAATGAAAGAGATGTGCACAGAAAAGCTGAAATACACAAAAAATACAACAAAATAAGAACAGAATTTCTAGTAAATAGACCAGGCCAGAAAGAACCTGCCAAGATGATAAAAGGTGAGTGCTGTTAACAACAAAACAAGCCTTGAAACAGATACCAGCCCATATCTAAATATAGTCAAGGGAATTTTAGATCAACAAGTTAAGATATGGCTTGGATTGGCTTATGATGCTGGGAAAATTACAGGCTAAAAATAGATTACTTTTCTTGTTGTTCTGCTGTAATACCATTAAAGAACATCACTGGTAATCTTATGTCTAGTCCATAAAGACTGACACACGTACTACACCAGCTGTGGTAATTACAGAAAATGGCCCATGATTTGATTAAGATGTTAAATGGCTTGCAAAAATAGTATCACTTAAAGCACTTCATGGCCAAGGTATCCACAACATAATGATTTTATGGAAAATGTCATCCAGATTGCAACAAGGGTGCCTAGTAAAATCTCAAGGGTGAAATGCAGTGTTATTTCACCCTACTCTGAAAAAAGACTGTCAGTTGCTGAAAGTTTAATGGGAGTTGCTTAAAATTCATTATATAGTTGGTATTAAATACAAACATACTGCAAATTCTTACTAGCCCCATTGGAAAAAAAAAGGGAAGGGGGGGGGGAAGGGGGGAATGAATGCATGTGAGGAAAGGTATGAAAAAAGCCACATAAAAGGCCACATAAATAAAGCCCTCTCAGCCACAGGCCCCTGTATATCTCACATAATGCAAACCACAGGTGAAGCCCTTCCAGATATTCCACATGAAGCTCATTCCTATTTGTTCAAGCAATTACTGAACAAACAAAGGCAATTCTCAGGAGGAACTCAGGTCATCTTCTGCTTCTTCCAGAACAGAGAAAGCACCTTTGTCTCCTACAGTTTGAAAAAGAGCAGGTTTTTGTGCAACTGGACAGCAGCAGTGAAGATAACTGTGTGAAGAAAAGCAGATGCTGAAGTCTACCAGATCCTGAAGAGATCTGTGAAACAGAGAAGCCAGCTGTGAGACAGGGAATTTATTTGTGTTGTACTGTATATGATTTCCTTCTAGATGATTCAAATGAGAGGGTTGTTTGAAAGATCAAAGATCCTGGCTTAAGTCAAATGTAGCTAGCAACTGCCAGTTAGAGGAAAGTAGGATATTGAGATTACTGTGTTTCCCTCACAAATTCTTTCCTTCTTAATACTATTTTAAACTAATCCTGGCAATAAACATGATTTTAAAATGTCATTTTTAATGCTATGCGAAAGTCACAGGCTACCATTGTTATTATGAGGTTCGGGGGCTTCCTAAGCAAGAAGGCTGTGAAAAGGTGTGAAAAGGAAGAAAAGAAGCTTCCAGAAAAGTAGCTGTTCATCTTGAAAAGTAGCATCTTCAATCCTTTTTGAGACATTGAATATCACAGGATCAGTAAAAGAAACCTGAAGGTCCCAAATATGGCACCATCATTTCAGGCTGGAAAACTCATCATGGTACATACATGGCATGGACCATACAGTGAGTGAGTCCCTGAAAAGAGGCTTGCAATTAAAAATTGTTCTCTGTTCAAAACTGCACTGAATGGGCAAGATGATTCTGGCAAGATGATGCTGGTTCAGAGAATAATAAGCCCTTTTGCTTTTCTGGTGTTGTCTGCCAGGGAAAAGCAAATCTCAGGCTTTGGCTTTGGAGTTGTTTTGTATTAGTCTGGATGTTTTTGTATTTGTATTTGACTGGATGTTTCAAAGAAAATGGCCTCATATTAGGATTCACTGCCATGAAGGAAACAAAAATCCTACAGAGCACAGCTAGACCTGGAAATCATTAATTGCAGATAAAAAAAATAGTTTTGAAATGAGAACAACTGCTTTTCCTGTCAGGAACAGATTGCAAAACTTATTAAGCTGTAAGATACCACTCTGTTTCTACAGCTTGAGCATGCACGGGCTTTGGCTGTGTATCTCACAGTGTGTGAGGATATCTGGTGCTGATGGCAGGCAGGCTAATGACCCAGTGCTTGTTCAGCCACACTGATGCTTTGCACTAACCCAGAAGAGGATCCTGTGCCACTGGTACCAATGACCCCCAAAAAAACTTCCAGCCTCCAGAGCTACCAGATGGAAACCCTGGACAGGCATCAGGCCCTATACTTGGAGCAAAGCAGAGGCTCCAATCTACCAACAGAGCTGTCTGCAGAGGCTGTGTTCAACAGCTTTTTTCCTCTTTCTTATTTCCTCTGACCTAGACTAATTGCTTCTTTCATCTGCATGGAGATATCCTGACTCCAGAGAATGTCAATTAGTGGATTTGTTGATTTTTCCCCCCTCCTCATCACTGAGGAATGTAGCCTAAAGGAGTGGTTCTTCTCTTCTCACCCCATGTGTTGGATCTAGTTATCAAGTGACCTCAGGACGTGTTAGATCAGCTTATTGATCTGATAGGAACCTAATTATTTGAGAGGGTTTGTGATTTATGTTCTATCAGATCAGCAAACCCATGTAATTCACCATGGACTGCAAGGTGGTACAAAGGCAAAAAAAATTCATGTTTAGGGATGGGGTAAAAAGGAACCCACCCTTCAGAAGGAGCTCCCTGGTGAGAATGTGTAATATAAAACTGCACCTCCAGCAACAGTCTTTCCTCAGTTTTCAAGGGTTCTATTGTCTCACTATTTAAACAACATAAGAGATGTAAAGTCACAGACTCCATGAAATAACCTCATTCAATTTAATTCATGTTGACAGAACACACAGAATCAATCGTGATGAACACAGCTCTGTGGAGAGGTTTCAGGTGAAATGTCTGCACTGGGATCGGGCAGCCATGGCTGTAGGGACAGACTGGGGTTAGGAACTGATGCCTTGTGCAGGCTGCCCTAGAACAGAGGCTGGATGGAGTTACGGAATAAAGCAGGGATTTATTAAAAGGGTCTCCTCCATGGATCCACCTTGGGCAGCACAAGAGCCCAGCCAGGGCTGCACCCAAGATGAACCAAAATGGCCCCAAAATGCACGAGTGCTCCCGGGGTCTCTCACTTTGATCAGTTCTGCTCCATTTGCATCTTGCAGTTCTTTGTCCCATTCCAGCTTTAGCCCATGCAGTCCCACCCTGCTTGTTTTTCTCTCTTCACTGTTGTTCATGCTTTTTGGGCCTGAAGCTTGTAACAATTGTCCTTGGTTCTCAAGCTGGAAAAGAATTGTTTTGTCTAACTAAGCTGTAAAGAGAACCTACTGACATTAAATATGAAGCTCAGAGCTACACACCAAGGCAGCACAAAATCTGAAAAATACGAGATCTAAAACTTAAGGCATCATTTCCCCCTTTTAGAGGCTTGGCAAGGCCTTTACCTTGTTGAGTCCCTATTCTAAACATCTACTAATAATAGGCATTTAATAACAGATAAGTATCTAACAATTGTAAGTAACTAATAATAGTAAACATCTAACAACAGTAAGTATCTAACAACAGATAAATATCTAATAGTAAATAAACAGCTACCAATAGATAATTGGAGAGCAGTGCCATGGAAAGGGACTTGGGGGTGCTGGTGGAGGGCAAGCTGGACATGAGACAGCAGTGCCCTGGCAGCCAGGAGGGACATCCCTGACCTGGGGGCACCAGGCACAGCATCACCAGGCAAGGGAGGGGACTGTCACCTCTTTTGGGGCTGGGGCAGCCTCACCTTGAGTGCTGGGGAGAGTTCTGGGTGTCACAATGAAAAAAAGACATTGAGCTGGTAGAGAGTGTCCAAAGGAGGGCATGAGGAGGGTGAAGGGCATCCAGGGGAAGCCGTGTGAGGAGCAGCTGAGAGTACTGGGTCTGTTCAGCCTGAAGAAGAGGAGACTGAGGGGAGATCTCACTGCAGTCACAACAACTTCATGAGGAAGAGGAGGGGCAGGCACTGATCTCTTCAATCCCATGACCAGTGGCAGGATCCAAGGGAGTAGCCTGCAGTTGCATCAGAGGAGGGTTAGGTTGGGTATCAGGAACAGGTGTTCCACCCACAGGGTGGCTGGGCATTGGAACAGGCTCCCCAGAGAAGTGGTCATGGCACCAAGCCTGAAGTAGCTTAAGAAAGGTTTGGAAAAGTCCCTCAGGCACTCTGCGCAAGGTCAGGAGTTGGACTTTGATGACCCTTGTGGGTCTTTTCCAGCTCAGGATGTTCTGTGAGTCTCTGACTGCAGTCCACTCCCTGCTTCAGAGGCTTTGTGAGATGCTATGCTTAGAGTCCAGCCCTTTTTTTACTGGCTCATCATGTTTGCTGTCACCTCATACCTGTTGGGAGAGGTGTGGATGGAATTCCCTGAGTCTTATTCAATGACTGTTCTCTCAATGCTGTTTTTAATTAATCTCATTTAAAGGGACTCATTGTTTTATGGGCAGGGTTCCTTTGCCCCAGGAATTTTAAGTATTTTGATTATGAATACATTATTGAGCCAAAATTATTGTCTTAAAACATCAATAGTCTTACTTCTCCCTTAGTACTCCCTGGCCCTGAGGGAGTTGCTAGGAAAGGTTCTGTCATGTGAAGGTGAAAGAGGAAGGGAAGAAGCTTGGGTCAGTATGGAGAAACTGAATGTTTCCCATGAAAAATCTCAGTAGAGCTGGGTTTTTACTTCATCCCAAGCTCCCAGTGGTGGAGGGCCAATGTCCTGATGGGAGGGCTCTGTCTCCCAGATTAACATCCTCCTCCACATCCTCTTCCCATCAGAGACAGGAGCAGCAGATAAATAAGGCCATACATGCAGAGAGCAGCTGTGCCAATGGTGGTCACCACTCCAACAGTCTGCCTTCAACTCTTCTGGGGAAAAAAAAATAAAGAATCATTGTCCAGATGGGAGCACTGTGATGGATTTCTCTGAGCTTTATAAATCAGGCTGACCAGTTTCACATTTGGAATCATTAGTTCATTTTTATAGTAAAAAAGAATGATGTGAAAGGTACGTTATGCAGTGTCTTGAATTATGCATGCAATTTTTTTATGATGATATAAACTCCTTTCAAAGAAGAGTTTTACTCCCCTTAGTGATAAACCTTTTTTTTCTAAATGTTGTTCCTGAGTCCCTCTTTTAAGAGCATTCATGCACTTACCTGACTGTAGAAAATATGAACCATTACTGAACCTTGCAAAACACTCCATGTGTGATTTGTTTTGATCAAACTTTTACACCAACTTTGAAACAAAAGTTTTAATGTGGAACACAGAGCAGCCTTCAGAAAGAAAAAAACTGCCAGCACCAGCCTGCACAAATGATGCAGATGTGGTTTCCCTCATACCCTTTGTTTCAAAAAATGGTAACTTTGGGCTCCCAGAAATCACTGGGAGTTCAGGGTGCATAGCACCTGCCAGGGTAAGCATCTGCAAATACATTTTATTTGATGGCTACTTAACATAAAGCACCTGAGTCCTGAACCAAATGTCCCTGAGTGAAGTAGAACCAAGGTTTTCCATCACTCCCTGGGTGAGCTTCTTGTTCATGGGCCCAGCAAGTCATGCCACCACCCTAGAGCCCAATAATTATATTTGTAAAATAATGTGAGGGGGAGGAGGAGCACCTTCAGCATCCTCTAGAATAGTCTCAGCTTCAGAACACCTTCAGAACAGCTCGGAGCAAAAAGCATTTTCCTGGGAATAGAGTGGCATGGTTTTGAACACCCTTCATCCTTGAGGCTGAACATGTTCCCTGTAGTGCTCGTGGTGATGTCTGCCAGCCAGCCTGTTTGCTGTGAGTTATTCAGAAACAAAACTTGTAAGTCTTTCTTAGGTGTGGCCTGACCACACCAGCCTCTGTGGCATTTGGGGAAATAATGGCTTGCCTGAAAATTCAGCCAGGTTTGGGGATATTTTAAGTACCATGATGCTGGTTTTACCAAGATGACAGCAATTCTAAGCACAAGCAGAACAGAAAAAGGCTGCAAAGCAAGGGACTGGCAGAACTTAGTTGCCTAAGGAAGCCATTTGGCAAAGCACATGCTGGGACTGGGCAGGATTTATGCACCTAAGTTCTACCTAAATACCTAATTTATGGATCTAGGCCAATATAAGTCTAGCTGTGCTGCATGCACTTCTCTGCTAGGGAAAAAAATATTCTGGATGGTGGAAAGTATCCAGTGTTCAGGGGATTAAGAGCACTTGCTCTGTGCTTTACTTAGGCTGCACGGGGAAATATTAGGACATGACCACTCCCACCTCAGAAGCCCAAAATGCACTCGATTTCCCCCTTGCTGTTGCCAGGCTGCTTTCCACAGCCCCTCACAGGAAGGGCCATTACTCACTTGACTCATCATTGAAGGGCTCCTGCTCTTAGGAGAGAAGGGAACTGTTTACAGAATGACTTGTGTTTCCTCCAGAGTGTTGTTCCTATGCTAGTCCATAAATCCCAGGTGCTGTCAGTGCTGAGTGGAAATGAAAGGTATTGCTGGACAGGGAGGAATTCTTATCTTGCATCCAGTTACTTAAAGATAACTCCAGATCTTCTCACACTCATTGCTCTTCGTGTCTGGAATCTCTTGTGTGGGACAACAGGGATTTAAAGTTTTGACCACATGGCACAATGGGGACCAAACCACAAAACAGCTCGTCTGTCCAATTTTATTTTTCCTGAGGTGTTCAGAGTGGGAGAGGGGACAAAGCTGCCGGTCAGCTGTGAATTACAAATGTTTTGTGGACAGGGGAATGCTGCAAGACTTCCCAGCTCCAGTGCTTATTCAGAAAGTGGTTTTGCAAGGCAAGGCTCTCTTAGAAATACCACGGCCACGGCACAGCTTTAGAAATTTACATTTGTCATGTGGAACTTACATCGAAGGGCTGGATGGCTGTGCATAAATGGACACGCAATCGGATTACTCACGTGAATTAAACTATACACACTGGCACAGAGAGTCATTTCTGCAGCCGGGGATTCTACCTGGATTGCTGCCACCTCCCTGGAACACTGACACACGCACCCATGCCACATCCCAGACCTATGGAATAGGGGCACAAGGCACAGACAGCCCGGTTTGCATGAAGGGGAAAACATGTCTTCCCTTTATACTTTAAGGACTAAGATAAGAAATTACAAAGAAATTACAAATTTTCTTTACATAAGCAATTCCAAAAACGCCCGAAGCGGAGGGTGTGAGAAGAGCGCGTTCACCCAGGGAGGAAATAGGACAAAACTTTCAATTTCCTTTGTCGTTACGGGCGCGATCAGGGGCTGCCAGCGGCGGAGCCGAGCGTTTGGGAGTTCGCAGCGCTGCGGGGCGGCGCGGTGCGAACGAGCGGGGCCGGGGCCAACGATCGCGGGGCCGGGCCGAGCGATCTCGGAGCCGCGCTCCCGCCGGGCGCGGCCGCCTCGCTCCGTCCCTGCCTCCCTGCCCCCGGCACGGCCGCTGCACATCGGATCCCGCCCCCGTCCCCGCGGGACGGCCCCGGCCGCCTCACGGCGCTCCCTCCATCCCCGCCCGCCGGAACCCGCCCCCCGCCGGCCGGGCGCGCCCCCGCGGCCCGCGCGCCCCCGCGGCGGGGCGGGGCGGGGCGGGCGCTGCGCCCTCCCCTCCCCAAGGTGTTGGCGGCGGCGGGGACGCGCTCGCCGCTCGTGCCCGCGCCTCCCCCCCGCTCGCGCTCCCCTCGGCTGTGCCCGGCTCTCCCCGGCTGCGGCGGCTCGGCCATGGCGGAGCTGAGCGCCGAGCGGCTGCGGGCGCTGCCCGGCAGCTGGAGTTACGGGATCAGCCAGGGCGGCCGCGTCTTCTTCATCAAGTGAGCGCGGGGCCGGCCAGGAGGAGAGCGGGGCCGGGCCGGGAGGGGCGTGCGGGGAAGGGAAGGAGAGGGAATGGGGGGGAGCAGGGGGCGGCGGGGCTGCGCCTGCCTGACTCCGTCCGTGTGTCCGTCCCCGCAGCGAAGAGGCGAAGAGCACGACCTGGCTGCACCCGCTCACCGGCGAGGCCGTGATCACCGGGCACCGCCGCAGCGCAGGTAGGACACTGCCCGGAGCCCTGCCCGGAGCTCCCGGCTCGGCCGCCCCCGCCCGCCCCTGCCCCAGCCGGGCTCAGCCCCGGTCCCCGCAGCCCCCCGGGACAGGTCCCGGTCGCGCTTTGCCCGCACTTCGCGCAGTTGTTCCCCGCGGGGTGAGCAGCGCTGCGGTCTCCGTGCGGTCCTGCATGCCCAGCGTGCTGGCCAGCTTCTTTAGGCGCCTTCTCTCTCCCCCTGCCCCCGAGTTGTGCCTGTGTAATGTATCTGTCTCCGCTTTCCCTTCGTTGCCTTGTATCACCCCTGCGAGCCTGTGTAGTTACCATTAGAGACCGCCTCGTTCCTCTCGTGCTCCTCGCTGGCTACCCCGCTTATCCACCTGCCTAGCATCTTTCCCCAGTTTAGCACGAAACCACTCATCGTATTTCTATTTCCAGCAGTGCCTAGATTTAACCACGATAGGTGTACTAGAAATGTAGGGGCTGATTTCGCTAGTCACCTAGAAACCCTTTTTTCTCCCTGCGCTTCCATCCAGGCTGAGAGTCTGTGTGGTTTCCAAGTGACTGGGAGAGGTGGAATAGGTAGGAGGAAAAAGGGCTTGAAACATTAGAAATAACTTGGAAGGGAGGAGGGTGGAATCAAGTCTTTGCTTCTGCTGTGTGTTCCACTCTGGAGAAGTATCAGCAGGAGGTGCTGGAGGAGGAGGATTTACAGCAGACACTCCGGAGACCCGGAGCCAAACTCTTGGCTGCTGGAGCTGCACACAGGCTGCATATGCCACTGGGAGGTGGTGGAGTGTAGTAATACGTGCAGTTGTTTTTATGTATATAAGCACTTGGATAATCGCGGGGAAATAATCTGCAAGTGAATTGGTCTGTATCAGATTATTTGCTTTTTATGTTTGGTTAATACTTATGCATTAAGGAATCAGAGTCAGCCTTTTAGAAAACTGTGGGCAGCCTTTGTTGTTTTTTTTTGTTTTCGAGTTGGGAATACTTTAAAAACCACAGGTTTCTGGCTATTAGAACCCTGCAGTTTGATTTGCAGCGAAGGTTCTGTTTTTTTGTAAGAAGTCATTTAATGCTGGGAAATGGAACTACTGATTGCTATCAGGCTCCTCTTGCTCCTGCTGTCAGGGCTCAGATTGAGAAAGTGGCCTTCAAATACAGCAGTATGTATGGGGGCACATGTGTGTGAAGTGCTTTTCTTGTTCAACACCGGCATTAACTGAGTATCAATTCTTTTTATAAACTATTCCCACTGTCCCTGTTGACTGATGATGATTTCCCAGTAATTTTCCAAGTGTCTCATTTGTTTCTGCTGTTAAGTGCCTTCTAAAGGAAATGCAGTTTGCTTTTGAGTGTCTGGAGTATTGTGTGTAACAGAGCAGAGTTATCATCAGGTAAATTAAACTTGTTTCTGAACACAAGGCTGAGGCATGACCTTGGATACACTGACCGTAGTTCGTCAATCAGATACCAGAGTGTCTAAAACCAAAATCTATTCCTGGAGTTTTCCTCATTCATGTGTATGTTAATGAATCTCTCCATACACAGATATAATCAAACAGAATTATTCTGGGGTTTATCTCTTCCTTTGCTCTGACCATTGTTCTGGAACCTAGTCAAAATATGTTCAGAATACATCTCCTCTTAAGAAACAATTTTTGAGAATGGCACTTTTTTTGCAGATGTGTATTATTGTAAAGCTCTCTGTTAAATAATTCTGTGAGGCATGTTCTAAACGATGAGGAAAGCTTTGTCCTCCATTATGGATTGAAGTGCTTTTTATTCTTTGAGCTATTCAGCACTGGAAGAGTATTTTTTGCAAAGTTCTTAGAGCAGCCATAAATACTTCTGCTGGAGAGACTTCCTGTTTGCTGTACTTTGCCCCGTGCTGTTATCGAAAGACACCTTGATTTTTGTTCTGCAGAAAGATGGGAGTGAAGAAAAAAAGCAGCCAGAGCAAATAAGTAATGAGGAGGATAAAAACCACCACATAACCCAGCCTGATTTTTATTTTTTTTTCTTTAGGAAATGCATTCTTGCTTTTATAATTCAATGGGAGAGCACTACGTATCAATCATAATTTTTATTGATGGGGGCAAACTTTTAAGGGTGGAAGTGCCCAACATCTCCAGAGCTTCCATACACCAGGAAACTAAAATTTTGACCATTCGTGGTATGGGGGTTTTTTATATCTGGACTCCTGACTGTTAAAGAGTGGTAATAGAAAGGAAGAGATGCACCCACATCCTCCACTAGATTTACATGGAAAACGATTTTCATGTAAAATGCAACAGAGTTGTAAACACTGCAGGAGCACTTGTTAGTCACAACAGTGGTGGAATTATGCTAATACAATGCTAATGCTCTGTGGTGCAGTTGATATCGTGCCTCTTAAGGAGCTTGTGGCTTGCATGTAGCTCAGTTAGATGGGTTTTTGTTCAGATCTCTGCCTGCCAGGTGAGCTGATGCTGCTGAAGTTCAAGGCAGGGAGATCTGGGGATGACCCTGAGTTCTGGGCAAAGGAAGGAATGTTAAACGAGGGCACACTTAAACCATCCTTGTTATTATTTGAGAACCAGAAACCCCAGTCAGGTTTTCAGGTGTGTAGCTTCTCTTGGCTTCCAGAATTCACACTTAGGCAGTCTGGTGAGTCAATTCTGAAATCCTTGTTTCTGGCACTAAAGGTTTCAACATGAGCAATCAGACCCAGTGTTTTAACTTACCTTGGTGTTAGGGAGTAGACCAGGATGGCTAGCATCATTTCTCATTTCAAAAGGTAATTGGAATGTTTTGCTGCTTGTTTTCCAGATTTACCCACAGGTTGGGAGGAAGCCTATACTTTTGAAGGTGCAAGATATTATGTAAAGTAAGTTGAATGTTTGTCACAATACTATAATTTTCAATTAGTTTGTGTAAATGTTGCTGTAATTCTGAATGCTTTCCATACTGAAACTGTTGTGCTACAAATCCAAAAGGAGCATTTAAATTTTCATAGGGTATCTAGTCCTTTGTTGACTGAATTCTGCGCAGCTAAAACAATTTCTTGACTGTTTTTGCTAATTCAAGCTGTTTGAGGATGCAGATTCAAGTGCAGTTTCTGCTGTGAATGTAACCATCTATCAACAAATGTCCTTGCAAGCCAAGAAAACCTTGCATTTGTCTGTTTGCTTGACATTTGTGTGTGTACCCTCTTGTGCCATTAATGCTTTCACAAAGGCAAGATCTTACTTCGTCACTGGGAGAAGAGTCTTGGTTTCAGCCCTGTTCTCTAATTACATGGTTTAAAGCCATGCTGAAGGTTTAATTTGGCCATTTTCTTTGCAGACCTCCTGCTTCTGCTTCTAGCATTGATTTCCTTTTTTTTGTTTGTTCTAGTTTTAGTATGTTTTGAGGAGCATGTTCACTGTGGTAGCCTTACTGTGTGTATTGTCTTTTTGGATGAGAGACATGAAAATCAACCTCTTGTATAGAAGTCCAGAGGGTGTATTGGTTGGATCTGTACAAACTTCTTACAGGCTTTTCCTCTCCAGATACTTAGACCATCCTCACCTGGAAAATTTTTAAGTGGCACCTATGTATATTTGGTTAACATGCTTCTGCTTCTTCTGTTTAACAATTCACGGGCTTTTCTCAATTCATTCAGGAGTTTTTGCTCACTGCACTGTGTGTTTGGTTTGCTGTCTTTAAATTAAAAATGTCATTAGTGTGATAACTTTTATGAGTGAAGGTTACAGATAGAATTTGTAGGCTGCAGGTAGGTTTTTTCTGTGTTGTAAGTGTTGAGTACAAGGTTGCTGCTCTGTGTAAGATGCTTTGCAGACGGTGTAAGGAGGATGTTATGTGTGTGTTTCATGGTTTATTTTATATCAGTGTGTTTGATTTGGTCCTAAACAAAATTTAAAAACATATATTAGATAATAATGCTCCCAAAAATCTGACGAGAATAGGTGCTGTGCTGTCTAGGAGGGCAGATTGTTTGTTGATAAGCAGCATGTTCGTTTTTCTGTTCATTCTGCCTTCTTGCAAATGACATTGCGGGAGCGCTGAGTAGAAATTCACAAGAAACCCACCAGACTGAGGACAGGGATCCATTGAGAATTTTACCTCTGGAGTTCTGTGCAGATTGTTAAATGAAGACAAGTGAGAATTAAAGAAAGCTGTGTTTGTGTGTGTATACAATGTGAAAAAAAATTCTTCTAAACTACGAGATGGAAGCTTTTCTTGTAGAATGTGCTTATAAGCAGTGTATTGGCCAGCTGTAGTAACTGGAAAATAGCAACTTGAGTTCTCCTGGAATAAACAAGTGTGTGAACAGCTGTTGTAGAGCTCTTCTGGACAGACTTACTGAGTGCTAGGTTATTTGTGTGCCCTTGTCCTTCCAAGATCTTGTGTTCAAGGTATTACCATAATTGTGAAGGATGCACATGGAGCTGATTGTTTTGCTGATAGCCAGCACCAAATAGCTCAGTTTGTGTTTGGAAGTTGTGCTGTCTTTGAAAACACGTTGCACAAACACTTCTCTGGGATTTGACAGATGTAGGAGGATAGCAGGGCTGGTGCTGTCAGGCCTGCTGAAAGGTTCACGTGGTCTGACCAGTTTGGCATCCTTAGTTAAATACTGGTTTGTTGTGTAGAGTCTCGGGCTGAATTTGAATTCCTGCCCAGTGATAGCTTCTCCTTTTAAAGCTGTCTCACATTCAGCCCTGCTGGTGCTAGAGAGGATGTGAGAGCTAATGTAGACAACGTTATAATCACTGTCTTCTAATCCTAGGCACTGCAACTCGGGGTGATGTGCTGATTACAATAATTCTGGTTGTCTGAGTTTTAACTGCTGTGGGGCTCCTGCATGAGGGGCAAACAGCACAGGCTGTTGTGACCTCCTGCCATGCAAACACCCCCACGTGTGGATTTCTAACCATACCCTGCTCATTTGTGTGTACTGATTTGCTGAATATTAGCGTTTGTTATGTCAATTGCAGTGTAATAAAACCATGGCAAAACTATAAATAATGAAAGCTTGCTTGTGGTTAGGTCTGAAAGAAGCATATTGCTTTATGTTCCATATGAGTTACAAGGAAATGAATGTTAATGCCATGCTTTTGGTGCTTCAGCCACTGAAACCTGTCTGTTGGATTGCTGTGTCCAGTCAGAGTTAGACAAGAAGGGCAGTCAAGTTTCCTGATCACATAAATAATTTGACCTAACTTCTGAGGCACAGCTTCAAATATGTGGGTTGAATAGAAGTGTTTAACAACCTTCCTTTATGGTAAGATCTTACGCTAGACTGTGTTTGAAAATAAAAACCTTTTGAAAATTATTCTTCTGGTTCTTTAATAATAGGTCTTCAGTGTTCCAAGTGGGTGTGTTGCTGAATCTATTACTGTGCTTTTTTTTGGCTTTGATGTAGTAAACACTGTATAATCAAATTGGGATAATGTCGAGGAGATAATCGTCAGCTAAATCTTAACATTCCTTGCACTGGCATTTCAAACAAATGACTCAGTATACAGGCTGCACTGAAATGTGATTCTTTGTAAAGGACACTGTATTTTTCTTGGGATGTGTGCACTCGCTTTCAGAATAAGTAAATACCAAACAGTGACTATTTTACACATTTTTTTTCTCTCCTGTGGCATTGAATTTGTTCTAGTTTTAAAGTGGAAAGATACACTTAAAACAGGGACAGATAAGGAGTTGTTCCCATTGCATACTGTGGGTTTCTGCTGGTGTAGGGTTGTCAGAGTAAGTTGATGCTAGCTAGGACTTTGACCTTTTTAGCATGTTATTTTTTCTGGGTTTTTTTGAACAGTAGAATATTTGCTAATGACAGAATCATTTCCCCACATCCTCCTCACTCGAATGACAAACCCAAATGACAAAAGATGTATTTTGCTATTTGGAGTTAAAAAATGTGCAATGCCGGGATACCTTGTGTGTTCTCAGGAGAGTGGTTACATTGTTTGGGGGTTTTGTCTCTTTCAGGGTGAGAAATCTGGATTTATTTACTTTACATGAGACCTGTGCACTGACATCCCTTCATTGGCACTTGGGGGGGAGCTCTAGCAGTAAACTTTACTGAAATAACTAAACTTTTACCCAGGATATAGGGCCCTTGACTGTAGGACTGATAACATTCAATTACAACATCAGTTAAGTGTTGAATCTTCTGTATTATGAAGCAAAACTCCTGAGGCTTGAAAATAGCAGCAAACTGCTATTTTTCTTTTGTCCTGCTTAGGGTCCTTCACTGGACTGGTTACTTGTGCTGAATGTATTGTGCACTCTGAAAAGTTAAGGGTTTTGTCCCCAAAACACATCTAAGCTGGATGGTAGTATGGGAAGCTTAAGTGATTGATGTTATTTATAAGTGCCTGAGGAAAAGGACCCCACAGGAAAATCTCATTATGATACTTCTCAGTAGAGAAAATACACCTGGTCATGGGGCTCAGACTCCTCACCTGGTAAGATCATTGAGAATTTTTCCAGCTTGATGTTTTTAGGACCTTGTGATGGCTTTATAATCTCTAAGCATCAAAGCACTGGGTTTGAGGACCATAAAATGACATAAATATGTGTGTGCATTTGTGCATGTTTTTGAGAAACCCTTATCATTGGTTAAAATGACCCAGTGATCTAAACTCAGGCATTTGCTTACTTTTCTTGCATTTTTGGTTCTCACTGCAGTAGTTCTAAATATATGTTCAATTTTGAAAATATTTTTCATCTTTTCAAACAAGGATTATATTATTTAAATTACTAATTTATGAAATAAGGTTGTTCTAAAAATCAATCCAAAGATGATACTTGTGGAATTTTTGCATCACTCTGCCTAGGTTGGTTTCTACAGAAGTACTATTAGTACTGTTTGCATGTTGGAATTTGGTTTTTCTTAACTTTGCTGTGGGACTGACACTTTTTGGGCAGTACGAAAGCTGACTGCAAAAGTGCTTAAAAGCTCAAAGAATTAAGAGGGTTGAAGTTTCATTTTTGGGATTTTCTTTTGAAGTTTACCTTTTTCTGTGTTCATCAGAACAGTTTTTGCCTGTTGCTGGCTGAATCAAGGCATTGGCAAAGCCTGGCCAAAGCCAAGGTGAATTCACTGTTATATCAAATAAAGGTTTTGTGTGCTTTTATAGAGACTTTTTGTCAGTGCAGGTTTGTTTATTGGAGACATGTAGCTTGAAAATTGGGAAGGCAAGAAAAATTTATTAAGTGATTAAAAGGGATAAGATCTCATTCAGCGCCCGAGTTTCTTTTGTTTACTAAAATAAACCTGTGCTCATTGAGGATTCAGCTTTCGTTTGAACCTTTGTCTTTTATGTGCATTCTAAAGATCCTTTCCCATTCAGCTGAGACTTTCTCCAGAAAAATCAAACAGCCAGTGTTGTTTGCAGAAAAGCCCTTTCTTGAAAGGAAAAAATGCAATTTGAGAAAAATATGAACAGATCAAACTGTTTTTCTCCCAGACTAAGAATTGCAGTATTCCTCCCAGAAATTCAGTTCTTTTCTTGTTACCTCTAACCTTTATTTTACTAAAATGAAGAATAAACTTAATTCTTTTTCTCATATGGTGAGACCTGTAGGTCAAATAATGGTGTATGGGTGAACTGGGATTTAAGTACACACTACCTTGTGCCTTTTGTAGTGAGCAAAGCCGTTCAGATAAGGAGAACTTCTTCTGGGGAATGCCTGCACATTTATTATCTGTTTGAACATTTGCTTCTTTCTTGCACTGAAATATTCCAAGAACCAAAAATACCGCAGAGCTGGAGCTGGGTGTGGAGGTGGAAGGATTCTAGGCACAGGAAGAAATGGGTGTGGGTCAGAGGAGAGGTGGGACTGCATCCAAAAAACAGCTTCTGATGGCTTGGATGTGGAAGGACAGGGCTGTAGGTAGTGCTGGGCTGCAGGAGAAGGCTAAAAGGGTGGGAGCAGTTGTAGGAGGAGTGGAGAGACAACCAGGCAGAGAGGAGCAGTCAGGAAAAGGAGTTGGGAGCTGATTTCCTAGGAGCAAACTTAATGGGGTTTCTCCCAGAGGGAAGGGTGGCAAAAGTTCACCCTGCACAAACAAGTTGTGTGACTCGTGTGCAGGTCTGGGAGGGCCCATTATCCCTGGCTTAGGAATCTGTTTCAAAGTTAGGCTGGGAGGTGGAATATCAAATGTGAGTGTTAGGAATTGCTGTGCTTCTAAAGGCTCTTTTTGCCTGTGACGTCTGTGGTTGATATTTTGAGCTGTCTCTTTCCTGAAGTGTGTTTCTAAATTGGGCAATACCTTAAATGCTTCAGTTTCACTGAGAAAGACTTGAAAGCATGAAGGAGCTTACTGATTTTTTTTAATCATTACCAAGTTTTTCAACACTTGTGAGAATTAATGAATAATTATTTAAAACCACAAAATTAGCTATACATAAGTAGTTACATGAAATACTGAAGTCCATGAGAAAGATATTGAAGACACTCAAAACTTTTTTGATATTTGTAACCAAATTAAATTGGTCTATAGCTTTAGAACCTTGTTTTTGAAGTGGAAAGATCTTTTCCCTGGCTTTGGTCTTCTTTGGTGATTAAGTACTAAGAGCAGATAAAGTGGATATACTCTACATTTACTACAGTGAAGTGAATTCTTACATGGTCTTTCATTTTTGGTATTCACCACGTGTGAAGGATGGCAAAAAGCAAAGGAAATGCTATCAATCAAAACTTTCATGTAGGTGGTTGCTGCAATGTTTACTAAATGCAGTGGTACTTTTTTTTCCCCCAAATCCTCCCCCCTTTGCAAAAAAAAAAAAAAATTTATGTGCCTTCTTAAGAATGGTTTTGCGGCTATTTCATCTTCCTGTTGTGTCTGGGTGCTGCACGGGTTCTTTTTCTTCTCCCCATCTTGGTACCCATATCCTGCAGCACCTGGAGCTGAGGGACACTTCCAAAAACACCTCACCTCTATTGTTATACAATCCACTTGTATTTGTTAGAACTTTCACAGGTCCAAATTCCACCTGGTGCCTTTTATGTCCTGCTTTTGCTTTAAAGGAGTTGCACCCACTTTTTTTTTTTTTTTTTTTTTTAAATCCCTGTGGTCTGACAGAGTTTTGGTGTGCTGATCAAACCTGGTGTGTGTTGTGGTGTTGCACCAAGCCTGTTTTTCCTGCACATGTTTATGTTACCCCAGCTCCTATTCTAATGAATTCCACTTGCATTAAAGCTGAGATACACTGGGGCTGGCAGTGCAGAGCACTCCTCAGTTCACTCCTGTGAGAGGGAGAGAAAGCTCCTGTGGAGCTTCAGGCAAAGAAATCCTTGCTGGAAGCGAAGCTCCACAGCCCTGACTGCTGGGATTTCTGCCAGCAGTGGTGCCTGGATGTGTGTTCTTTTCTGTGCTTCAGTAAGTAAATATCTAAATTTAAACTCTTTCCCTTCCCTCTCTCTCTCTTCCTCCTCCCTTGCCTTCTTGCTTTGGGATGTGTGAGATAACCATGCCTTGCAGTTCTCTTGCATTTGGTTGAGGGGAAGGGGTTCTCTGGCAATGATGTTGAGGGGGGACAGAAGCTGCATGAGGAGCCACCATCAGAAGTGGAAATTTGGGGATGGGAACTTGACAGCAGAGGCACTGCAGTGAAACTCTGCTTCCCAGTGCTGGCCAGGACAGGAAGGTCTGGTTGTATGGTTGGTTGTGAAGTTGCATCTTTCTGCTCCACACCTATGAAACTTGCATTGAATACTTGTTTGAAATCTACGGGGTAGGGAAAAAAAAGACTTTTAAGACAGTATTTTGAATGCCTATGTGGCCTGTGATTGTGTTGAAGCTTTATATAACCAATTAAAAAGACTTCTCCATATTCAGGAGGCTCCACAAACTTAGTTCTTCATGGCTTTCTCCACTCTTCATTTAGTAAGAACAATTATTTGCAGGGAAAGGTATATTGCCAAGCAGTCTAACCTTTAAAATTGGCTCCCTGCTTTTTCTTCTTCCAGAGTCTATTAGAAATCATGTTTAATAGGAACAAGTGCTTTAAAAACAAATTTTGTGCTTTATTAACTGGAAATGTTTCAGTGTGTCAGACCAGGCAAGAGTGGTCCTAGTAAGAAAAGGTGTTTGAAAGCAAAATGCCTGGTGAGAGTTCCAATTTCAAATGCCATCTTTCCATTCCAGTATTTCCTGGAAGCTTTTATCATGTTTACTACTCACTGAATAAGCAGGATACTGTAATTGCACAAATCCTGCAAAAATACAGCTTTGGATGTTCTGAGCGTACTACTAGTAAAATTCTGTCATTCTGGATTTTTTTAATTTTTTATTAAATCCTGCAGATTATGCAGCTACTGACCAATGTCCATAACATTTATAATTTCTGAGAATCTATTTTTGAAAGATGAGTAAAAACATGTGATGTATAATCGTTAAAATTTTTCAATGAACTTGGCTTATAAAAAGGACAGAAATCTCTCTTCGCAATAAAATTTTGTGAGCAACAAGAATAAACACATGGTGCTCTGAAATGCTTATGGTGAAGCAGAAAACCTTTTAATCTGATTTACTGGAATGCCTAAAAGGGGAACTTGGTATCCTCATGGCTAAGACTCTGGGGGGAGAGTTTTGTTGTGGATTTTAGATTATGTTCACACTGTTTTGTAGGGTGACTTTTGTATTTTTTGATGAACAAGGAAAATCCTCTAGATGAATATAAAACTCTGTGGTTGAAATCTTTGGAAGGTTTGATGCAAAGGTTGAAAAAGAAATTTGCAAACAAAAATGCATGTTTGAGCAATCAATGTCGTAAGAGCAAGTGTTCATTTTAATGATGAATTTTAATCAGAAGAATGATGCAAGCTAAACCTCATTAGATATTCATATCATCTGTTCTGATCTGAAATCTCTCTTGTGGTACAAACTCAGATCTTCTCTGCTTGATGTGGGTATCAGTTGCTTACCTGGTCTCAAACACTGAAATATTTTCAGTTGCCAAAGCACACAAATGTTAACTTATTTTTTGGTTTGTTTTTTTTTTCAATTAATAACATTTCAGCTTCTGCTGATTTGATCCATCTTTGTTCTATCAGCAGAGTTAAAATAATTAGACTTCTGAACCAATAAATTTTGAACTCGCTTAATTGAAATCTAAAGATATCCCTGTTACAGTGAATTTTGGAGGAGTAGGTCACTAAAGCTGCCCTAGGTCAGACAGGAGGTGCTTGTGAACATTGTCCTACAATGAGTAGCCAGCAGGAGCAGGGAGGTCACTCTGCCCCTGCCCCTCTCCCTGGTGAGGGCACACCTGAGTGCTGTGCCCAGCTCTGGCCCCTCAGTTTGGGAAGGACCTTGGGACACTGAGCACATCCAGAGGGGCTGGGAACACAAACCCTGTGAGGAACCCCTGAGGGAGCTGGGGGTGCTCAGCCTGGAGAAAAGGAGACTCAGGGGTGACTTTATTACATGACTTAAACCTTTCAGCTCCTGAAAGGTGCCTGTGCTCAGCTGGGGCTGGGCTCTTTCTCCAGCAGCACTGACACAACCAGAGCACACAGCCTCACGCTGCACCAAGGGAAATACAGGTTGGAAATTAGGAAAAACTTCTTTGCAGAAAGAGTGATAAAGTTCTGGAATGTTCTGCCCAGGGAGGTGGTGGAGTCCCCATCCCTGGGTGTGTTTAACAAAGCCTGGATGTGGCACTGGGTGCCAGGGTTTAGTTGAGGTGTTGGGGATGGGTTGGACTGCATGATCTTGAAGATCTCTTCCAACCTGGTCATTCTGTGAATTTCTTGTGAACTGGAAGAGTTTGGGAGCCTAAATATTTACACTCAGCAATGGGAGTCTTGGGCAATGCATTTGGAGTTTGTGGTCTGTTAAAAGCACTGGGTTGGGGTTTCTTACACCCATCCCTAGGCACTGTAGCAGGGATGTCCTGATCCCTGCCAGGCAGCCTTGGCTCCTGCCTGTGCCCCTCCTGTTGCTCAGCTGCCGGTAGAAATGAGCTGGCAATTCTGCAGTCTTGAGCTGGCAGTTCTGCAATCTGCAAGGTCTCTTCACCAACCTTGCCTTGGAGTGCTGTGGAAGGAAGCAGGGTGTGGACTGTGCCAACACTGCTGCCAAAGGTGTTTTATTTCTTCTGTACTGAGCCTTGGGTTTCTTCATCTGCAACTCCTGTCTGTCTGACAATTCAATAACTAAATGAAAAGGTTTTTTTCCTGTAAACTGAATTTAAGAGTTTCCCAGATTTAAACTTTCTCTGTAGTGATTGCCACAAAGAGGAGGGTTTAAGGAAAGGTTTTTGTTCTTAAGAGCAGATAAACTGACAACAAAACCATTAAATTTGCCTACTTTTCTGGGTGAATATATTACACAGTACATAGTAAAGAGCACAAAAGGTGACATTTTAGAATTATTTAGATGAGTGATGCCTGGTAGTATGGTAAAGTGATATCTGTTTAAATGCAAATTTAATGAAAGGTTGTCCTTTTGGTCTTCCTGTTACCACTAGTGTTTATTTCTTACATATATATACTCACATACATAGGCATAGCACATTGTTCTGTGTGCCTCTTCTGCAGACCACCCACTCCCAAGTTTCTTACCTGGAATATTTGCATTTTGCTACACTTTCAAAATATAATAAAAATTTGCCCCTTTTCCTGAAGTGCTCCTTATTCTTACATTCTAAGCTAGACACTTTGCAGTGTGCTTCAGAGTTGAGCTCACTCTGTGGTTTTCATCCAGCTTCAGGTGAGAGTGCCAAACCTGTCTAACAAGAAATTCAGGATTTCTGGTGCCTCTGATTGCTCGTTTTGCGGTTCAAAACAACAAAAAGTGCTATCAAATTCAGCAATTCAAATGCCAGTGTTTTATCCTGTTCATTAGAATCTTTTGTTTGGGTGCCTGCTGCCTCCAAACACTTTGGAGTTTCAGATATGTAAGTTCCTTGAAAATCTTGCTATTTAGTTGCTGAAAAAGCAGTGAGACATAAGTAGAGTCTGTTGATTAAAGTGCTGGTGTCCTATTAGGCTCTTAAGTGGGCTTTGCTGTGTTTCACAGCCCTCGATGATTTAAGCAAAGATTGCATCAGGCTGAGGAGTTGGAATTATCAGGTCTTAAAAGAAGAGGGGGAGGAAGTCTTTTGCTCGGTAATGGAGTTGGTTTTTTTTTCTTTCTGACTTTTAGTGATGTTGTTTTAAAGTCATTAGTGCAGACCGAGACTTCTCAAACTTTTAATGAGGATTGAAGGTAGCATCGTTTTTGTCGACTATAGCAATCATTAGCTTAGACAAGAGTTCTTGCTTTTATTATATTTTCCTTGAAAAACTGCCTTGCACAATTGTAAACAGAGTTTTCTTCTGGTAACTTAAAGCTTTTATTTATTTTTTCAAAGAGGTGAAGAAATGAATCTGGCACTGTTTCAGAACCTGTGTGTCTCATACGCTTTCACCAGGCTTGGTATACAGGAGATTATGTTGCTGGCAGAGTGAATCTGTAAAGAACAAACAAAATGTTTCACTCGTTTGAAGATGGGTCTAAGAAAAATTGGAGTACAATTTGTGGAAAATTGGCTCTTGTATTCCTACCTAATTTCTTTGCAGCAGTAGGGACCTGAATTGTAATGAATGGAGGTGAATAGGTTTTGGATTTGATTTAACAGCTGGGTTCACCAAGTGTCTCTATTAGGAGTGTAGAGGGAATGGTCAAAGCAGAGTTTATGGAGGATTTTATGGTTTGGGGTTTTTTCTGTCCAAATTTGACATAGATACGTCAACCACAACAAAAAATCAAATGCAAGGCGGACAAAGCTGCAGTTGGCAGCTGTTACTTTGTTTTGATCAAAGGCAAATATTTCAAGTTTTCTGATCAGTTTATTTTGCTTGAGCTGAAGTAATTTGGTTCTTTAGTAGTCTAAAAACCTCTCTGCACCGCTGGTTTGGAAAAAAAGAATAGGGATTTATTTATATCAGAAAAACAACTGTCTCCAGCTCTTTGTCTCTTCAGTTCTTCTCTTCTTCTGCTGTTTGACCTTCTCTTTCTCTTCCTTTTTATTTTATTTCTGTATACATGCCCTTATTGTTCACCCTACTATTTTCACTGTTACTCTGCTTGTGCTTCTAGCACTGGTAGCTCAAGGAGTGTTAGACATGATCTTCCCCAGTTGGACTGCATGCCAGATTTTCCTAAGGGGAATGTAAATACTGCGAGGTCAGTGCAGTATCAAATGCCTGCAGCCTGAAATGAACCCAGCAGGATTTTCTGCTATTCAGTCAAAATTAAAACCTGCTCTGGATATACTGCTAAATGTTGAAAAGTCAAGACTTTGAATTATATATTAAGCTTTACAGATTTTTTTTTTTTTTACTTTAATTAAGCTTACTTTTTCCCACTAATGTGAAAGTGTGCACGAGGGACTTCTCACTAGAATTGTGGTAATTAACAGATATGTTTAGAAACCTCTCTCTGTACGCTGATGGATTAGATTACTTGATTTATTTCTATAAATGACAAAGAGGTGAATGTTTTTGCATGCTCACTGGCAACATATTTAATACAGTGACGCTTAAACGTTCAACTAATGTGCTGTAAATAAAATCTTCAGCCCATCCATTCCTCCATATTTCCCCTCACCTCCTTCTCTCCTTCCTTTCTGCCTGAAAAAGAATGGGCAGGGGTAAACTCACATGGCACAGCAAAGACAAATTGCTCTTGATGACTTTCTGCTGTGCTTCAAACAACCTGCTGGCCATTCTTTGGAGGTAGAATTGCTCCCTGTGATCCCTTCAGCTCAGTGATGCTCTTTAATTTGCCATGTGATGGTTTGAATTGCTTGCATCTGTGAGCTGCTAGGGACCAGAACTTCTCGTTTTACCAGGAGGGGAAGCAGAGATTAACAACTGGACTCGAGGGGGTTTTGCTGTGTAGGGCTGCTGTCAGTAAATTGAAATATTTTAGCTCTATTTTTCTTTGAGATTGTTGTCTGTGAAAGACTGGCTGCTGTTAGTTTGGGGAAGAATCTGTCTAATTGATGAAATCAGAAGAAAATAACCGCTGAATATTTATAGACAAGCCAGGAGTTGAGTTGTCCTTTGGTATTTTCTGGTGGCCGCACCATGGCAAGACCAGTTCTTTCTCCAGGTCTATAAGATGTCATGGTAATGTCACTGTGAAATGGCAACAGAAAAATACAGCTTGTGGTCAGGGAATGTTTGCTTTCTTTAAAAATCAAAGCTGTTTTATTTTTGTGAGGAGATAAATAGTGTTATGGTCGTTAGATAAGTCCCTAGCGCTTCACAATGTTTTTGTTATGTTCCTGGTAAAGTTTCATGGTTTTGTCTGGGAAACTTCATGATGTTCAGATGAAGGAATATTTGGTTACTGAATGCTACACTTTGATTTTCTCAGTGGAGTAAGTGGATATTGAAAATAACTATTAGAGGTATTGGTGAAAAACTACAGTGCTGAACAGAGAATAAAACAGATTTTAAAATGAACAGCATTAGTGGCTGTCATGTAAGCAGAGTAATGTTAAGTTCAAATGAATACATTATGAAATACTCATTCTGAAGCAGAGATGAATGTATTATGGAGTGTAAAACTATCGTTCAAGAATAGAACTAAAATGCATTCCTTGAACAGGTTTATTAATACTTAGTTTTGTGCCATTGGGCAGCATTTTTTACTAGAAATAATTTACTTGGGAGATGAACATTTCATACCTTTTCTCTCTAAAAATGAAAAGAATAAACCCCTGTGTGCTGGGAGGCCATTCCTTAAAATATTCAAGTAAAAACTCAGACTGTGAAGGAGTAGGAACAGCTCATCTATCAGTTCTATTCTTTTAAAATAAAATGAAAAGCAATTTTTTCACTTAATAACAGAATGTATGTGTGGGGGGTTTTTTTGTTGCTGTTTATGTAATGATGTAATAGTCATTCCCAAAGTCCATTTGAAAATGATGGGAATTTCATCAGCAAGATTGCAAGAAGTCTGGCATGTGACTAGCTGTGATTTGTGAGGTTTCGTTGTTTGTTTTTTACAACACTTCACAGCAATGCTGTTGAATTTCTAAAGTCAGGGATTGAGGGTGTTTTAAACACCAATAAGTGCCTCATTTCACCATCTGGATTGGTCCGGTTTGGGTTCTGGAGCTGCCTGAGTGAAACACATAATGTCCATTGAGCTCATCATGGCATCACTGCTTTTCCTCCTCCAATTCTGTAACCCCAGCATTTATTTTGGGAAAGATCCAGTATTTCTGGCTGAGATGTCTACAAGGGAATGTAGGGTTTGTTTGGGTTTCTTTTTTTCAATCAAGTAGAACACTGGTCTTTTTTAGAAGCTTTTTTTTGAAGTGTTTCATGATTCCTCCTCATGAGGTGTGATGATTAAACATAGCATCCCCGTGCATCATTAAGACTTGAAAAAAAGTGCTGATATTTGGTTTTTATTTCAGTAGGAAAGGGTGGTTGCCTCTGCTGTCTTTTGCACAGCTCTGTGCCCTGTAAGACACTGTTTCATCCCATTGCTGAGTGAAAATAAACCGCTCTGAGAGCAGCAGTGGTTTCCTCAGCCTGCCCGTGAGCCACTTGGGGGTGACTTTGGAGTGTCACCTCTGCAGTGCTGCCTGTCTGCAAACCACTGGCAGCTCTGGACATCTGCATTTCACCAGTTTCTCTGCACCCCTTTTCTGTGCATTAAGCTTTTCCCAGCCACTGAAGATGGATTCTGAGTTTTGGGAGTAAGTTCTCACCTTCAGGAAGGCAGCTGCAACACCTCTGCTCCAGGTGCACTTACAGGTGGCATCTGTTAGATTTTGTCATCTTAAAAAATTGAATCCAAATTTGTTAGCAGCCCTAAAATTATGTGGAGTTTATTGGCAAATACTTTTTCTTCATACACAGTTTTTTAATAACTATAAATCTAACTTTTTTTTTGGATGAGGGAGATTAAACTGAACACAGATAATTGTTTCAAATCCTGATCACACCATAGACAGTAAAGTCTTATGTCTGAGCAACCACCAGAATATAATAATGTAAAAATTAAAGTTACAGGAAATTATGTTGCTGTGGAAAAAATAATTTGCTTTATTCCCACAGGCACTAATTATCAGGGCTCTAAAGTGAAACTTGTACTTTTCTGTAAAGGATCCTTGTAAGAAAAACATAATCAAGAGCCACTAAAATCTCTGGTCTTATTTTTAGAGATAAATTGTGCTATTTCACTGGTTGCTTTCCAAGTTATGTATTGAAATGATAAAACAAAAAAAAGAATTTGCCTGACTAAATTCCACATAATGGTGCATTCTTAGCACTCAGCACTCAAATAAAAGAGGTGGGAATGGAGAAGAATGTAATTTCATAATACGTTTCCATAATTTACCAACTTGGGTTGACTTATGTTTTTAATTTTTTTTTAATTTGTGTATAAAACCACTGCTCATGTTTGTTCACTTTTCAAACCATCTCAGCTTTTCATGCTTTTTAGACCATGTTTTGCACAAAATACCATGGAAATGTTAATTCTAGAGCTCTGTGGTGACACTGCTTTGAGCTTTTTCTGATTGCTGTTTTGGTGATTCTTTTGACCACCAAAATTCTATAAGACCATTGCTAGTTTGTAAGCTATACTTGGATATTTAATAAATATATATATATTTACTTGCTCAAGGCATAGTAAAGAAGAGTATATAAATATTGTGTGTGGAAGGGTCTTTGAAGCTGGGATTTTGTTTTCAGTAATTTGCTGTACTCCCCTTCCAGTGTTCCCACTTTGATTCACCTGGTGCTGTGGTAATGGCCAGGATAATAATTTGGGGAAAACTGACTCATGGAAAGCTGAGGAGGTGCAAATCCTAAAAGAAGATAATGGTACAGAGTAAGAGCTGGTGTGCATCAGCAGCTGTAGGCATGTAAATATTTTGTGATTACAGTAAATGGGGAGCTCTGTGGGAACAGGCAGCATCCCTCTGGACGCATTTCTTCAAAATAAAACTTCTAATAGAGGAAAGAAAATATTTGCAGGAAAGATTGTTTCTCCAAATGCTCAGGACCAGGATTGATGTGCAGTCCTGGCAGCTGAGGAGACAGTGATGAACACCCTACATGAAATTAAGACAGGAATTTACATACAGGAGCTGCTTCCTTTGAGCTGAGGAGAACTGCGGTGTTTTCAAGATATGACCTGTCTTGGCAGCAGATGAACTGAATAGCGTGAATTCATCAAGAGTTTTTGTGTCTTTGTAACCTGTTTCGAGGCAGCTGAAGTGGTTCATGTTAAATATTTTACATGGCTCAGCTCTCCTTTTTAAAGGATTTTTTTTTTATCTAACCAAAATTAACCATCTGCTTGTCGGACATTATTTTGCCACAAAAACAGATTAAAGGTTTTCTTTGTGGTGGAAGATTAATAGGTGGAAGAATATGAAGGTAGAGGCCAATTACAATATTTTCTTGGTTACCCTGTATAGGTAGTCAGCATTAAAAAAAAATATGAGATGTATAATGGCATTCTATAGAGAATTTGTTTTGGTAAATGTTTTTTCCTCTATATACTTGCTCATTTTGAGTACTTAATTGATTTTCTTTTTAATTTTTTTTCATTTGCCTGGAGAGAGGGACTTTTCAAAATTAAAATAACCAAAAAAAGCACATCTGTGTAGTGTTAATAGTGGTTCAAGGTTTTCCTCTTTTTAGCTGACATGTAGTTTTCATTCTTTAGGTACCAACTTGAACATTGAAATCCCTTTCCTTGCAGATTTTACCACTGGTTTCTTTAAATAATAAATTAAACAAAATAAAACAATCTGTTTCTTATTTAAGATAACTAGGAAGAAAACTGCCCTCTCACTTTAAGTGTGTCAAGGTGAACACTGAATTCAGCAGTAACACATTACAGAGGAGTATAAGCTCCATTTTCTTTCAGACCTTCAAAAATTTTCAAATGTATCCCAACTCTTGTGAATTGTGGTACAGATTTTTGTGAAGTGGGCACTAAAATTAAAATTGAAGTTGGAGTTAAATAACAGGTTGCTTTTTTGGTTGTTTGTTTGTTTTTGTTCGTTTTTTGGGTTGTTGTTGTTCCCTGATATGATTTGAACCTCTGCAAAGGCAATCTGCAGATAATAGATGCTATTTTATCACTTCAGCTTATGGAGCCACCAGGTCATAAATTTTAGTGATGACTTTCCAAAGTTGGATAAGTTGGTTGTTTTGGGTTTTTTTTTTTTTCCTCTTTGTCTCCTTTTGAGTCAGTATCTTAATTGAATCTTTTATTTCCACTTTGCTGAAATAAACTTGAAGCAAATGTTGCTTTTTGAATGGATATTCTTGTGATTTGAGCGAGGAAACTCTGCATGCATTTAAAAAAAACTTTATATGCAACTTTATCAATTTGTTGCCTTACTGGTATTTCTAATGCTTGGAGAGTCCTAAGCTGTTTAGGAGAGCGGGATTTTTTTTAATAATTTCATTTGGAAAGTATGATGCTAAGCTTATGAATTGACAGAATTGCATGCCCTTAGGATGGGAAAAAAATGTAATCTATTGATATTTGGATTGTATTTTATCACTTCCATTTAGGAGAAGAAGCAGAAGCTGTGGCCTTCATCCACAGTGCAGAGAAAACAGACTTCTTAAAATCAAATTGCAGCTGGAAAAGTGGAATTTTTAAAGGCCTGACATCTGAAATAATATTGTTCCAGTTCAGTCTAGAAATAGGAGCAGAGTTCTATGCTAAGGTAGTACTGGTTTAACAGGAAAGTGATATAATGGAACTGGAGACACGGAGGAGTTTGACAGGGGTGCTCAGAGATGGAAGAGCTTCATTTGGGGAATGCCTGGAATACCTCACTGAGAGCTGAGACTGCAAGTCTCCAAAGTCAGAAATGGTAGAAAGGCAAGTGAGGAACAGATTTGCTGTATATTCCAATAAGAGAGGTACCAGGAGGAATCACAAATCAAGGGGAGCTGGCCCTTGTGGCTGGTGTTCCAAATCTCTGTTGTTCAGGAAAGTGGCTGAAAACACGTGGAAAGTGTTTCCACATGCAGTCACAGAACCCTGTGCTCACTCCTTTCGTTTGGTAGCCCACTTGTGAATCTTGTAATGGCCAAAGCAAGGCTGTCACTGTCATATTTTGTGGAAAAATCTCTTTGCCCGGGACTTTCTCCTGGGAAGCTGAGAAGCCTCAGAGAAAAATTAAAACAATAATTATCTGATTTGTTTCTCCTGTGTTTTGCTGCTTTAGAATGTGGTTGGAAATTGTTTATCCCATGTGTGAATAGTTTTAACTTTATGACCAATCACAGGCTGTGTCGGACTCTGGAGTTTTTCATTATTATCTTTTAGCCTTCTGTCTGTATCCTTTCTCTATTCTTTAGCATAATTTTAGTATAGCATTCTTTAATGTAATATAGTATTACAATATAATCATTTAATCTTCTAAGAACATGGAGTCAAATTCATTATTTCCTCCGTCATAGAAACCCAGCAAATACCACACAAGGCATCCCTGTGCATCCCACCTGCCCCAGGTGTTTGCCGCTGATCCCATCCCTGCTGTGTGGCTCCAACCTGCTCCAGCAGCTCTGGAGAGCAGCATTTGTCACCAGGGAATACATTTTAATTGGCCAGGAGTCAGTGGGAGGAATGTTGTTTTAATTATGGTGCTGCAGGTACTCAGAGAAGCTCTTGCAGAGTATCTCTGACTGTATCTTATCACTGAAGCTTTGATGGGTGCTGTGTGTGCACAAAGCGTGGCTGCATGGGAAGACTTGTTTGCTTATAGTGATGTTTTGGCTTTAGCTTGTTTTGAAAATAAACTATGTAAACATGAAAATCTTACTGATCTTCCTACTGAAGCTTTACTAGGCACAAAGATTTAATGAGAGAAACATAAAAGTTATGAAATCATTAGATACTGTCTGCTGGCTGAGTATTGATTCAGACTGGTGTAATTGACTTTTTGCACAAAGGGGTTTGGGTGAGTGAGCTGGAACCTGGCAAAGAGATTTGAAAGCTGAATTGTTTTTCAGATTATAAATGGATTTGAAGTATTAAACTTGTACCTGCTTTCAGAAATCCCATGAGATCATTTTAGAGATAGTAGGAGATTAATTTAGATGATACAAGCTTGGGGAGGGTAGAGTAAGATGCTTACAACAGTCTAAATGATGAAATATTTACTTACTTGAAAAGAAAATCTTCTCTTTCTTTCTCCCTTTCTTCCCAAAAGATCTGTTCTATCAAAGCACATGGGCTTTGAAGAATGATTTTTCTTCAACTCAGTGCTTGGATTATTAGGAAGTAGCTACCTTTTCTATGTTATTCTCTCAAGAAATAAATTCTTTGGAAAATGTAACAAGTGGGATACAAATGTAGTAGATGTTTAACCATAATTTAGACAACATTTTTCTCTAAAGTTATGAGGATTTTGGTTTTCTTTTCCTTTTAGCTAGTGAAACTATGAATTTATTTGAGTAATGAATCCAGAAGCTTTTTTACATGTGGATCTCAATGTTTATCAACTCCGATCACGAATTTCTGTTTTTCTAAGACAATGTCAGAATATAGAGTTGCATATTTGTAAAATCTGAAAGCCAAATACTTACCTGAGTAGTGCTAGTAGTAAATCACTGTAGGTTGCATACACACAACTCCAAAAGAGTTTGGAGGAGAAGAACTCTCTGTTAGAAGGTTCTGTGAAAGGTTTGGTGTTTTGGGCTCAGTATTATCTCATGTTATCAAACAAAACAGAACCTGTGGGGGTGTTCCTTTTTAGATGTTTGGAAGAATGGAAATACAGATTACAGGTCTGACACAAATAATGGGTTTTGCTGTTAAACTGCATTTATGGCAATAGACTTGTAAACTCCCTCAAAGGGTGGGAATCAATTCCTAAATTTGCTGGATGTGCCACTGGAATATCTTTAAAATATGAAGAAAATGCTATAAAGAGAATTTATCTGGTGAAAGCAGCTTAGTGTAGCAGCAGCTGGATTCCTGCTGTAGGATTTATGTGCTTTTAATGATTTCTCATTTGGACTGGGAGGAGCAAGATCAGGAACAAGTTATCTAATAGCACTGGAGACCTGGGTTCTCATATGATCTAGTAAACAAGGGAGAACTGAGTAACAGGAATATTGGAAACTAACACTTTTTAAATTAAGTCTGTTCATTTAAGTTGTTCATCACCAGAAATTAGGTTGTGAAGCTTCTACCAATGCCGCCTGAATTAAATCCTACCAGGTATTCTGCCAAGCTTTTAAAGGTATTTGGTGTCTTTTTTTGCATGGTTATCCATTTCTGAAGAGAGAATAAGGAAATAAAATTAAAGAATAGTTGACTGAGTTTCCAAATCCTGATAAAGATCTTGCCGTGCTTTCCCAATTTTCAGGCTCTTTAATTTGGACTGGTTTGTGACTACTCCTTTATCCAAAAAGAAGTCAGTTTAAATCCTGAGAAACAATAGAAGAATTGTTTGGCAGAGAAGTCAGCAACCAGTATTTTGGCACTGCCTTCTGCTTTTTAAGCCAGGTTGCTGACAGCAAAAGCACGAACAGAACTTTGAAAAAAAAATCAAAAATCTCCAGTCTTCCAGAAGCAAGTCTAAATGGAAAATGGAGTCCACTCTAGAGGGACTACAGAAGCTTTCTATGCACTTACTTTAAAATTCTTCTGCATACAATAATGACACACAAAATCTATTTTCACCTAAAAATAATTTTTGTTTTCTCTGTAAGCTTTTTAGCTCACATAATTACTTGCACCTAATCTAATGCAGTGGCATGTCCGCATCAAAAATTATTGGGGTGCAGCTTTCTAATTTTCATTCTCTTCAAAAAACTCTTGGGACCTAATTCTTGCAGAACTCTTTGTAATAGCTGAAGAAATTGGAATACAGGAAACAAGATGAGGAATTTGACATAACTTAAAAGTTGTGTCAAAGGCTGCATTTGTCAAAGCAGCATTTGCTCTCTGCCACTGTTTGATGTGTAATTTTTGAGCAGGCTGCAAGCAATGGTGGATTGAAGCTGCTTTAAGTGCTGACAGTATAAAGAATGTAAGCAGAATAGGGGAAAGATGACAATGGGTTTTCTTCAGGCTCTGCTGTACAATTTTGTATTGTAGAATGGCTTGGTAAAGATCATCCATGGCGGGGACGCCTTCCGCTGTCCCAGGTTGCTCAGGGCCCCATCCAACCTGGCCTTGGACTTTTCCACAGATGGGACAACCACAGGGCAACATGTGTCAGGGCCTCACCAACCTCATAATGAAGAATTTCTTCCTAATATCCAATCTAAACCTACCCTCTGTCAGTTTGAAGTCGGTCCCTCTTGTCCAGTCCCTGCAGACCCTTAGAAATAATTCCTCTCCATCTTTCCTGCAGGCTCCCTTCATGCACTGGGAGGCAACAATTAGGTGACACCTAAACCTTCTCTCCTCCAGGCTGAGCCATCCCAGCTGCAGGCAGAATTACACACAGTGGATGTGGGTTTGCCAAGCTCAAACATCACATTAATAAAATAGGGGAAAAGACCATTCATTTAGCTGACTTGTTTGTAAGCACTGTTTTTTCTCCATGGATTATTTGATGTGTCTACTGGGTTTAAAGGCAGAAAATATTTTCTGCATTTGATCCACCTGTTATCACAGCACAGCAGTAAATATATGGACCTCTGTGCCTAGAAATAGAGGGAGTATTTCTGACTGAATACCCAGAGTTTTGTCAGTTTTGGCAAGATGACTTCAGGAAATGGTTGTGCTTTGAAAAATACTGTCAGAAGCTCAAAGTCCATCACTCACTCCAAGGAGAAAAGTGTTCAGGGGTTTTTATTTGCTCATGTTTTCATGGTACCTTTGGAGCACTTTGCCAGGATTGGTTCATCTTGTCTTGGAACTATAAAAAATATCAGTGCCACAGATTCCTTTTCCTGTGGTCATGAAGTCTTTCCTCTCTTACCATAATTTTTGCAGCCATGCAGCCACAGGGCAAGTCTCATCAAACTGAAAATGTGCCCGTTGTAGGACTAATTTACAGTGAGATATGAGCTGATGTGAACCTGTGCCACTTTCCAGAAGAGCTGCTGCAAATATCAGCTCCTCAGACAATTTCAGCTATTCAGGGAAAAGACTTTTATGCTGTCATGGGCTCCATCTGCCTTAAGAGAGTTTGTTAATGCTGAAATGTTTCTCACTAAATATCACATTGCCTGGTACTGCTGTATGGGGGAAAAATCTGACATGTAGATTTGCTTATAGTTTTTATACAGTGTTTTTATGTGCATACTTAAGTAATGCCAGCTCAGTATTTCCCTGCAGTTCACTTGTGTTTCTATTTATACCTAAACTTTCTTTGATTAACTAAAACACTAAGTAGGTGCTATTTCTAGCATTAGAAGCATATTGAAATAAAGATGTGAAGATATTCTTTGAAGTCTGCTTTTATGGCTGCCTCCAAAATCAGCAGAAACTTTAGAACCCAGCAAAACTGAATATTGTTTATTGAGTTGAATGACTTGCCTGTCTGTTCACAGAAGTTTGAAAAATAATGTTGTGGGTATAGCTGAAATGGAAGATGAGTCAGATTAAAAAGTAACTGTACTCCCAGGAATTCATCAGAAGTGTAGAATTAACTGCTCTGGTTTAGCAGTGTGTGTTGTGATCTTAAATAACTAGAACTCTCTGAAATGAGTGTAAAACCTGTGGACAACACTTGAGGGTACAAGTCTAAACTTTTAGGAACTTTTAAAAGTGACTTTGGGACTGGGGGAAGGCTACTGCATGTTTTCTTTTGACTGTCACATGTGTTTGTATGCATATGAACAAACTTTTGATATTTAGTGTAGTTTTTTCTGCCAGTTTCAGTATCAAAATTTCAGGTCCTCTCTTGGACTTGTAAATCATATCTAAAGACCAAACTATTGAAGTTAACATAAGAAAATGAGTGCCAAGCTGACTGAGCAGGTAAAGGTTTGTTTTTCAATCAAGGAGGGAAGCACCAAATAGAAAATAATGGCCAAAGGAATGTTTACCTTGGCTACAAGTTCCTGGGGGAATTTGAATCTTTAGGTTGTCTTTGACTTGTTACTATAATTGATTAAAACTATACAAAAAGCCCAAACAACAAAAGAAGTTGAGTTCAGAAGTGATTTAGCAAGTCCTTAATCACATTAATAAAATAAGGAAAAAGACCATTCATTTAGCTGACTTGTTTGTAAGCACTGTTTTTTCTCCATGGGTTATTTGATGTGTCTGCTGGGTTTAAAATCAAAAAACATTTTCTGTACTTGATCCACCTGTTATCACAGCACGGCAGTAAATATATGGACCTCTGTGCCTAGAAATAGAGGGAGTATTTCTGACTGAATACCCAGAGTTTTGTCAGTTTTGGCAAGATGACTTCAGGAAATGGTTGTGCTTTGAAAAATACTGTCAGAAACAGTTTTCAGTGCAGAAACTCTGTTATTGGGAATTGACAGCTGCTGCTGCTGTTGCTGCTAACTCTTCCAGGGCTATTTGACACAGCAAATATCATTTTGTCAGCAATGGCAGGGGCTTCTGCCATCTCTTGATGATAAAGAAATGTAATTATCCTTGAGAGGAGCATAATCTGTGACCTGCTTCATCTCAGCTCTTGACCAGGAAGGCCGTGGGGTCTCTGTCTTAGAAGATTGTTGAAACTTGACTGCACAAGGTTCTAATTAACCTGAGCTGGGTTTGAGGCTGTTCCTGCTTGGAGCACGGGGTCAGAATAAATCAGCTCCAGAGGTGTCTCCCAGCCTAAATCATGGGGTGATGTTTTGTCACTGAAGCAGTGGCTTTTTGTACGATGATAATATTACAGTATTTTTTTTTCCCCCATGGACATCAGTTTGTGGCTGAGGTGTGGAAGGATGAGCACTAAGCAGAAATGTAACTGCAAACACAGATCTTTGTGCTGAGAAGTCAGTGCTATCAGGGTGAGTGGAGGTTGGGTTTTCTGGGTGCTTTTGTGGTTGCCAATACAGTTGTAGCTTACAGAGAGTTGGAAATATCTCTGAAATTGCAGTTTGCTCAGTAATGATGAGAACTGGGCACCTTTGTGGATCCCAGTACCAATGAGAGGTGATGTTCAGTTTAGTCCTCCTGAACTAAAAAAAAAATCAAGACTCACCTTGAATGTAGACTTTAAAATCTTGGCTGTGTGTCCCTGGGAGGGCACTGAAGCTCAGACTGAGGTGCTTGACTCAAAGTTAGTTCCGAGCTGACTGATGTGATGCACTCTGGATTGGGATGAATATTGGGAGCAAGCCCCTTGTCCAGGCTCCTCACAAAAGCTGCAGTTTGACTTTGTTTGCTGGGATGTTAAGAGAATGCTTAAAGACCCCCTTGTATTATATACCTGAGTGGATATAATGAAAGATCAATATTTGAAATGCAGAATAAAAGTTAATGGAAGTGGGCTAAGGCTTGTCCTGAATGTGGTGAACTGTGAAGGAAAAATTTACAATGCTTTTACTTTGTTTAGTGGTTTTAGTTGGGTTTATTATGTTTATAGGCTTTATTTATATAAATATATTATTTATGTTTATTTGTTGTTTATGTTTACTATTATTTATGTTTATAGATTTTAAATTTTTTGTAGCATGGATTATTTCTACTTCCTATTTGTATATTTTGTTTGGAAGTGCTACGTGCTACAGTTAACACTAAGGAAAATCTCTATACTACATTGAATTTGGAACGTAGCACTTTTTCAATTTATTTTTTAAAAAATGTCGAAATAAGTCTTAGTAATCACATTATCTTTTCTTTTAGGATGCAGACCTGTCTAGGACAAGGCATTTTTCCTGGGCTTGTGCTTTACTGACATCTCAGGAATAAATAGAACAGCACAGGGAGCTTGGTAGTGTCTAAATTGTCTAAAAACAGCAGCAGCCAACCAAAACAATCCAACACTTGTGCACTTCTTGGGAGAGGTTTGTGGTGCACAAATACAAATATGCAGTGAGGCTGCAGAGCACTGTTGTAAGTTGTTTCATTTCTGATTTGGTCCAGTAATATATTACTGTGTAAGAGAGAGGAAAATCTCTTTTGCTTTTTAAATGCTTTCAATCCCATGGATGATGATGATGATGATGATGAGATAGTGTTTGTCATTTTGCTTCATGTTGCTGTTTTTTTTCCTTGTGGACAGACAGCAAAAGAACTCAAATGTTAAAGTTTGTTCTTTTATGTTCTTTCTTTTTACTTGTAATGTGTTTTTGTGCTTTTATATGTGCTTGTCCATGAGGCATTTAATGCTAAATCATTTTAAATTAAATTGGAGGATAATTGAGTGTGACAGCTTTTCTGGGTGTTATCACACAAACTAAGTTTGATTTGATAAAGCATAAATCAAATAAGTTGTTTGATTTTTGTTGTTATTGTTGTTCTTGTTTGGTTGTTTTCTGTTCTGTTTTGAATTCAGTGACAGTTGAATATTTACTTACAATTGTTATAGGCACAATGCTTGCTTAGATGTTTCTGGTTTGCTATGTGTGTAAAATAAATTGAATTAAGCAATGCTAATAAGAGTAGGGCTCCAAGCACTTTAACAGTGCAGATGTAATCTACCATTATATATTTATATTTGAATTGACTGTTTGTTGATGCAGTACCTTCAAACAAACTGTATGTTATGAAACCTTAGGTGTGTATAGGTTTTCAGGTACTAAACATCTCTCTCCATAACATGATTATAATTTTTATATATATATATATATATGTGATACATAGGTGCTTCCATTTTTCTTCCTTCTCTTTTGAAAAGACCTACAAGTCTAGAAACCAGTCTTATTTTTTGCATTTAGTTTTAATTGATGTAGTGTAGCTGTGACTGTTACCTGTAAATGTGGTGAGAAGAGGCAGAACTTCCTTAAATTTGGGGAGCCTCTTGTTGGTACTTGCACTATTGAGGGTTTTTTTGGTGGTTTGAGTCTGTTGCAGTGTGTGTTAGAAGTAATCCTGGTTTAATTTATGCCTCAAGTCTAATTTAAAAATTTAACAGTTCCTCTGTTAAGTGGCAATCGAAAATGGGAAGAGAGGAGCATGGACTTCGGTAGAAAATGTGTGCTGATGGACTCATCTTTATTTTTTTGTTTGTTCTAGAGCATCTTTTATGGAAGCTTGATAGCAAATGCAATCTTATTTTGGGAGTTTAGTTTATTTTTTTTAATTTTTACTGTCTTTTGTAACTACTGTCTTTTGATGCCAGTAGATGAATTTCCTGATTTTACTCCATAGGTACAAGAAATAACACTGGGGAGAAGCTTTGGGCTTGTGGCTGTGGTCACACACAGGCTTGTAGCTCAGCTGAGGTCACTTTTTTGGATTGACTGGGTTTGTGCCCTCTCTGGAAGCATCAATTAGTGGAACTTCCCTGTGGCAAATGCAGATCACCTCTGAGAAAAACAGCTTTTCCTCTTTATGTGGGAGAAAAGCAACAAGTGTGGGTACAGCTACCCTGGGACACCTTCATTGTCTCATTGCCTCTGTTTTCCTTGTGCATCTTTCCTCTTGCCACTGTATTTAAAACCTCAGTTTCTCTTGTAGCTGTTGTCACCTGTGTCATTTTGAGAGCACTGTGAGATTCTCACTGGAGGAATGTTGATTTAGGTGGTGCTGTCCTAAACCTTGATTTTCAGCCCAGGGGAAGCCAAGCAAGCAGGCACAGGGCTCCAATGTGACCATGAAGGGATGAATTTGTTACATGTTTATAATGGCATTTATCTGCTGGAAGTAATTTCAAACGTGCCTGCTGTGGGTTAGAGCTCAAACATGATTAATCCCTACAAGGTTTTGTGTAAACAGATAGAAACGTTTATTCTGTGTGGGAAAAAATATTATGGAGAAGTTGAGAAATTAATTTCTGTGTGATATGCTAGAGAATCCACTACTTAATCAAGAAATCTTTCCTGAGTGAATTTTCTGGAGCATAAAAAGGTTTTCAGATTGTTTGTTTTTCATCTCTGGCATACTTCTGTGCTAGCTCCAGACCAAAGCAGCATTGCTGCATAGTTCTGTGTTGTGTGCAAGTATTTCCAGTTTGATGGCTGTCAGAGATTTCCACTGTGCTTTCACATCTTTACGTGTCCTAAATTTCTTGCCATTCCCTGGTAGAGCGGAGAGAAGGCTGCCTAACCAGATGCTTTCCAAAATGAGGAGTTTTCCAGCCTCCAGAAAATAGAGCAAGCATGAACTTTGGGCACCTCCTTGAGCGAATCTGTGGTGGTGAGCTCATCGCTGCAGTTAATTTTAGTTCATGTGTCTGGAAAAAATTTGGAAGCAGAGATGAAGAAGTGGTACAATGAGGAATAGACTGGAGGAAATTTTGACTTTTAGGGTGCATGGGCAACCCCAGCTGCCTACCCCATCATGGCATTAGCTGCTGTGAATAGTGTAGGGGGAAATAAGTCTAAAAAGACACTGTAAAAATTCAATTTGACTGCCATGGTTTCATCTGGACAAGGCAAACTATTTGCAGGAGTAACAATGACACTGGAAGCAGCTCATTTATGGAGCAGGATATTGAGAACACCCTACATGCCGAGTCTGCAGCTTCTTCACTTGGTCAAACCTGTTTCTTTCAGAAACAGAAGAAATGTGAGTCATGGCTGCAGTTGTGTCACCTTCCAGGAGAAGCTTTGATCTTTTATCTAGCTCATGCTAATTTCTTTGGCAGTGGTTTTGGAAGTAAAATCAGTGTACATTTGTTGTGGGGCTTAGGGGTGGCTGTTCCTTGTGGCAGGTTATTTTTGAGCATTCAAATAGTGCTCTTCTATTAGAAATGTTATTTAGGAAGAAAACTGCAGGAATTCAGCACAGGACAAGGAACCACTAACACTGTACTTAAAGGCTGTACATGATGCAGGGCTATTGAGGCTTAATGGGCTCAGAACCTTCCTTCTAGACACAGAGGCTGTAAAATGGGATTGTTCCACCTGTTCTTGGTGGGAATGCTGTCCCTGTACTAAAGGAGTGATCCAGGTCTGACTGCACTGGTCTGGGTTTGCTTAAGTAGAGAGTACTCCTAACTTTGCAGCTTGACTGCTTAAGGAGGGTACTAATTGCCAGGATAGGAGTTGAGAACTCTGAGCAAGAGTAATTTGGGAATTTAGGACAGGGATTGTTTTTTGACTCATAGAAGCAGAAGACAAACAAAATTCAAGCTTCTTGTTGAAGTGACCCACATGTTAAACTGTAGCCCTTCACCTTTTCTTTCATAAGGCAGACAGGTTGGAATGAAGTAGAATAAACACTTGTATTTTAGACTAATAATATGCTTCAAAGCGTAAAGCAAGACTTTTCATCTGTGGCAGAAGGAGTCCTGTTATTATGTCTGTTGTGGCAGTGTGTGAAAGTGCCTAATTTTTTGAGCTTCAGAGAGCCATCTTGTAATCATTTTCCTCTTTGTTTTTTTATGGCATCGGATGCTTAATCAGAGGTTTAAAATATTTTTCTTAGACACCTCTCGAAACTGAGCAATCCTGTGTCCAAAACTTCAGTATCTTTCTCATCTGACATCATGAAAAAGCAAGTGCCTGTAAAACTTCTTCCATAGGCGCTTAGCATCCCTTTTGATAAGCATTTGCTCAAACATTGAAACCTCCTCTTTGGGAGCAAGAAAATCAGGCAGTTGCTTTTTTTGTGAGTCCTTTTTACCAGCACCACGTGGAACAATGGAGGACATTGATCAGCCAAGTTCATTTATTGCTTTAAGACCCACAATGTTGTAGCTATCAGAAATGACCAAGTGAAACTGTGCTGAATGTGAGGCTGAGATTTGTATTAAGTTTATTAAGTGTATTGCACAATTTGTACATGTGATTGTAGCTCTCCTGGGTGATGGTGCAGGTGATGAACTTAAGAGTTTACAACAATTTACAACCAGTTTAGGACCTTGTCTTTCAAGTGTAGTCAAACAGGTAACAGTAATAAAATGCTGGCTTAGCTGTTTGTGTTCTTTGATTTAAACACAGTCTCTCGTAAGCTTTTCACTGTTTTGTTCCACTTCTTGCTTAAAACATGAGTAATGCTGGGGTGGAGGAGCCTTGGCAATTAATTATCTTACCTTGATTATAAATGAACAAGGACTAGCACAGAAGGAAAAGGTAAACATCCTTTCTGTACACCACTGCTTAATTGGAGTGTGTTCTTCCATGCTAAACTATGAACTTTATGGTTGGTGTGGTCAACAAGAAAAACTTGTTTTAGGCCCCAGGGTGAGTACCTGATGACTGCTGTGAAGCTCTTGAGGGTTTTCTTCTTTTTTTATAATTTTTTTCTCCCTTTTAAAGTCATTTAGGACTACACAAACTTTAATGCTGGTGTTGACTTTTTTGCTTTGCTTTTTTGCTCTGTGTTATGCCAGTGTGAAAGGAGGAGCAAGTGAGAACTGTAGGACTACATAAACACTGCTTTGTATAACTGCGATTTATAATTTTCAGACCAAAATATTTAAATAAATTTGGCTTAGGGAGATTAAAGTTTAATCTTTTAGGAAGAAGATTCAACACTAAAACAGAACAAAAATCCCTCAAGGCAGGAAGTACTTTCATGAATGTGTGTGTTGATTTTTAACATGGAAAATGGTGTATCACATTGGTACCCACCAAAAAATAAGTATAAGTTGAATTTATTGCATGACAACTTATAAATTAAAATAAATGAAAACAGCAAAACTAAGAAAAGGAAAGAGCAAGTGCTAATAAAAGTTGTTCAGTGTTAAGCATTTTGAGATTTTGGATTTGTTGCATGGGCAACGGGGCAGTCATTCATCTTCCAAGACTTTTTGTGCTTAGAATTCACCAGTAGCAATGATAGGAACATCAGAACTTCTGAAAAAATGAAGTTGAGTAGCTGTCAAAAGTGGTAGGTAGTTCAGAGCTATTTTAAGTCATTTTTCTGGGTGAGGAGGTGCTTAAAGTGGTAGATGCATCCTGCAACTTTTCTGAAGGGAGTCTCCAGCATATGGCAGAAAATGGACGGCATTATATTATATATGTTACATAAATAAGTGTAAAGAACCAATGCAGGGCAATAATGACTGGAAATTTGCAAGATATGGAAGCTGAGCTGATCCCTTAATGAGTCTACTTTCAGACAGACTTGAGCCGTTTACAGTGGTTTAAGAGCTTTCCTTGCTTAGATGTTGAGGCGCTTTTACTTCTAGCAAAGGCATTTTTGTGTCATTCTCTTAGGAAAGACAATGCAGCAAGAGATGTTCCTGTTCTTTATAGCACATCATAAAGGAAATCTATAGCTTAGAGTTCACAAATTAGCACATATTTTAATGTGCCTTAGTTCTTGTATTGCCAGAATGCATACCTGAGCTGTCAATCATCAATTTCTAGATATTTTGGGGGGAGGGGATGCGCAGAAGTGTATTTGGAAGTCTTCTTATAACCTCAAGTAACCTGATAAAACTAATATTTCTATTTTTTTCCCAAAGTAGACAGGCATGAATTGTGTTTGTAATATATGAGAGGATTTTGCTCATTTGTATTTTATCTTTAGTAGATATCAACTGGCATCTTAATCAATTAGTTACAGATCCTTATCAGCCCTTAATTCAAGTAGCTCTTACATGTGAAAATACTGAAGTGTCTTGCTTTTTTCTTCTGAGAAATGTTAGGAACATAATTTTGCTTCTGCAAGAATTTCAAGTGCTAAAAATAAAAAATCCTGGTAATTTTAAGGCTGGTGGCTGCAATATGCATGCATGTTATGGATATGATTAACAACCACCTTCTTATCTTCCCATCTACTTTAAAGAGAATCTCTTGGAAGCCTTCTGTCAGTCAAAAAGTAATTTATAAATGAAGCCAGAATACTGAGGTCTGCATTTGAATTTTACTGCACCTTGGGGGCAAGAGGAAGAACCCTTTTAATTTAAATCCACATCAAAGGGTTCTTTCACAAACTGTCCAGAGTCAGGATGGTCACAGCTTGACATTCGCACTTGTGACAATGAATAATTTGCTATCGTGGTTTCTTATGCAATTACAGAAAAGGAGAAGAAGATTTAGCACGGCTCTGGATTTTTTAGCAGCTTTTAAACCCAGAAAAAAAATCTTCTAAATGTCTTCTTTTTTTCTTTTTTTTCTGTTCTTTTTTGTTGTTGTTGTTGTTTTGGTTGGGTTTTTTTGTTGGTTTTTTTTTGTGTCTTGCAGTCATAGTTACGCCTTAAGAATCCCTTTTAATAAAAACTAGTTTTCAGATTATTGGAATCATTGTCGGCTGATTTGCAGCTGCCCACTGGGCTATAAGGGAGCATCCTCTGAGAGTCTGTTCATGACCTGTAAGCAGCCTATTAACTGGAAAATATTACTGATTTTTTTTAAGTAATCATATTCAGCTGAAATGTCTCAAATAAAGCTAAACATCTTGCCACTTGCTTGCCTTAAGATATTCTGGGTGAGGGTTTTTTTGTTGTTTGTTTGGGGTTTTTGTTATTGTTTTTTGTTGGGTTTTTTTTTTTTTTGGTGGTGGTGGTTTTGTTTTGTTTTTTTAAGAAATAATGTGACATTTCCCCAATTTTATGTAGCCTGGCTGCTGGCATGTTTAAATTCTACTTCCTACAGAGGTGAGAATAAGTTATTCCATGTAGTTGGTTTACCTCTGAGTTTTATTTTGAGACTCTCAAGACTACCATGTGAGTCTGGCCAGCTCCCTCTGTTGGAAACTGAGGAGATTGCTGTGCTGAGCATCTCTGAGCACCCTTTCTTCCAGAGATCATTCCTCCAGGAAATGTGGAACTACAGCTCTACTCTGTCAGCCAAGAGAGGCCAGTGAAGCAGAAATAGCAGCTTAAATTTTCCTTTTCCTGTGCTCTGTTTCAAGGGATAAGCTATGGGAGTAATTTGTAGCTTCTCAGGTGTATTTGAAAACAAAACCAAACTTCCCTGAAATTTGTGTTGTCCTTGGCACCAAAGGTTTTGCTTTCAAAGTTCTTATCCTGCTTCTTCTACTTGCTTCTGTAGCCAATTACTGTAAAATGTGCTTGTTATCATCTTTTAATTGCTCTCAGGGTTTTAAAAGAGGCTATTGCTTATTTATCAGCAGGAAATGGACAATGGTCAAAATAATATAATCAATTTCTGAAGTATTTCCCTGCTTGCAAAAATTTTCACGGGTTGTGACTCCTCAGGATTTTAAATGTTTTGTGACGTGCCTTCTTTCAATTGGTGAATCTTTTAATTCTTCTTTCCTTTTAGAAAAATCTGATAGTCTTTTGTCTTACAAGAGTGCCTTCCATTATGTAATTCTTTGCTGCTGCTTTCTGGTCAGAAAAATCTAAGCTGCATTGTTGTCTGGGGATATTTTTCTTTTTTTTTTTCTGCATAGGAATTAGAACAGGTCTGAAACTGCTTAAATGTGAAGAATTTGTTAAGAAAGGTACTAACTCATTGAGATCTCTTCTTGCCTGAAGTACATGGAAAATTGATCACTATGGATTGTATAACTTTTAGAAATCTACTGTTTTCCTGAAAAAGTGTTCCCTCAAAAAAAAAAAGGCACCTTGGTTTGTAGTTCTGATCTTCATCTTCAGATGTATTGCATGTGCAGATTTGAACATTTTAGACTTGGAAGGTAGTTGGAAATGGAAATGTAGAGACATTCTGCAACCACATGGTGAAAACTTTTAATTGTTTTTAAAGCTTGGATATTCCTTCCAGGTGTTCATCTCTATTTTATATCCTCAGTTATCCTACTGTGGCTTCCCATTCACATTCTAAGCATTTCTCACATTTCCTTACCTCGTGTGAGCGCATTCACTTCCCTGTGACCCCCACCTCTCCACATGAAAAGACTTGCAAGAATGTTATTAGTTGTTAAAGCAATAAGCAATTTATGAGGGTCACCCCATCCCTCATTATTTCAGTATTTATTCTTGCCAGTAAAACACTTTTTATTAACTTTTTTTCTTGTTTTGTTTGCTGACTACTGGAGAATCACACTTGAAAATGTCATTGTTTGGAGGGTTGGGCTGTCAATGTGTTTGGGTGTTGAACAACTCTGGTTTGTTATAAATGGAAATTCAAAAGAAGTGATAAACTTAAAATGCATAGCAACTTGTAGTTGCCATGGTGCTTCAACTTGAAGGCATTTTCTTGGATATTAAAATGCTTTTGGGATATTGCCTTTGCTTTTAAGTAGTCACTATTTAAGAAGGAAATGGCTCTGGGGAGAAGTAATGAGGAATTATTTTGGAATATTTAATGTTGACAACCAATGAAGAAGCGCCAAGAAAATTCGTCAGTGTTCTAGAATGTTTGGGACCTTTTTGTTTTGGCCTCTTGGAGGCTTTTATGACACAACTTCACAACACTAAAGACTGCCCCCCAGTTAGGGGGCTCATGAGTCAAGGAACAAATTCAAGGAAGAAATTAGAAGTTGGGTTTGTCAGATATTGGGTCAGGGACGGGGTCAGTCCCCAGCTGTCCTGTCCCTTGGTGGCTGCTTGTCCTTCTCTTCCCTTCCATCCTCTCTGTTTGCATACCTGTAATTCTTTCTCCTGCCATAATTTAAAAGATTATTTCTGTGGATGTGCCGCTTAGAAAGACTTTAAACATCTCCCAGAGCTGTGATGCCTGGGTGATTTTCGGTGCCAGAGCTGTTGAAGTGTTAGGCTCGGGTCCCCCATGTGGACCTGAGCTGCACTACGGCTCCCTCCCTGGATTTACTTTTTCCTGCCTCTCTTTGTTTCAAATGAGCACCTTCCATATGTTCTTCTTGCATGAGACCTTTGATTTTTTAACAAGATAAAAATAATGAAGAATTCTGTGGGTTACTAATCATTTTATCTTGTTCTTGCAAACAATGAAGGCTTGCTAAAGCCTCCAAAGTGGTGCATGACTTTGATACATAAGTAGTAATAATCCCAAACTGGCAGTGTAGAAGCTGCCTGTAAATGAATTTCTATTGAATTTCATTTAAAGAGTTCCCATACTGAGCATTTCTCTCTGACTCTTTAGCTTCATTGCATATAAAAAATCAGTAAAATGTGTCTCAGGAAATAACTGCAGGAAGTTGCTGGTTTTCATATTTTTTTCCATAAAATACTTTCTATTTTAAAGGCATAACATTTGATTTTTAGAAAATAGAGTTGAAATCTGCTCCTTTGCTGTAGTCACACAAAGATTGCAGCTGGTGGAATCTTCCTGTACAGTGAACAGGCCAATTAATACAAGTTGCATAATATAAACTTCAGATTGCAGCACTGGCTTCTTTAAAGAGCTTGCATCATGTTTATTCAAATGATCACTGCTGTGTGAACCAAACATGTCAGTTAACTCAACATGACCATGTGCAGAGTTAATTTGTGTTTTGACTGCTGCTGTATAGCTCAGAAACTCAAGATATCTGCAGCAAAAAAGTACTGCAGCTTGTAGGTTAAAAGTCTTTAGTTTGGGTTCACTCTGATTCTTAGGGAACCATCCGTAGAGAAGTAAAATAACTTGTTTTTCTGGAGGTAAAAAAAAGGTTGCCTTGGGTGTTTTTGGATTATTTTTGTTTTTAGTTGGGGTTTTCTTAGCTTGTAAGCAACAAGCATATTTTCTAATTAGTCACTGAAAACATAACAAACTAAATATAAACAGAACTAACTAAATATAGCATATAGATGTTGTGAATGCCATTATTTCAGGCTGAGGCATAACAGGACAGTGATCTTCTTAATACTAAAAAATTACCTCTTCAAAGCAGCATTCTGCAGCTGTTCAAAGCTACCTGATGGGCCAAGCTGAAATTCAGCTGCAGCTCTATCCCTGCTTCAGGACGGCAGGGCAATGTGTGGTTATTTACTCTTGCTAGAAAGCTCTGTGAATTCCAGCAAGGTTTTGCACAATTTCCTCTCAAAAATAGGCAATAAAAGTTTGCATATTTTACATCTCTATGTTGGGGAGCAATCAGAAAAGCAGTAGTGGAAACTGGCTTGTAAAGAATGCCTTTCTGACCCTGTCACGTCCCTGCAGAGGGCTGTGATGAGAACCAGAATGTTTATGTTCTGCTGCTCAGCCCAATGCTCCACCAGCTCAGGAGCTCTGTCCTGGTTTTCAGAGTCAGGAATAAATCACATCACTTCAGACAGCAGGTCAGTTTTTGAAATGTGCCTTCAGATTAGTCTTTCTGTCTGTCAGCAGTCAGCACAAGTTAAGTTGCTTTTTGCACGATTAAGGCGACGTAAGCCAGCAGCGTGGTGGATGTAGCTGAGCAATGGGATGAGTTTGAGGTGATTTGCCTGCCAGCAAATCCTGCTGGAACCTCCACATCAACAACACTCAGGTTGTTATTGTAAATGGGATAGTGTTTGGAGTCAGAATTCCTAAGGGATTTCATCTTGTAGCTTCGGGCACCTCAGAAATTATTTCAAAAGGGATGCCTGTGTTGACACACTGTGGTGTAGTGATTCCTGGGCTGACTTTTTAAAGGCTTTGCTTACACACCAAAAGTGGTTAAACCTGAGAGAAAGATAGAACTTGACATGTTTTTGAAGCTTTCTTCCCACTGTCTCTGCTCTGCTTTCACCCCAAAATTCCCTCTGCAGTTCCTCACTGGTAATGTCTATGTTTTTATAGTTTCATGTGTGTTACCTCTATTGTGCCAGATTTAGGAAAGGGTACAAGGCTCCTCTGTGTTGCTACTGTGATGGTGAAGCTCATAGTTATAAGAACATTTAGCAGCTCCTTCATTACCAATCTGGAATTGTGTATTCTGTCCTGCTCAATTCTAAATGCTTCCATAGCTTTTAGCAAGATTGTTTTGTGTCTTGCACAGTAGAACTGTAAATTAAATAAACTCTTTCGTGTAGCTTCTCTAGTCAGAATACCAGACTCCTCCAAAAGGTGCTGTTACTCAAAGAGCTACTTACAATGAGCATTTTAAGTTTGTCTCTTTTTCCTTCTCACCAGCAGATACCAGTGATGAGAAACATCACCTAAAATAGGGAGACTTTGAGTTGCTACCTGACAGACACCACCTTAAAGTAGTAGATTTCAACTACAGAAATGTCAGCTAGGATGTGAAATCCCATGAGCTGGGAAAGTGTGGATCTCACTGTCCTAACAGCTGTGTGTAACACCCTCATGATTGGCTATTCTTTACCAGAACAATCAGCAGTGTTTAGTGCAGTGTGTGGTTGTGTGAACTTTTCAGGGCAGGAGGTGAGGGATCTCTTCACATCAGCATCAGAATCACCATCAGCTCCAGGTTTTCATCTGCTCTTTGGATCCCTGTGGCTCTCCTGTGTAACTTTGTGTAGACAAAAACCTCTTTCCACATTTCCTAAGTGTGTTCAAACTGGCTTTTGAAATAAAAATGATGCCTTGAGGAGGCTGCTACCAAGTGCCTTTAGGCTGTCACCTCGGATTCGTTCCACGTGAAGTAAGACCTCGTAACTGACTTAGGTTGATTTTTGTTTGTTGTTTTTGGGGTCCCACCTTAGTGTCAGGAAAGGGGTGGGAGGTGGTGTTTATGAAAGGAGTTCCATTTCTCAAGTCAGTAGTAATCATGATCTCTTATGAAGTGTGTGAGGAGTAATAGTCTTGATCTGTGTGAAATGAGAGGCAGTTCTGGATGTAGTCCAAGGAAGATGCTTTAAAATGAAGTATTTAATTCTAACCTTTATTTCCTTTGCAAGGAACCTGTAGAGATTTTTGGGTTCTTAATTTTTAATATTAGGGTGGTATCAAGAGGGCAGAACCTGCTCTAAAAGGAAGTGAAATAAGAAGAGGCTAATTAATGCAAGAGTTTGTCTGACACAAAAAAAGGGATTGCCCTAACTTGGAGAACTTAAAGTTGTGCAGATGTGCAATGAAAAGTGACAATTCAGAATATAAGGAGAAAAAGTAGAGAAAACCAGAATGGAAATAGGAATACATGTTAATTTGTTAAGGTGACTCTTACAGGATATATATAACAAGTATTTAATATCTGATGGAGTATTGGTAGGGGAAACCTGGACATGGAAGTCTCTAAATCTGGGAAAGGTCTTTGCAGAATGAAATAATTGGTTAGTTTGGCTGGGGTAGCCCCAAAGTGTTCTGACAGTCTAATGCAGTCTGAACTAATTGGTAGTTTGTGAGCTTGATCTTTGTTCCAGTTGAGAGGAAAGACTGGCATTGAGTGAATTGTCTCTGGTAATGCTTTGAACTGCTTCTATGGCTTGCTGGAGGTCTTCCAAGTTTCCTCCAGCTTATTTCTTTATAAATGCTGGATCATTTTTTCATACTTGATTTCCTCTTCTGAGACTCTGTGCATTCTTGCTATGAGATTTGGTGCCTCACTTGGAATTAGTGGCAAGGCCAGGTTTGCAACTCATGTAGTCTGGCGCAAAACTCATTCTTCTCCTTTTGGATTAATTTTATTCTTCTCTTGCTCTCCCTGCCTGGCATGTCAGGTAGGAGAAGGGCACAAAAGCTTTCAGATGCAATGGATTGCTTGAGCTCCTGCAGGGCCATACTGTTGTCCTTTTTCAAGACTTCTCAGTCTGCTTCCTTGCTGAAGCTGCTCCTCTGTCATTCTTAGGAGCATCCTGGAAATTGACTTCTCTGGTCAACTTTGGTTACTGTAGAAGCTGGTATCCAGTCGAGTGACATTCAAGTCCCATTAAAACCAGTCCTGGCTGAAGTGCTTTTGGCAGCAAAGGCTCTCTGAGTGCTCCAGGGGCTGGTACTGAAGATTTCCATGTCTAATTTTACCCTTTATTCTGGGATTATGAAGCACTCACATAAATATGCAAGTGTACATAGGTAAGCTGTAAAATATTGCAGTAAAGAGGAAATAGCTCATCATTTAAGAAAATTGCACTATTATGTTATTAACAATTTATTCATTAATGTGTAAATTGATCCTATATTATTACTTTCTCCATGGGCAAACTGTTCACTTCCTTTTTTGTTCCAAAATATTGATTTTTTTTCCATACTGATGCTTTGGTAAAATGGACAAGTTGGATCAGTACCCCTGTTACTCCTTTCCAAAAATACACATTGATATTGGAAAAGCTTGATTTGTTTCGTGCTCATTACGGTTACTTAGTCTGGGATTGACAGTAGTTATATGGGGGAAATTATTTGGTATTAAAATCTGTAATCAGTGTAAGTTCCTATGAAAAAAACTACAGAGGATGAGTAAAGAAATAGATATAATTAGATATTCAATCCAGTTAATGTTTTTGATGCCGTAGTTATGAAGCAGTACTTCTATATAGAAGTTGGAAGCCCATTTGGGTGCGTGTAGAGGGACAAAGTATGGGTAAATGAAGGTGGTATAGAGTGTAATCTTACCCCCTAAAGAGCCGCAGCTGAACCAATTACTGAAGATTAGGAGCAGGCCTGATGTTAACAAGGCACACCTGTAGCCAATAAGAGTGTTATAAAAGAGTGGATTGGTTGGCTGTGGGGACTTGAGTCATTTGGCTGCTGCAAGGACAAGGAAGAGCCGGCCTAGAGGAGCTGCCTACAAGAAACATCAAGGAGGTACAAAACTCTAGCAATACGGAACCCTTGCAATGTAATGACACTAGAGCTCTTGCACTATATGACAGCAGGTGTGGACCATTGCCAGTCCATCCTGTGCACAGGCATCATATCATGTGGTGGCTTGTTTGCAGTTCTGCTCCTGCTGCTTGTTTCTTCTTTGTCAGAAAATGGCAAGGAGGGAACCTCAAAAAACACTCTGTTTGCCTTATGAAGGGAAGAATTGGAGCCGTGACATAAGTGGTGCAGATGAAGAGACTGTTTTGAATGTTCATATGCAATGATTGTCGCTTTGGAAGAAAACTCTGAGGCAGATTTTTGGGGCTTGCAGGGTAGAGTAAGCATTTCTGTACAAAACAGAGTTTATTCCCAAGTTGTAAATACTGTAGTGACATGTTTGCTTTGTTTAAAAGAAAGTATTGGTATTATTCTAAGCTCAACATGAGATTTCTCTGTAAAACGGTCCAGTAAGATTTCCTTGTTGCAAGATCACTTTTAAGGCCATATGTAATTAACTTACAGAAGCCTCTTGATTTCCCTGTCAGCAATGCAGTAGCTTTATTATAAGAATTTGCTAATTCTTCTGTCCTTGCTGGAGGACAGTCTTCTCTCTCACCAGGATTTGGTCATCCTGGATAGAACTGGTAACTGGATCTTGCTCTACAATTGATCTGTTTTATTGTGAGAGTCCTGCATAGGTGCATCCTCAGCCATAGAGATGAACTAAAAATACCCCAAATACTTCAATATTGAAGATATGAAGTGTGCCTGTTGAGGATGAGCAGTTCTGGTGATTTCATCCGTGCTGGGAATCTTGGATTGGGAAATCCAGGTGTCCCCAGCTGTGTTAGAGTGGAAACCTGCTTAGGGTGGATGAGACTCCTGTTAAAGGCAGTAGTGGATTTCAGAATATGCACATTTCCAATTTCTTCAACAGTTACATCAAATATTCTGTAGAAAATACTGAAAGGGTTGTAAGTTCATGGCTGTGCTGTATTTAAGCATTAATCTAGTGAAATCACATCCCGCCAGTGCAAACTTTGAAATAACCAAAAACAGGGGAGCATGACCTATAAAGAGAGATTATGTAGCCTACAGAGGAAGAGGCTGGAAGGGAATGGACCTCCAGAAATACACTAACAGCTGCAGTAAAGTGAGAGTAATTGGTTTTCTGTGTCTGGTAGTTGGGACAAGTACTAATGCTCTGAAGCTAGAGCTAAAAGAAAAAACCAAAAAAATAGTGTAAAGGGAAGACTGTTCCTGATAGTTTTGAAACCCTTGGTGGGACAGATTACAATTGTAGTCTGTGTTTGTAGCCATGGTGTTAACACACATTCAAATGGTTGTTTTGTTTAATAAACATGTGATGAAAGCATTCAAATATCTAGCTATAACCCAGATTTATTGGCTAAGAATGTGCTGTGCATGAGCATTTTTGTTTTTATTCTGAAATTATGATGTCACTTTAGGCATGTGTTAAACTTTCACACTGATTTTTGAATTGGTGTTTGTTCAGTCTTGGGATGGTTTAATTTTGTTTGGGTTTTTTTTTGATGCTGCACTCTGCATTCTGAAAGACTTTACAAATGCATATTATTTCAGGATGGATTTGTTAGCTTTCCAGTAGTAATTCATCAGGTACATTCTGTTGCATATTGTCTGCATTTCTATGAATGTAAATATCTTTGGAGTAAGAGGTTTTATTCTATGCTTATATGGCTGATAAGGTACTAGTCCTTGACTAAGTTTTCCTGTATCATGTGTAGTGCACAGATCAAAACACCACTTGGTTTTTGGGACAGGAAAGGGATTTTCTAAGTTAAAACTGAGGCAGCTGCTGGCCTGTATGGGTTTGCAGTGGTATCAGAGCAGCTGTGTTATGTGGTGTCTATTCAGTGGTTATTAAAGGCTGGAACCAGTATAATGTAATTTACTGTCATCTTTAGGAATCTGCCTCCTTTGTGTGCTAAACTAAGTGTTTTCTTTGGGGAGACAAATTTTTTTATTTTCCTTTGTTCATCTGGTTACCAGGATTTTACAAGTAAATGCTCCTGCAGGGGAATTAAGTTTGTCTTTTGGGAGTTAATGCTGTGTTTCTTAAAAATATGTGTGTAGCAATGGCTGAACAGGCTGCCTGGAAAACAAATAATGACTCTTTTAGTGCTTTAGCAGTCAAGAGTTGCTTTCTGTGATTGCTGGCAAAATTCTTGATGGAAGGTGAAGTCAGTTCACCTGAGTTGTAATGTTAACCTTGCTGTGATGTAATGTAGGGATAAAAGGGTTAGGCTTGAAATTTGGTATGATGCCTGAAGTGCCATTAGTAATTAAATTTGTGATGGAGTGTGAAAATATTCTTGTTGGGAGTAATAGATTTTTTTATTTGTTAATAAAGCAGTTAACTGGGAGTGCAGGTTCTGTGCTTTGACATTAATATTGATTAAACATATTATTTTTTAATAAGTGGAGAGGGGAGAAGCCCCACAAGCATCAGTTTGTTCTCATAAAGGATTATATACTAGTTTCAAACCAATTCCAGTGCATTCCCTAAGTGCATATTCAGGGCAGGATTTTATTGTAATCTTAAGTGTTTTATTTTATTATTACACTGATACCAATGTTCCTGTGGAAAACAAAAAAAACCAAACCCAAACATTAAGGCTGCCTTTGGGACATTTTGTCCAAGTGGTTGAATTTTATAACTCAATTTTAATTGTCTAGTAAATGGAGGGTTGCTTTTGTTTTTTGTTTTAATCAATGGTCATCTGGAGGATAACCTCAAAATGGTTGTACTAGGCAGACAGACCAAAGAGACCTGTGTGTGATGAATGTTGAGACCTTTGGGAAAGAGTGTAATAAAAATAGGGTGTCTATTGGGGGTGTGGTTATAGCTAAATGCTGCACCAAAGCATGTTGAGGTGTTTTAGTACTTTTATTCTGCATATGCATGTGGGGGTTTTTCTTCTCTCCAGAATACTTTGTGATGGGAGAGAAAGAATTTGTTCCATTTGTTTCTTTTGATGAACGAAACTTGCTTTTCAATGAAGCCACTATTCCCATTACCACTCCTTCCCCTTGAGAAATGATGAATGCTTCCTGTGCAGGAGGAATTTTCAGTATCACTTCCCAGGATTGCTCCACCTTGGCTCTGTGCTTTGTCTGCACCATTTTCCTGGGTACTCCCTCCCCATTCTCTGAGCTTGAGTCCAGTTAAACCCAGGCTCTTGCAGACTCTCCTTGTTCCCTGCTGTCCCTGCAGGAGCACCCAACTGGAGTAAGGGCACAAGGCTGGATCTCTGTGGCCCCTGGAATTCCGTGGGACACAGCTGGCTGCTGTTCCACCTTTTTTTGTTTTCTGCCTCTGGGCTGATGCTTTTTGAAATTTGAAAAGGGTCTCCAGCCCTTTTCTGAGAGGCAGCACCTTATCCACGCCTGATCCTTGGCTGCACTTCTTTTTTCTGTAAGAACCCTTTTCAATTAATGCACCCCCTTTCAATTACTATATTGTATCTCAGGAACAGACTATTGTGGGTTTTCTCAGCAGCCCTCTTCAATCAAATTTCCCTGTCCTGAATAATTTTCTATCAAGTGCAAGTCATTCCTATGCACTTCACTTGCTTTTTCAGAGAGCTTATGAATATCCTGAGTATAATGGATCCCATATTCTGCATATTCCTACCCATACATACACAGGGCTCAGGTTTTGGTTCATTACTATGAGGCTTCTTTAAGAGATCTGAATGATGGACTTTAAAAAAAATTAAAGATCACATTTTTACAGATAACCATGTGGCTCTGATTAATTTGATTCCATTACAATAAATGTGCTAGGAGAGGCTTTCCCCTACAGAGGTGACACCAGTTTTTTCACAGTATGCGTTAAAATTTCTATTAATTATGTTCTTCTCTGAATACTTGATACTGATGTTCTTCTTAATACCTGATAACCACCCAGTACAGAGGCTGAATTTGGAAAAGAGTAGGGAAGTGAAGAGCTGACAGGATCACCACATTCTTCTGACAAAAACATCAGCTTATATGCAAAGTGCAGCCATTATGTCATGCTACTAATTTTTTCCTTAGTTCCTTAGAATAATTAAATAAATACTCATTTAACCAGGTGATTTTCACCACCTGTTCACTTACCAGTTCTGTAAAGTAAAACTTCTATAGTGACATTGCTTTGGGACACTTTATAACTTCCTTGCCTGTAAAGAAACTCTTCAGTGCTTCTAAGGGGAACTTGGTTTTTCCAGTGAGAAAAATGTGGCTGGCTGCTTTACTGTGGTTCTGCCTGTCTTGAGTGCTCTTTCTGCCTCTTCAGATCAAACCTCTTGTTAAGATTCTAAGAGAATTTTGTCTGTTTGGAGCAAGCCTGTGTTCGATTTTTGTGCCATATGCCAGAGGCAATTTTTCTTGGCCTGCTGAATTGTGGCTTTACATTTTTGCTTTCCAGACTTGGACCAGGTTCCACTTTCTGAAAGGTCTTTTTCCTTGTGGGTTTTATTTAGTGGCTTTTATGTTTTAAAGATTATGACTGGGTAAGAGCTGTATTTACCCAGCAGTTCCTCTGCCTTCTCTCAGCTCCCTGCTTTCCTACTCCCAGCTGAAGTAGAAAACTCCTGAATTTCTGGTAGATGGCAGCATTTACTGCCTGTTCTCCTGCCCATCCCAGCAGGAGCTGGATTCACTTAATTCGTGGGCAAGGGAGGGAGATTTTTGTCAGCTTTCTCCCAGACTTGGAGCAAGCACTGCCAAGGCTGCAGAACCTTTTGGGACATGGTTTATGCTGGGCACCTTGGCTCAGGAGTGGATTTTGTTTTTCTTTTTCCTGGTTGTGTGGAGTTCCTCAGAGGAGATTGAGTAGCTCAGCCTCTGAGTAAGAGGTGATGCTTCTCTGTTGCACAAATCTAAGTACTGGATGCAGTAGGCACAGGCTGTAAATACAGTGTACATCTATAGCATACTGCATTAAAGACTAATTATACTACATTAAAGATTAATTAAATTGAATTTGAACGTAAAGATAGGATCATTCTAGAAAGAAATCTGTCATTAATATTGCCTTGCTTCGATAGCAGAGATTATTCAGGTGGTATTTTCAGGCTTTCTTTCAAGCTCTCAGTATTCCTTCCTCTTTGCAAACTTGCTACAAGAACACAGTTGATATCAAGTCTAACATTTTACTTTGGCATAAACTTAGAAGTGGACTAAGAGGATAAAAAAAGCAGTGTTGGGGTAGGATGTGGAATAAAATGTAACAGGACACAAATGAGGATGGCGTGGGAAAAGTAGGTATGTCAAGGGTACAGAAAATTGCAATATTTGGTGTTTTCATCCTTCCTGTGGCGGGGGGAAAAAGCATGCTTGGCTTCATTGGGTAACTGTGCTTTCAACCAGTTAGTGTATATATATCTAAAGGGGAGGAAAGTGTCAAAATCTTTTTAAATGTTGCTTTTTATGTCCTTGAAATGATTGAATGTGAGGGAGGGAATGGAAATAGTTCATTGCGTTATGGAAGTGTTGACTTTTGTGTCCAAACCAATTCAAGGAACATACTGAAAATGCAGTTAAAACCTGTTTATTGTGTTCTTCCTGTTAACAAAAACATTTGGATGTTTTTTGCCAATCATATTAGACACTTAAAGATCATCAGATTATAGATGGAATATCTCCTAAAGAATATGTAAATCAGTGACTGGTAAAGACATTAGCCTTTATGGAAGAACTTCATAATACCTGTGCTGTGAATATTAAATAATGTGGCACTTTGATAATGAAATCTCTCACTCACTGCATTTTTGGGCTGTAAATCTGCTGGAACTGACCAAATGCTCGTGTGTCTTGAAGGCACTATATGAGTGTGATTAAAACGATCATTGAGTCAGAGGAAGGAAGAGTGGCTTTTGTCATGGTAAAAGATTTCAAAGGTAGAGTAATTCTGTTATCGCTGGGACCAGAAATTTGTGGCTGTTTAATCCATTCTTGCTCTCTTTCCTTCTCCCTCCTCTCTGTCCCAGCCCTGAGTAGATAGCCCAATGGAAAAAAAAGAAATATTTTTCTCTAGGAACTTATTATTTTTATTTTCCACGCTCTGAAGGTGAATTCTGTTGTTTGTATAAAAATGCATGTAAATGGTTTAGGGGGATAAACCACAGCAGTCATTTCTCAGCAGCTTTGAAACTTGAGAAGTCTAAAACAAACAAATGTGAGACTGTTTGGGGGGGTTTGAGGAGTTTGGAGGGTTTTTTTCTGAAGAAATTTACCTTGTTAGAAATTTTACTTCTTAAAAGGCTTTTGCCTTGGGTAAGACCCATTTCTGTGGAAACCTTCTTGCTCTTGCTGTTCAAGCCAAATGTTTTTGGGGTTTTTTTTGTATTTTGGAAGAATATTTGAGGCTCATTTCAATAAATGTAGACTCTCTTACATTATGAGCTTCATTTTTTTTTCAGGACAAGCTAAATATTTGGATGGGATTTAGTTTTTATTTGGTGAGGTATTGTTAATTTATTTTTTTAAGTTGCATTTATATATTAGCTTACAGTGCAGATCAAGTTACTCCTTTCACATGCTTCTGTGAATAAGCTATGTCTGTTCCACATTAAAATATTAATGCAGGATATATTTGACTCCTTGGCACAAGAATAAGATTTTCCAGGTGAAGTGACTTGAGGTTGCAAAAACCATGACAAGTACTGCAGTGCCAAAGAGGTCTAGTTTATGTGTAATTATTCTCAGATGTACTTCATACAATTAATAATTACATTGTACTTACCATCCTGAATAAAACCTGTTTTTCTGACTGTTTAGGTTATGCATGTCTGAATCACTTAAATATGAGTTGTTCTGGGATACTGGTAAGAATTCTGGAGAAGGAAGTTGGCATCTAAGTAGAATTTCTTAATGGTTTCAAGAGTGAAGGGGAATTTGGGAATGATTTTTAGAGTGGTCTTGTTGTCTGTTGTGTTTCATCCAAGAACAGGCATAAATGTCCCGTACATAGTTCAAAAGCAGAAAGCTGCTTTTGTGAGAGGATACCAGGGTAGTAGTGAATTCATCTTTCTAAAGTTGCTTCCAGACTTTAAAACTTGGATGAAATATTTGAGGGTTAATGCTGCTTTTGAGTTAATAAAATCAAAAACTTTGGAGGAAATGTGTGTTGCAGGCAAGCGTAAATGCTGACACTTCATGTTTGAGTAGCTTTTAGCAAGGCTTAAAAGAGCAGAAATGCTACATATTGTCTTCAAAATAAAAATAGAGGGTTTAAAATTCATATCCAGAAGGAATAAATGTGATAATCATCAAAGGTAGCTTCTGTCGTCACACTCAACAGGAAATTCAAATGCCTGTCAGTCAACTTGCACAAGTCATTTCTCAAGCACACAAAAATCTCAAACAGTTTGCCTAAAGAGATTGAAAAGAAAAGGAAAAAACGTACTATGCCACAATGTAACACTAAAGAATCAAAATACCCCATTTGAAAGAAAAACAAGGCAGTTTGAAGTTCTTTAGTACATTTAGGACATTCTTTATCACTTTTGAAATGTGAAGTGGTGGTGTAATTTTGATTGATCATACAATAATGTCACTGAAATATCTGTATGTGTTCATTTCAGATACTGGTGTTTCTAACAAGCTTTTGGGGAGCATTTTTGATCTCAATTTGCTCTTTGGATGATTCTTATTTACATGGCTTGGGAGTGGAGTATTCTATTATTGCTTGTGGAGATTGGTTTTTATTTTCTTTTCCCACTTCCCATTATAAAGCTTAAAGGAAATTACAATTCTAAAATCTGAGAGCAGGTAAGTAAAGGATTTCTCTGAATATTAACGTATTACCAGCTATTAAAAAAAAAACAAAAAGGAAACAAAGTAACAAAAAACCAGCACAAACAAACCCTTCGACTCCTACATGTAACAGAAATTATTTAGTAAAGCACTAAATAATACTAACCAGAACAAAAACTTACTTTCAGAATATGGGAGTATTTTGCCTTAAATACATTCAATAGGAACAGTTGTTTTAAAACTTACAGCAGAATTAAGTTTTTTAATACTGCTCTTAGATGATTTTGCTGTTTTGGTGCAATAAGAACACTGTGAGTATCTTATTTAGGCTGATTTAATCTTAAAAAAAGCACAAGTCTGAACATACCTTGTATCAGATAGAGGGATTAGGGTTTTAGCACATTAATTGAAACTCTTTGGAAAAGCACTTCTTTCTTTGTCCATCAAACTTCAGTTCTGAACAAATTACTGAATTTCAGACTCTGGGTTTTCTTGAGTGGGAGATGTTTGAGTGTGGAGTTCTGAACAGGGGTTGTGTTTTGTTTGTTTGCTTTACACATGTTAATGAATTATTCAAAAGAGGGGGAAGATGTCAATGAATCTGCAAGCCCTGCTGTGCAAACCCTGTAAATCCCAGCAGGTCCTGATGGGCTGTGGTGTGACTTCCTTGGAGCTGGAAGCTGCAGGTGTGTGCCTCAGGAACTGCCCTGGTGGACAGATAAAAAATCCATTAATTCTCAATTAATAACCCTCAGTTAATAGTTGGGGGTTAGGTCACACTGCTGTCTCATTAGCCCTTGCAAGTACAAGATTTGGCAGATTCCAACACCTGTAAGACACCCTTTACTAAGGAAATAAAATTCTTGTTTTTTCTCCAGTAGCAGGATGCTGGCAGCCTATTTCAGCTCTGTTGGCATGGCTCTAACTGAGAGCACAAGGATTCATTTTGCTAATTCTATAATATCTCAACATTATAGTCTTAGCAGCTAAGGATTTACCAAGAAAGAGTATTAATCCATAATTAATGCTCTTTCATAATTATTCTGCAATACTACATCTTTATATACAGAGCAAATTAGATTATTGTTTCAAGGGTTTTCAGATACAATTTGGTGTATTTGAAGTGCAGCATAGGATATTGCATGGGGATCTGTAGCTCTACGTAAATTGTTTAAAAGCACTTAAAACGATGGGGATTTTTTTAGATGGAGGAATTAATGTGATAAAAATGTTAAACTTTTGCTTGTGTGGAGACGGTTTCCTGAGGATTTTGCAGCTACACATGACAGAAAGATGGTCCAGGATGGTTTGCTGTGTGCATGGTTGAGTTCTGTAGGTCAAACGTGGAGACTTTTAGAAGGTGTACAAAGTCATTGACTGTAAAACTGCACATTGCAAACTCCTTTGTGTATTGCAAACTTCACTGCAGTAGACAGAGCTGCTGTTGGGCAGAGAAACTTCTAGACAAGTTGGAACAACCACATTTACAGGTTTTGTCCATTTACGCTGTTTGCACACTCATGGTGTGCCTGAACTTGCACTGTACAAGCTTCTGTTTCTCAAACTGTGTTACTGAAAGTAATTCAGTCTTTTTATATCATTTTCTTCATTTTCAGTTAAGACGAAAACCAGTTTGTCATCTTTTCTTACTTTATTTGAATTTATGCAATTGTTTAGGGGGTTTTTTTGTGAGTTTCAAGCAGTTTGCTTTGAAATCTTGGGTCACACATGGCTTGAAAGGTGCAGAATCAGCAGCAGTTTTGAAACACAAGCAAATTTTGATTTGTTCTTCTCATCTCCACAGCAGAGGATTAAAGTAATCATGTTCTCATGTAATAATCAGTGTAGAATAAAGCATTTGATCTTTCTTTTATTTTTCTGGTTTTCAAGTAGGATGTCAAAACATTTTTTTAATTTGCACTTTCAATGCTGCTTTGTGACTGTTTGTATTTCAGTTTCTGTGTGTATATTTCTAAGTAATACCTTAGCCTTAAGAAAAACCCATCAGAGGCTGCTTGAAAGAAAAAATGAAGCTGTGAATGAATTGCCTCTGGCTTGCATTGAAGGCACACATTTTGGCTGTCTTGCTCATTAATTTTTTTGTTTTCGTTTTGGACTAAGTGGGTTTTTGTAGTTTGGTTTCAGCATGTAATATACCATGCAGTTTACCTCTCAAATTTCCCTTGATTTTTCTTTTTTTAAGTTCTTTGGATGATAATGAGTCTTTTACTTACAGGAGGTCAAAGCTCCAGTATTTACTTTTCTGTTCTTGAAGGTACTGTAATACATATGACTGCATGTCAGTGTTAGTAATTTTACAGATGGATATTCTAAGAAAATATAATCGCCTTGCAAAATATTCTTGGTGTATACTACCTTAAAAAATTTGGACTAGAGGATTCAAAACTGAAGAGACTTTTATTAGTCATGTAAATCCAACTGAATTGTAGATTTTCTTGTGGTTTTGTTTTTAGTTTATTTCCTGTGAATCATGTTAGAATGGTATCCTGAGAATAAATTGTATACTTTTTGAAGGACATAAAATATTGGAGCACTAATGAAACTTTATCCCTGGGCTGTTGTCCTGAAAACAAAAGTCAATTAAAAAAGCATTTCAAGTGTTGCTCCCTCCAGTTTTTATTGATGTATGAAGGCTTTCTCCTATTGAGAAGAGTATAAAGCTCATTATATCAGTTAAATCTATTTTAACAAAAGAGAAAGCCAGAATATTATGATTTTCATCTGTGCTGGTTTTATTTGAACTGTCACTGTGATTAGATTTGCTTTCAGCAGCTTTAGGAGGTTGCTGTCTGACGTGGATGTCTTGGGGAGGGCAATGCTGAGCTGGTGGCAGCTTGGACAGAAGGAAAGCCTGTGCTATTAGGGGCTAATCCACCCTGCTGCATCCAGTGATTCAGCTGACAGTAAAATTAAACAGCTACACCCTGGCTGGTGAATTTTGTTGTCCAAGTATAATAAATAGTATCCCTGTTTCTGCATCTGTCTGTGAAAACCCCCTGACAAGGACTCATATCAAGCATCTGATGGAAATTTATAATTACAGACTTGTGTTGTGTAGGGAAGTTCAACTGCAAATTAGCTGTGGATCATTCAGAGTTTAATTATCCTGTTCACTGGTTTCATAATCTTTCAGTGTCTGTGGCTTGAGAATTACTCTGCTCTCCCTCCCACAATCCATGCTGCATCAATTCCCAGGGAAATAGGGAACAGTGGGTAAAGCTCTGGCCTGCTGGAGGGAGATGTTCTTATTTGGCAAGCTTGTGCAATTTGAAGTGAAAATCAACTCTGTGCCACAAGTAGGTGGATCATGCCCTACATCATTGAAAAGGTGAAGAAACCAAGGGAATAGAAAAAACTGTTAGAAGTTAGCTTGAAATTTGAAAAGACAAAACCCTAGTTTCTAATAAATTGATGCTGTATCATCATTCCTACTGGGCTTCTGTTTAGCTGAGAAAAGCAGCCAAATGTAGGAGGAATTACCTGCAGCAGTTGGACATGTGCTGTCTTCATGGTTTCTTGAGCCTTGTATTCTCTGGGGTTTGCTGCATTTGCCAGAAACAGAGATTGCCAGAGGTGAGGATTTGTTTCAGTTCTTTTTGGAGAACCTGCACAAGAATTCCTGGCCACCAGCTGTCTGTGGTTCAGTGACTTCATATCTTTGTATTTAACTATACCTGGTGGGTTTCTTTATTCACCCCTGACGCCACACCAACTCTCCACGAGCTGTTTCAAGAGCTAACCAAAGCTCTGTGTTGTTCTGTAGTTGCACACAAAACTTGCTGTGAGTTCTCTGACAAGACCAGTCTGTCAAACAGTGTCTATTATAATGCTAAGGTTGTGTTCCACATTAGAAATGGTCATCTCAAAGCTCTCTGAATATTGTGGAATTGTGGAATGGTTTGAGTTGGAAGGCGCTTTAAAAATACCTTCCACACAACCAAGATGTTCAAAGCCCTGTCCAACCTGCCCTTGAGCACTTCCAGGGATGGGATGTCCAAAGTTTCTCTTGGCTAACTTATTCCAGTGTCTCACCACCCTGTAGTGCAGAATTCTTTGCAATGTCTCATGTAACTCTACACTCTTCCAGTTGGCAGTCTTGTCCTGTCCCTGCATGCTCTTGTGTAAAATACAGAGGTTTTTTTTTTAATTTGTACCATGTTACACTGCCACTGTTAAATGTCATTTGCTATTTTACTACCTGTGTTTCTAATCTTGTGTAACTCCTTCAGCTGGGCCCTTCTTCTGAATGGCACCCTTGGTCCTGGGAACCTTTCATTGTTGTGAGCCCATTGCCATCTCTTAACCTTAGTTTCTTTCAGTGAGCTGAGAGGTCTGTTAGATTCTTTTTTTTTTTTTTTTTTTTTTTTTTTTGGTTTTGGTTTTTGTTCATTTGTTGTTTGGTTTACGGCTCTTTTTGTTGTTGTTTTACCTGATAGTTCTCTGAGCTATGGCATTCATTTTCAAAACCTGTTGTGAATGTTTTTATTTATTTTTTAATTAAATTTTTTTTTTGTTGAAAAGTTTTCTGATTGTGAAGTTTGAAAGATGAGCTGTGTTAGGTTTGAGATATGGGCCTGTCTCTCCCCTTTTTGCTCTCTACACATTTGCAAGTGATTCCTCACAGCCTGCAATGTATTTTTTTTTTGACCTGTGAGTTTTCGTTGAATTTTTTTGTATTCCATTTTCCATTTGAGCACTTGGAGAATTTTTGTTTCAGTAAACTTCTTACTTTGCTACTTAGTGATGCTGATCTGTATTTTGCTTTAATTAATTTTGAGTGTTATTCACATTTCCCTTGCAGTACATTACATTTTCTCTAATGCAGAAGAGTTTTTCCTCCACTCTTTCACTGCAAGCGTTTAATCAACTTATTTTTTTCAAATTGAGAGACTTGGGAGATGAGGCAGAAATCTTGTGCTTGTTCAGATTGGTTCATGGTTGTAATTCTGCTCTGGCTACACAGTCAGCAAGTTGTCAGAATAGCATGTTCTTCTAAGTAGTTAATTTTAAATTCATTCTATTTGTTTTTATAAACTGATAACTCTACAAAAGGGTATTTTTACTACACTTCCTGCCATTAATAGAAAGAAGCAGCTTAATGAGCACATATGTAGCTGCAATTCAGAATGAGTTTAAGGATGTTGCAAAGAGCTTTGGCTGACTGGGAAGTTACTTTGAGAGGAGAACTGAGATATTTTCCAGATGGGATTGCAGCAGTTTTAACTCTGAATTTATCGGTTAATAAAAGGGGTTTGTGCTTTGTGACAATTATTGAATAAGGATTTGAAAATGTGTGTAGGTCTTGCAGCACAAAAGAGCTGCTGAGCTTCGATGTTTCTTACACAGAAGCTTGTATTTGATGGGTTGAAACTTGGAATTTATATTTTTTGGATGAAACTTGATTTGAAGTGTTGTTTCACTTCTGTGTCACATCAAAAACTGGAAAATATTTTATGCTGCTTTGGTTGATGTCAGAGCAGAAGGATGTGTTCTCAGCTGACCAGCTCAATGGTGATGTTGCCCTAAAAGATTTTTTTTGACTTGTACAATTCTTGCAGTAGCAACATTTTGTAGGAAAATTAATTGCATTGGGCTTTAAGGAGAAGGATTCAGATTGGATTCCTGAGGTCATCAGTCTTGCAGCAAAAGTCAATTTCTTCATATATGGAATCATTTACTAGATTTCTTTAATTTCTTTTTAGCAATTCTGGGAATCAACATAAAATAAAAAGGAATGTCACTAACAAGTTGTGTTTTATAAACAGTAACAATTTTACCTTAGCAAATGCAGTTCCTTTGTCCGGGACCGTTGTTCTCGTGCCCACATTGAATGTGTTTCTTAATCTAATTACTATTTTTAGTCATTTTAGATTATTTTTAAAAGACAAGCAAATATATTAAGAGAATGGTGGGTGAAGGGGAATTGTCTGTACTCTGAGGATAGGCAGAGGGTTGGCTGGGTAGTTGGAGCTTGTCTTTGGGGTAGGCACATCTGGAGCTTGGATTTATTGAAAGGTGCTCAGTTCAGACCTGGTCTTAGTCTCAGACACCCTGTAGTACAAATATATATATTTAAACTTGGGAACCAACACTAACAGTGTGGGCAGCAGTGGCAGTTTTATATGTTCTGGCACGTTGTCTGATACAATTTTCCAGATGAATCATTATGGTCATTTATTAAAGACCAACAGGCAGCCTGCTTTTATAAACTGTGAACAGCAGATATAAACCTTATTTTTCCATTTTACTTCTTCAAGAGCGTGAGCACAAAGTGTTGTATCTTGAGCACAAACCTATATTTAGAAATGAAATGACAACAAAAATGGGAATGCTCAATTCAATTGACAATTCAGTCTAATTGTGGGCATTTGGAGAGTGAAAGACTATAAAGAATCAGACTTATCAGGACATTGCAATAATTTAAGAAATAAAATCCAAGGTACTTACCAGCTGGTGTACTAAATGTACATGTACTTTGTGGGTCCTTTGGTTCTGTTTGCCTCATGAGAGAGTCAATATCTATTTCATTTTTCTCAGTATTGAAGACATTAGGACATGGGTTAACAGGGAAAATATGAGAAAAGAAAGTTGAAGAAGGCAAAAATGGCATGGAATGGAAAGAAAAGCTGTAAACCATGACAGTGTTTTCAAGTGAGGTGTAAAAATAATTAGAAAATAACAAAAAAACGAAGGAATATACGTTACACAACAGAAACACTGAAAAAAGGTAGCACAGTCCAAATTATGAATAGAAACAAGAAAGTGAATTATATTATAGAAATAGGAAAAAAATACTCATCTTTTGAACTTTGCATATGTAATTTTCCCCCTGTGGTTGTCTAGACACAGATATATCCTTTTTTTCCTTCTGTTTGAAAAATGTTCTTTCCACTTGAATAGGTCAGCTGATAGATAAGATATAATAACATAATGGCAAACAGATTTTAAATTGCTGCACATTTCTGCAGAATGGCTTTATATAGAAATGGAAGAATTCTTAACATGTCTGTGACGTAGTGTTTGAGAGAGACATCTTGAGGTATTACTGCTAGTAACCAAATTCAGGAAAGCTGCTTGTGTCATCATGCCAAGGCTGAGAGGAGAGCTGAAAGAGCTCATGTGTAAGAGACATCCTTGTGGAATTCTTTTTGGAATGCCAGAAAGTCTCCTGAAACTCCGCTGCATATAATTTACTGAAGAATTTATCATTTTTAGTTTAAAAACATCAATTGCAGAAGTCAAGGCTCTTAATAAAATCCACATAAAGCCCAGTTATAACCCTAAAAGTGCATCATATTTTATTGTGAAAGAGTGGCGAGTTTGAAACTGAGACTGAAAATTAACTTAAATATACTGTTGATCAAACATCTTATTAAAATGAGCTGCTCTGCTGTCAGAGCAGGCGAACAGAGCTCTTTGTGTGTGAACTCTTGTGAAGAAGCTGTTGGTGAGAAATGTTTCAAGTATTTGCCACCTGATTTCTTGTTAAATACATTAAAATACATAAATACATTAAAATAGATAAATACCACCACCGCTTCAGTCATTAGACATTTTCTGACTTACCTTCTAACTGTCTGCAGAGGCTTTACTGAAATTGTGTTCTGCAGCACTCTCTGAGGCTCACTGTCTTTATAACACAGTGGTATGGCATGGTTTCAGTGTTTTGGGTGGTTTGGTTTGGATATCAGTGCAGAAACTCTAGAAAAATGTTTCAGCTTCCAGGGCTGTATTGATTTTAATCCCAGCTTTGTCATGTTCAGAAGAATTATTTTCTTAGAAGTCCTGTGTACAGGCTACATTTCCCTACTTATGTATTAATTCAATTATTTTTTTTCTTTCAAGACATGTTTATTAGACGGCAAATTGGCAAATTTACTCTCACTTACTATAGAACTTCCTTATCAAGATCTTGAAACTCAAATTTATGTCATTGTAAAGGAACCCTTTCAAGGTCAACAAGAGAGTGCTTTGCAACTGTTCTGCATTAGTTGTGTAATCAATTACTTTGCCTTTATGTGCTACTCATAACCCCCTTGGTTTTCATTATTGTGGCTACAATTTTTAGGCCATTAAAACAATAGAATACAGATTCATCAACAGAAAAAAACAAAACTGTCCTAAAATTTCTTTATGCTTCTGTAGATTTGGGCACTTGTTCAGGAATTGCAGAGGGTTTTGGTTTGGTTTTTTTTCCATGAAAATTTGTCTTTTGGGGGAGAATATGCCCACAGAAGTTTAACTTCAGAGCAGACCTTTTGAACCTGTAAACTGTTGTTTAGCTCAAAGAAAATTCTTGCAATTTGTGCTGAGCTTGATGGGATTTTGGGAAGAGACAGGGAATGAACTTGGAAGTAAACCCTGTTCTCTTGTTTCATTTTAATGGGTTTTATTAGCAGTTTCTTTTTCCCTTTCCTCATGTTCTATATGTAGAAACTGCAAACTAGTGATGAGGTAGCTGTGGATTTGTACAAGTAATACAGAAAGTAATACTTTCTTCAATAGCATTTTATTTATTTATTTTGGTTTCAGAATGAAGCAAGAGCAAGCCTGCCTGGATGAAAACATTTCTCGCTCAGGAGGCAGCTCTTATGTCCATGGCACCTTGCATTTTAAAAATAAAATTTAAAAATAAAAATAAACATTTTTTTAAAAATAAAATTTTGATTTACCAGTCTGAGTCTATGTGGAAGTTTAGAGAGCAATAACAACGCAAATGATGAAAAGTTAAATGACAAAAGAATAAAAGCTTAAGTAAAAATGTGAAATATGATTTAGTACTTGTTTCCTTAAAGTGCCCACTAGCTGGCAGATAACTAGTGAAATTCTTATCAAGAAGATGGCTTTTCATCATTTCATGGTAGACTGCAGATTTCATCTGGATTTGTCAATGTGGACATGTACTGTAGCAAGGATTCTTTTTGTGTGTTTTGGTGTAAGAAAATTAACTACCAAAGTATTATGTGATTAAAAATCAAGTGAACGCAGTTAGTGCTACATGACTATAAATAAACTATTTTTTACAGTGTCTCTGGAATACGGACTGGGATGTTTGGGTGTGTTTATGAAATCAGGTTCAGCTGTGCCACAGCTCTGTTGTGCACCTTGACTTCTGGGTTTATGGCTGGGAGGAATTGCTGAAGTAGAAATACTTCCTCTCATTTTGTGTGAATTCAAAGGAAAAGGGCCAGGATTAATGTTCAAATAATTACCTTAGTAAAGATGATTTTTAAAGCATTGGAGTGAATATCTTAGACTTCAAACTCTGTGTGTGTGACGTTGCAGATTGTCATAGTAGATCTAAGCATTTTTGGATAGATAGGAAAATCCAATTTTTAAGTTACTTCTAGACGTTAGTGAAGCTTAAGAATATTGTTCTGCTTCTCTGCCAGCCATTTTATTACCCCATGTCCACCATACTAGAAGTGGAGGATTTGATGGTAGAGTTTATTCCAAATCTTTTTCTTATGCTCAGGTGTGGTACAGATCAGGAGGAAGGCTGTGCTGCTCTTTTATACAACATAATTTAAAATACAGCATTTATAAAGCAGCCTGCCTGGCTCTGCTTTCAGCTTGAATGATAAGCAGGAAAGCATTTGAAAAAACCAGAAGTGCCTGGGGCACAGCTTTTTTCTTCTCACAAGAGGAGGAAAACTTTGTGTATTCATTTGAAAAAATGAATATACAATAAATATGGAAAGAGGACTGTGAGATAGAAGAACCAAAACACGGAAGACTTCTGTTCCACTTGTCTGTGGGTGTATTAAAAGATGTTCATCTCCTCAGGGGAAAAGGTTTGAATATCTGCTTCACAGGATTTTTGCATGTGAATAACCTGACTTCTGATATCCAAATAAATTGTTTCATTAAGAAGCTAAGTGGTTTCTTTATACATAAAGAGACTTTAGGTGGAGGTAAATGGCTCTGGAACATAAATCATTTGCTAGACTGTTCTCAAGCAGTCACTTGTTAGACAGTTCTCAAGCCTTTTGTCTTGCCTCCCTCGCCCTAAAAAAAAATACTAAATTAATAAATAATTTAAAAACCTGCCCAGAAATCAGCAGGTAGGCTAGTTCCTAAATCAATATGGACACTATTCAGCAAATCTGTTGTCTTTGTCTGATTTATCAGTTGTGCTGCTGAGTGTTCAGACCATATCCTATCCTGAAAAAGGTTTCCAGTCTATTGCAGTGGCATCATGTAATTACAATGAAGCACATGATGATAGTGTTTAAGCCTCAGGATGCCCTTCAGGGAAGTAGTGCAAATAATTATCTGAGCATCAGCCCAGATTTAAAACAAAAAAGAGAGGGGACCAAAAAAAAAAAATCAATGCTGTTTGGTGGCTGAGTTTTGCGTATTCCAATTAATGATTTTAGATTTGACTTAAAGTTCTGAAATTGTTTGGAAGTAGGCCATCTCCTGCTGAGATGAAGCATCAGGCCATTTTAAATTAGGCACTGAGCATGCTCTCTCAGGTCCCCACCGTTTGAGATTTTGCAGTGTGTGTCTGGGCTGCCTGTGAGAAGAGCTGTCACTCAAGGGGGGTGGAGGAGAGCACAGCATGCCCTTTTGTCATCCTTCTATCAGTGCACATATGATTCCTCTTGGAACTGGCAAGTGGAGATGTGAGACAAGCCTTGCTGCTTTTGGTGAGTTGATATTCATCTCTTTCCCTTTCTGATGCCTTTAGATATCTCAGATAAAACTCAGCTTCACACTTGGCTCTCTGCTCTGATAATGGGATCTGTTTGAAATGGCTCTGCCGTGCTTCAGTTCAGTGAAATAATATGTGTCTTAATTTCTTTACTGCAGAAGAATTGCTTTTTTAACAGGAATGCTGGGCTGGGCAGAAAAATGGGCATAGTTGTTTTTTTTTTTCTCTGACTTCAAATTAGCTAACTATTCTAAATATAGCAACAGTTCTTCAACCATCACTTCTCAGTCATTTTTCATTATCTTCTTTTAAACCAATTCTGGTTTAAAACCTGGATTATTTTGTGCATCTCATATTTTAGAGGGGGCTTGAGTAGTCTTGCAAAAGAGGATTATTTAAGACAATGCTGAAAGATATTTACAGTACTTGATTTCAAGACAAATTCAACAGGGTAAGTCAGGTGTTGTCATGTTAGTTTTGCTGCTGTGCGTGTATTTCCTTCTTTAACCAACTAAGGAATAGGAAAAGGTATCTCCTAGTTCTTTGTTACAGCTGAGATTTGGCACCTTGGTAAGATATAGTAGGAATTTCTGAACAAATTTATAGTCTTTGTTAGTACTTAAGGTGAATGCTTGATACGGCTTAGGATTTAATTAACTTCTAATTAACTGTGGGGAAGGCAGGATTTATGATTCAAAGTATTATCAGGGCTTACTTCTTGCACTTGATTTAAAATCTTGTTTTCCTCCAAGAACATCTGCAAATTATAACTTTTAAATTCTTTAATGCAAGGCATTTAACCTCCAGCAAAAAAAATCAGTTGGCAATATATTTTTAAAACCTCTAAACTGGGATTGTAAAAAGCAGGGAGCGAATTGATAAACTGACACCACCCACTTCCATTCCCAAAAAAAAAAAGTTGTTTCCTGATTTCACTTACCTGTGGGTGAATACAGATGATTTAATATTATGGATGAACTTTGTGTGTTTTAAGGTTTTGGTGTGACACAGTACATCACTGGATCGAGATTGGAGGTCTTAGCACTAATGCATTCACAAATATTTTGGAGTTGGGAGTTGGGGGAGCTTGTTTTTACAAGTGGATAGCCTTTGTCCTGTTGTGATTGTGGATATATACTTCAGTCTTTGGGATAAAAGATTTGAATTACAATGGGAAAAGCTGCTTGTCAGTGAATTTGCTGAGTCTGGCGAAGAGGCTCTTGCCAAACACAACCCCTGTTATGATTCCAGCTGACCTGATTTATAGGAGCAGAATCAATAAGCCCTTAAGCTTCATCCTCACTCTGACACTCCTGGCTGGAAGAGGGGGGAGGGTGATCTGTGAATCTTGAGTACTTGAACATGAGTTTGCTTGACCCCCTAATGTGGGGTTTCCGGGGAAAATGATCTAAATGGGTGCAGGAGTTTAAGATTTTTGTTAAAGCCTGAGGATAATGCATTTAATTGACGCCTCGTGGTGGCAAAGGGCTGTCATAACCCATCAGCAAAGCTGTGCCTGGATTGCTGCTCTGACAAATGATGAGAGGGAGGCAGCCAGGGGGAACTGCAGACCTCTGCTGAGCAAAATCCATCACTCTGCTGCTGCTGGAGCCCTGAGTGCTGAGAATTTTAGACCTTTAGACTCTGACCCCTAAGGGAGCACTGCATTTGACCTGAGGCCGTGGAGAAGCCTTCCAAAATTAATTGATAACACTAAAATTACAAGTGTCTACTTTGATTAGAAGTGTGTAATATCACAAAGCAACAATCTTAGAGTTTGGGGTTTTAGAATGTAGTAATATATATAAAATAAGATAAAAGTTTTAAAGCAGAAGCTAGTCCTTCTTCTTCACCTTCTTCATAAGTTTAAGTAGTATTTTATAATTAAACAAAAAAGTCCGCATTGCTGACTTCAAGTGATTAGTTATTAAGTTAAAAACAAAAATATTTTAAGTGTCATATCTTAATTAGATAGTTTAGACTGAAAAGGTTCTAAAAAAGGGTAGTTAACCATTTTGTAATTTGTTCATAAAATACAAAACTCACTGCTTGTGAGACTATAACAGAGATTAAAAAATAGACATTTAAGTCTAAACACAAAATATCATCTCAAAAACTTTCAATCCCAACCTCAACAAAAAAAACTAAAACAAGAACCAACATTTACTTGTTACACTAACTCATTACCTTCAAAGCATTATTAGTTATTTCTAATATTAGTTATTATTTCTAATTATTAGTTATTTCTGAGTTTTCACTCATAGCTGGAACATGTTGTGTGATGGTGGTGGTGCCTTCAGGTGCCTTGAGCTGTGTCTCACAGATATTATTATTATGCAGGATATTCATATTATGCAGGATAATACGAAGCTACACAGATTTACCATTAGAGAACTTCTGGACAAACAGGAGTCCGAGAGAACTCCAAACCTCTCAGGAAGTTGTATTTCACGGGTTTTGTAAAAGAAAGTTTTTAGTCTAAAGGAAAGCAGAAATGTGCAAGCATTAAACATCTCAAGCTATTTTTGTAACCTTGATCATGTCTATTTTACTCTTCATGTTAATATTTATTCTTTCCTTTGAAGTAAATCCTGACTCTGGGTAGCTTTCCAAAAAGCTAAATTCTTACATTATTGTTGCAAAGGTTAACTGACTTTTGTAGGTAAGATACTGTCTCCTCTGCAGGGCTTCTCTTGTCTGTAACCATTTTATTGAACATGCAAGTTCACTTTGGGTCATGGGAAGCTTGTGGGGAAAAAAAAAATCTGCCTTGTGTTTATGACCTTAATGGTGGTTGTGCATAAAGAGGTTATTTTGAGAACTCAGAAAACTTGACAATAATGTATTGCCTTTTGTTTTGCTGCAGTTTTACGCTGTGCTAGTTTTGTTGGTTTATTTATATTTCTAGATGTGTGTGTGCATGAAGAGATATATATATATATATACACACACACAAAGAGAACATGCAGAGAGGGAGGTGAATGTGTGTAAGGGCTGCTGGCTGAACAAGATTATTCAAAATGCATTTAAATTGCGCAGAATTGAGGACTGAAACTGAATAAAATGATGCTTTTCCATGCTAAGGAATATTATTTAGTCATTTTAGACGTGTCAGCCATCATTACGATTTTGTTGTATTTTATTGTGGATCTATATATTGTAATTGGCAATAAAATAGCAGGGTGAAAGGTTTAAGTTCCTAGGATTGTGCCATGTAGGTGTTCTGATTTTTAGAAGGTGGAGGTCTCTGGAAGGAGCTTGAGGAACTCCCTTATGTGACTGAAAATTGTAAGGCATGTAATTCAACCTGTTGAGTTATTTTTTGAAGAGGATGAAAAAATAATTATTTTTTTTACACATGAATAGAAAATTAATTACTTCTGTGACACTTTTTCACCAGGAGAGCAGTAAGAATGTGGTGGTGGCTTTAGTGCTTTTGAGAGAGCACCGCTGCTGAAATAATGTTTAAATAAACTTTTTGCTTGTATTTTCATCAATATAATTGTTTGTATAGGGGAAAAAATCAAGGATGTGGTGTGAAGGGGAACCTTTGTATATGTCTCACTTTACCTGCCTGCCAACTATGTTTTGAATTATTGAAATCTTTTGGACAGTGAAGGCTTAGCCTTTTTCCATTCACACTGTGCTCTAAATAAGAGATTTTACTGCTGCTGACAATTGCACATATTCAGTTGGTGTGCCAGATGGAGAGGATGGAGAGCCTGTGACAATTTTAGGCTGAAGGTTGTGTCTAAAAACCTTGTCAGCATTCTGCATCAGATCTTGACCTATTTTAGACAGTTTGCTACAATCTGATACTGCCATTTATTAGTTTTTGTAGGTCTTTTTTCATGAAGTGGAGGAAGGAGTGGAGCTATGTTTCACAAGCACAAGCTAAATTTACTTTTCCAAGTGAAAAAGAAAATGTACACCAGTACTCATTTAAAATAATTGGCTCTAATGTCAGCCATGTATAATTGAGTCTGAGATTTTATGGAAAAGTAAAGAAGGCATTATTAGTTCTTTTTATATGTGTCTGGTATAAATTGAGAAATGGGTCTGTTAAAGCGAAAAATGAAAATATTTGGGATTGTGTTATTCTTAAAAAATTTTGGCTGGTTTTTTTTTGTACCAAGAGACTGGAAATAATGAGCTGGCTAAGTCCTTGCTGAATGAGCTAAAAATTGTCTACTTTTTCAGTACACTGAGGTTTAAAATGGGTATTAAATACAGTCCTGTGGATTTTGGCAGATTTTTGCCATGAATACACTAGATCATTGCAATTCAGTGGTGAATAGGTATTTATTGGGAATATCTGTCAATGAAAATTTAGCAAATGATTTTTTCTAGAGGAGTTGTTTAGAACTTTAAATTTCCTAAAAGATAACCAAGAGTAAGTACAATAATTTCTTTTTATAGATCAGAATTTCCATCCTCCTCCTCCCCAAGAACACAAGGAAAAGGGGAAAAACAAAAAGGAAAAAAACCACAAAACCAAATCAGAATGTTTCTCAAAATGATACATAAGCTTGAATTCTTCCAGGGGGTTTTCAGTACAACATCACTTTCCTTATGTTCATGCATGTTTCCATGTTTTACAATGTTTTCAGGATATTCAGTCTTACACACATTTCAGTGCTGTGGTGAGGAGACAACAGTTTAGCATTTAAACATGTCAATGGCTGTAAGAAAACTGGAATTACTTTGTGCTTTCCTTAAACTAACCTGAATTTAATGGGAGCATGTACCATACTGTGGATTTATTTTTTCCAAGCCAGACAAAACTTGATGCTCTTTGAAAGTATGACTCATTGAGGAAAAAAGAAAGGAAACGTTAATTGTTATGTACTTCAGGCCACTTAAAGGGACTTAGGTGCAGTTCATATCTTGCCCAAAAAATCAGATCAATTCATATCTTGTGTCAAATATCAAAAGGTTTCCATGTTTTATACTTCCCTGTTTATATGGAAATTATTAACTTAATAGAATTTCAGTATTTTCAGTCTTTAAGTTTATTCCCAAATTTGGCTGTCTTTATATTTCAGATGTTCCCTTTGCCTCTTTTACCATATGTATAAAATATTGTGTACAGAGATTTTTTTCCAGGCAATTATATAGGTATCATAATACAACCATATTGGTGGAAAATCTGTCGTTTACATGAACATTAGCATATGGACAACTGAATAAAATCCTCTGAATCAGTCAAAATGTTGTGTTTGGTGACAACACTGAGTAACATCCTTAGTGGAAGGACCTGCAATGTTTTTATGGAACAGGATTTGCTATGTGGAGTCTTGAGGTCCCTTTAAGTGTGACCCGTGATTAAGATAAAAACAAAACCAGCAAAATGGCTTTATTGCATTATTTTAAATGGACAGTTCTTTTTGACAGGATGGGTTCAGCATACGATGGGGGTTTTGGAGGGGAAAAAATGCATGGAGAAACAAGAAATACAAAAAGGTTTTCGTAGCTGTCATTAAAACACAGGATATCAATACAAGTCTTAACAATATTACTCAATAGAAATTTGTCTGATATGAGACATTGTATCTTGCCTGGGAAATCTGTGTTAAAATGTTTTTTTGGTTTTTTTTTACTGTTCTGAGAAATTGGATGATTTTTAATTTTTTTTTCCTCCTGGTGAAAATAGCCCAAGCCATCAAGGTTGTCAAAGCAGAGAAGGAAAGGCATGACTTAAACAACACCACTTTTGGTAATACCATCTGCTTCAGCCCACTCTGCCCAGTGCATTTCTTCTCTCTGTGAGCAAAGACAAGGCAGATATCCTTAGTAGCCCTCAAACTGAGGCTGTCAAAATAAGTTCTTTAATGCTGCCTCTGAGAGTGTTTCCAAGTACAGTGAGGTTCTGGCTGTCATGTGCTTCCTGCAGGAGCAGCTGAATTCAATTTCCAGCTGCCTAAATGATCAGAAATAGCTTGGGCATATTCCCCAAAACCTTCCAGTGCAGCATTAGTGTCTCACTGTTGCATTTAGCTGTTGCATTGGTGGGGGAGTATTTTATATCATGATAGTACAAATTTGGAATGGAAAGAGAGGTTGACTTAACATTAAGCTGTTGAATTTCGCTGTTGCTTTAGTTGTATTTAGCTGTTTAGTTGTATTTATCTGTTGCAATGGTGGGATATAATCATGACAGTACAAATTGGGAGTGGAAACTGAGGTTTACTTAACCAGGATCACAGAGGAAGCCTGGTGAAGCCAAAGGGCACATCCCTGATGCAATTAGCTTGATGATGACTGTCAGTCAAATACCTCAAATGCATGTGAGTGCAAAGCTGCACCTGGCCCCATAGGGAGAAAAGCCAAATAGCCCCAGAGGAAGTTCTTGCTCATGAAGCTGGATTGGTTTCAATATCTTAGCTACCAGATTTGCATTATTCCATTTAGAAATTCTGTTGTGGTATCTTACCATGGTATTGCACTGTAACAGGAAGTTTAAGGTCCTAAATTCATCAGTTCAGGGCCCTGAGCACCAAGATGTTCTGGTCTTATTGTGTCCTGTAATGATTCACATTCACAGGACAGATTCAGATTGATAATTTCATGCATTGGATGCAGTTTTTTATTTCATTACCTTGTCTGTGTTGAACCCACGTAAGAACAGTTTCAGTTTTGTTAGGACAGGACTATTAAATGTATTAATCAGTGTGGGACTTCAACAGAATTAGATGTATTTCATTTCTTAATTTTATGTTACAGTGACATGTCTAGTAGAGTGGTAATGTGTCATTTTCTGATAACTGTGTTGAAGTGATATTGAGAGCCTCTGACTGCATTCCCCTTCACCATTTTTCACCCAAAAATTTATGAAAGCTTCTGCTGCACCTATGTAAAGCTGGAACAAGCTCAGAGAACTATGTGGAAAAGTAATAGCACAGCAGCCAAGAGAAGAGAAGCTAAGCTCAGAAATGCCAGGGTCATGTGAGTGCATGGGTGTGTCCATACCTGTACATGAGTTTAGCCACTGCTTTACACTAACCACAACCATGTTGTAGTTCCTCTAACGCTTCTAGACTTTCTGATCTAGAAAGCTCTTTAGCTTCCCAGGCTCAATTTTTTGTCTCTTGTTACCTCCATAGTTTTATATAAAGAATTAAATGAAAATGGCACAGCTATTTCCTTGAAAAACATTAGAAGAAAAATGCTTTCAATAGTTTTAAAATGTTTCCAGCTGGTTCCCTGCAAAGCTCTGATATCCCTGTGGCATTGAGGAAAAGTTTACAATTTGAACACTGAACCAGTGGACCCTTTTTCACTGAAAAGCATTTCAGTGTCTGCAAATAGTCTTCACTTTCTTTACTTTTAACTTGGCGGACCTCATGCACACACCAGTAGCATTCTTACTGATAAAAATGTAGACACTGTGACTGGTGAATACGCTTCCACTTCTCTGCAGCTTTCTCATACTGAATGAAAATAGAAGAAACCTTTTAAATTGAAGAATTACAGTAATAAGGAATAACAGTCAGTAAGACCCTGTTGCTCTTTATCTGGAAAATAAATTAGTTGAAGACAGTAGATTCCTTTGCTGATTCTGTTGACATCACAGTCCTTGCTCTAGAGGCAGAAATTGTAATTTACAGGTTTAAAGTTATTTATCAATTTGGCATGTCATCCATGTTAGAAACAACTACCCCAATGTGTAGAATAGAGAAGCTTATAACCTCTAACCAGATGTCTTTTCAGAGTGTATCAAGTCCTTTATGACACTGCTGATGGTTATCAGTAATTCTGTTTCTGTCCAAACACTGAGTTCATGCTTTCTGACAGGCAGTATCCAATAGATGTGGATCATCAGAATTCATTCTGCAAAGAGCTGAACTGTTTGTAATGTGAGTCTTGTTATAATTATTGGGGGAAATGTGTCTCCTCAAGCTCAAGTGGGGAATATTTGATATCCTGATTATTTTTGAGATATCAAAATGACTAATGTAGCCTGACTGGAATGTACTTATAGAAACCATGCCAGTGAAGCTGAGCAACTGCTGTGCACTGGCATGAACATTTGCAAAATCATTAAAAGACAGTGGAGAAAAATCCTCAGAAAGCTGCTTGTCACATTGTCATCTTAATCTTTGGGGAAAGTCTGCAAAATACATTTGAAAGACAAGCATGGAAATGCAATTCAGAAAGCTGTTAGGTCTTAAAACTCATAAACTCAGTGTTTTTAAAGCACATAATTCTGTGGACCACTTCAACCAATCCCACTGATTTAGCACCTTCCTTTTTAGGGAGAGAGAAAAAGGAGAAATATTATTGAATGAAATGAAATGAACAAGTCTTCCTCCCCTTTACTGGAGTGTAAAACTCCAGTGTAAAAAGAAAATATCAGAAGGCTGATGAGAGTAGGCAAGTGATGTCTGTGTGGCAGCAGCTTCCTGGGGCTTTTTTTTTTAAACAGAAGATTGCTACTAATGCTTGTATCAAAAATATTTTTAATTTTTTTTCATTTATCACAACCCAAGAAAATTGCTGTCAGCTTTAGGATTACAGATTAATTTAAAATGTTTCCATTAGCAACTACTTTATCAATTCCAAAAAGTTGTTTTTGCAGAAATCAAGATAAATGTTGATTTAGACTGTTGTTTATTTTCTGTAGAACAAAAGTCCTTAGCATACTGGAAATTTTGGGTTTGAAGAACCTCTGAGAGCAGTGCTGTGTGAGCCTGTGACGCTGCTTCAGTGGCCTCCTTGTGGATTATATTTGGGTTTTTGCCGCTGGGGGGAGCAGAAGACTGTCACAGGCTTCAGGGATGGAATAAGTGTCTTCCATCTCAGAAGATTCAGGCCTTAATGGTGAGTTGTGGGAGACTGTGAGTCCTTCATATCTGGCTTGAAAATCTGTTTTCCAGTGAATAAAGTCTCTAAATAATCAGGTTTCATAATTGCTCTTTCCTGAAGAGTTGCATCCTGGATTAAACTTGAAGGGCATTTTAGAAAAAGCAAGGGAAGGAGCGAAGCGGACATAGAAAAAAGGGGAGGCAGAGGAACTTAGGCAGGCAGATAGTGACAGGGTAAGTGCAGTTTTTAATTTGAAAGTTTTTAATTTGAGTGCAGGTTTTCATTTTAAAAACGCAGATTTAGTTGGGTATTAGGAAGAAATTCTTGCCAGTGAGGCTGGTGAGGCACTGGCACAGGTTGCCCTGAGAAGCTGTAAATGCTTCATCCCTGAAATTTTAACAGGTTGGACAGGACTTGGAGCACCCTGGGATCATGGAAGGTGTTCCTGCCCAGGCAGGGGGCTGGAACCAGAGGATTTTTTAAGTCCCTTCCAACGTAAACCTTTCTGTGGTTGAGTGAAGAGTAGGTTCTGACTGGTGTTGGCTTCAGCAGTGAACTAAAAATCCCTGAAACATTTTTGTTTCAGCTGTTGCCTAATGGCAACTCCTGCAGCATGAGAGTGCAGTTTGCTTTAATAAAAGATGCTGTAGCTGAGAAATGTATATATGTTTGTAAAATTAATGCATTCTTTAACCAGACATTTGCTTTAATCTTGGTCTTTCAGCAGTAAATCTAAAAATGCTCTTCCCTCCCTCTGAAAGCATTGGGAAGGAGGAAACATTCACTTTGCTTCTTTTCATTTTCAATGCATAGAATCAAAGGCTGTATATAAACTGTAAACATGTTATTCTAGAATGACTGCAACTCTAAATGCTGCCTGGTTATTCCCAAGCTCATTTAAGGTTCTCTCTCAGTGTCTTTGTGTGTCATGTAATTGGGAAAAAGGGCCCCATGGGCTGTTGAGGGCTTGCCTTGCCTGTTGAGGTTGCTAGACTGGTAATGTTCATGCTGCATGCAGTTTCCATTACCTGTCTTTAAATTCTTTGATGTTTGGGACAGAACAAGGCATTCCAGTTGCAAGCCAAGGTTGGCCTTTCCCTTTGGGAAAACTTGTTCTGTCTGTACTGTCAACAGCAAGCAGTCAAAATTCCTGGTTTCAAATTCATTATCATTGCTGCTCATGGTGTATAGAGCTTAAACCAAGCAGAGCAAGCTTAAAGAAATGTTCGGGTGACACTTCAGTGCTCTCAGTAGAGAGTTTTACAGCAGGGTTGTGGATACAGCAGAATATCAGGTGGCAGCTCCCAGCAGATCCTGGAGCATTTCAGCAATCTGGACCAGTGAGATGTTTCCTATGGGGTCATTTGTTGTTCCACCTCTTCTTTTTTTTGTTTTGACAGATATAAACTGCCTTAATGCCCTTATCCCTCCTAGGTTGCTTTTTGTTGGGCTTTTTTTTAATATGACATTCACATTAAAATTATTTTTTGACTGATGCTTGAAACAGCCATGGATTCTTATTCTAGGAGCATAAACAGCTGAGGGTGCTGAGTGAGCTGACAGATGTCACCACGAGAGTGATTTTTATCAACACAGATAACCCTGATGACTGCAAATAGACAAACATTGCTGAGTTTGAAAAAAAAGGCAAGAAAGGGAATCCAGGGAAATAAACACTGGTCAGCTTCACCTCTTTCCCTGAGAATATTAAAGAGCAAGTTCTCATTTAAACTGTTGCTAGGCATGTGAAAGACTGGAAGGTAATTGGAAACAGCCAGCATGGATATATTGAGGAAAAATCTTGCTTGACCAACCTGGCTGCCTCCTACAGTGACTGCCTCTGCAACTGAGGGGGGAAACGGTGGAAACCACATAAATTCAGCAAGGCTTTTGATGTACCTTCATGTGGTACCTTTGTGTCTGAGCGTGGGTATGGATGGGATGAATGGTGAAGAATTGACTGCACCATAAGCAAATCAATAATTTGAAGTTTGAATTCAGTGGCTGTTTGCAGAGTCTTTCCTGGAGTTGCTGCTGGGGTGGAACTATTTTGTCACTGATCAGCAAGTCAGTTCCTCACACAGGAGTGAGGCTCGTGCAGAAATGTCGGGGGAACAAGACTCTTCTTGGTGGTCATCAAGTTCAACCACATGCTAAGAGGTAAATCCAATGCCAGATCAGATTGCAAAGGCCCTTGTCCAGCTGAGTCTCAAAAATCTTCAGGAAAGACTTGGAATCATTCTCTGCTCAAGAGGCTGAAGGAGATTAATGTGTTTAGCCTGAAGAGATGACAAAAGGAGGGACTTAACTGCAGCCTTCATTAACTACATGGACTTTGTAAATGAGACAGACTCTCGTCAGAACTGTAAAAAGAGCAATGGTCATAAACAACAGTAAAGCACATTCTAACAGATTAAAATAAAAATAGTAGTAAAAAACCCATGCCTCTTGAGCAGAGAATGATTCCAAGTCTTTCTTGAAGATTCTTGAAACTCAGCTGGACAAGGACCTTTGCAATCTGGCATTGGGTTTACCTCTGAGCACAGGGTTGAACTTGCTGACCATCGGCAGTCTTGTTCATCTGACATTTCTGCATGAGCCTCACTCCTATGTGACAGCTTTTTTACCTAAGGTTTTTGTATATTATAGCATTTACACTGACTGTCCATAAGGCAGCCTGTTGAACTAATCAGAATTATGTTCCCTAAATCAAATGTCTAAAGATTTTAGTAAAATAATTTAGTAAAGCTCTTAGTAACTTAGACATGAACATAAAACCCTAAATTCTGTGAAAAATATAGGCAATATTGCCATGTGGTTCTCTGTACGTATGTGCCCAGAGCAATTTTATTTTCCCCTGCTCCTTGGGCTCAGTTATGTTGGTTTGGCTGAAAAAACCAAAATTTTTCTTACTGAAAATAGCAAATTACGTTAAGTGGAACTTAACTCTCTAGTTCAGTAGTGACAAAGTGTGTCCTGTCCCACTCTGATTTAGACTGTTAGTATTAGTCTCAGCTGTCTTATATTTTTAGGAAGTTAAGCTCTGTTGAAAATTATGGTGCTTCAGCACTGACTGCAATCTCGGTTTGAAGGCCTTCAGAAATAACTGGTGTTTCAATGAAATTCAAAACTGGACAAAACCAGAAAGCTGGTGTAATTAAATATTAAGATTTTCTCTTTCAAAATCAGCCCTTACGTTCTGGCAAGCTTCTGTCTCTCAAAACTGGTAGATCTTTGTCTTCCAATGTCATGTGCTAATGCTTCGTCAAGTCTTAACACTGAACTCAGGGCTGGAGGCTATTAATGAAATTTAGATTCTTCTGGAAATAGCACAGCTCTTACAAAGAGAGGCTTTAATGCCACAGAACTAACAGGAGATTAATTACTTCCATAAAACTTACCATATGCTATCAAAAAGAGGAGGGGAAGATTGCTAACTTAATTTCAAGCAGTGGATCAGTATTGTGAATTAAATGTGCCAAGCAAGAAAAGGAGGCACAAAATCTAATATTGACCACTTAACACATGCCTGTATAATACCACAATTTTGAATCCCACAATTTTGGTCCGCCCATGGTAATTTCTATTTATTTAAGTCTAAAAAGATTGATTTTTAAAAAATATCAGATTATTGGAACTTGAATTTATTAATCCATCCAGTCACATTTTGAAATACAGTGCATGGCTTTGCGTGGTAAAACTCTTATATTTTCCAGCTAATTTCTGCATTGTTAATACTTGGCTCCAGTCTCACATTCCATACTTTTTTGGAAAACAGCATTTCACAGGTTTTGTGCTCCAGATTTTTGCTATTCTAAGTGTGACAGGTGAAATTGTTTCAAAATAGGTCACTTGCCTTCGGGGTTTAGCACTTGTGGGTTTTGGAGCCAGCCTTTTTCTGACACAGAAGGGTTTGATGATCTCACCCCTTAGCTCTGAGCAGGCATCTGGCAGGAGTGTCCTGGGCACTGTTGAGCACTTGGCTGCTTCTCTTTAACCAGTTCCTTCCATGGCAGCTTGTACCTTGCATTTATTTCTAGTTCATTCTGCCCCACAGCTTCTGCTTTTGATGCTGCTGACGCTGAAAATTGAGGGATAACTCAGGTTTCCATCCCCATTTAAAGCCTTTTCTGACTGCCTGCCACTTTTGGGGTGTTTTCCCATTGCTATCAGAGGAATGTTTTCTGTTGTTCTAACTTGAGTTGCCATTTCTTTGCTTTGAAGGCTTCTCTGTTCCCTCTAGTTTGTTACTTTATGCATTCCTTAGAATTTCTCATCTTGCGCGTGTGGGATCATTTTTTAAAAAGCAGCGATTTATCTTGTGAATTTGCTTTTTTTTTTCCCTGCAAGACTTGTCTCTTTGTAGCTCACATATTTTCACTAATAAATGTACAAAAATCCAGGCCTTCTCTGCGCAGAAAGGCTGGCACTGCCCTCAGTGCAGTTGACTGGAGGTGGTGCTTGCCCACACAGTGCCCCTGTTGGTTGCTAACCAGCTCTAATTTAGGATGGTGTTGGCTCAGGACTGTTGGAAATGTGTGGGCTGTCATATTTAAAAATGTGTGTGACACTAATTTGAAGATACTCATGAAGATAATCTTTGATGTTAAGGGTTTTAATATGAAAGATCTCTGTGCTCTAAAATTTGGGATTTTGCAGAAGACCCCAGACATCCCTTCAAGTACAACTCTGCTTTTTACCATTGCAGAAGTGAATTTTATGCACCAAATAATTTATTCATGTTCTTCATTCCTTCTTGCTTTATATTTTTAGAGTATTAGTCCCTGCTTTTTCTGTCCTGTATAGAAATTTCCTGCAGTGCCTGTTGTGATCATTTCTTTCCTTTCTGTGGTGTTCTTCACAGCATTTATAGCTTCACATTATAGCTGCATTAATAGTTTGGATACATCTATTTCAGTATTAAAACTTCCTGATTTTAGCACACAAGCATTATGGGTTTTGCTCGTTATTATTTTTTTCTCTTTCCATCCAAAAAAAATGTTTCCCAATGGAGTTGGACAAAATCCTGAGGATTGAGCTTCCTTCGTGGGGCACACCTTGGGGCAGAAAGAAGTCAAAAAAGGGAGAAAGGTGACCTGGCTGAGATCCACTCTGCCAGGCCAGGAACTTCTCAGCTGCGTTAGCTGGAGCTTTGTAGGCAGATGCCCAGTGCTGTGGTGCCAGTCTTTGCTCTTCCCCTTCATCTCATGCAGAGTTTTCCGACTACTGCTGCCAGAAAGAAAATCCTTGCAAGTTAGAGACAATTAGAAGAGTATATTTAGATAATATCTGGGGCCTTTTTGTGTTTTGTGGCTTGGTTTTGGTTTGGTTTTTTTTTCACTTTTTTCTGACTGTAATAGTTTGTCTAAGCTCAAGATGTGCTGTTAAAATCTGTACTATTTATCTCCTGTTGAAACTCAATCCTGTAGTTAAAATGTTTTGTTTTCCATCATCTGGAGGATGAGATTTTTATTGGTAGGAGAGAGTCAATAGTTTGGAGCTGCAGTAACATTTCAGGAATAAGTGACATCACTCTGGGATCAGCTTTCCCAGAGTCTAGCAGTCCTGACAGCTAAGTTGCTTTTCCTCTGGATCAGGGCTGTGCAGCACTCACTGGGAAACAGCTTCTGTGAGAAAAGGGTCGTCCCTCACATCCTTACTTGTGTTTTCCTGTTTGTGTGTCAAGCTTGTGCTAAAGAATTCATGTCTCTGGAGACTGGTGAGTAATTCTTATACATTTTAATGATTGTTTTTCCTAAGATATAAAGCGTTTCCTCCCACTTTGGAATAAAAGGCTCTTTTTAGATTTTTTTAATCCAGCATTCAATAAATCACAATATATGCCAAGCAGAATACAACTTCATTCGAGTTCAAGTTAAGATTTTAAGTAGAAGCCTAATTGTGGGTAGAGGTTGTGTTAATACTTACTGTAACTGTGTCTCACTTCCAAAATTTTTATTTAGACATGCTTGTCTGCTAAATCATGTCATAGAGATTGAGTGTAGCAGGAATTTGAGCTTTTTAAAATTAGCTTGCAATGCTGGATGGGGGAAGTACTTTCCAAATAGACACTTGTAAGGTACCTGATTTTAACACACGGCTCATATGGCAGTGTTACTGGATGCCAGGTTTCAAATGTGATTTTGGGGCTTGTGGAGGGCACAAAACAGAAAACCAGGTACGTTTCCAGCCAGTGTATATATCTGTGTGTATATCACCTGCAAAGCTGGGTGTTTATTTCTGTAGGGATGTCATATAATGAGCTACAAATTCTGGCAGCATAAAAATTATTTCAGAAAAAACTACCAGGCCAACCCACAAAGCAGTATCTGGTTGTAGCTTAGGATTTAAATAACTGAAAAACTCTTCAGTTTCCACTTCATGGTAACCGTTTTCTCTTTATAGGAGAAATATAAAATGCATGTCTTCTTTTTTCCTCCCTGGTAGTTAAATGTCTAATTGTAAAAGTGCTGCAATCCTGTGACACTTGGAAATCTTGTCAGGTTCCAATTTTGAGGAGGTTTTTATTTTTTATAGCTAGAAAATTAGAGCACAGTTATCTCCAGAGAGGCATTTAGCAAGGGAAGCCCAGGGTTTTTGCTGTGTCACTTTGGTTTTGGTTTCTTTTGGTGTTCCTTTAAGGATGACAAGTCTCGATGGATGAATACATGCAAAAAAATGTCTTATTCATCTGTTTGAAGATTCTGGGGAATACTGCAACTCATCTCAGTAAAAGTTAGGTATTGATTTCCATCAGGAAATAATTCCAGACTGAATTTGGATGGTCTGAATCAGAGCTGTGGGTGGATGTAATGCATCAGCTTCCAGAAACCTGTGCTTAGGGTAATTTCATTAATGCAGCAACTGGCAATTCTTGTGGTACAGTGGTGTGGTGGTGATGTATTGCAGATGCAGAATTGATGTAATATTTATGATTTACGTGATTTGGAAGATGACTGTTAGCATTGAAGTTCCTTTGTAGCTCTGAATCTTCATGTAGGTGGTTTGGCTCCCAACCCAGAATGAAAAACAATAAGCTCTGGGAAAAGCTTTTTAAATTCTGTTGTTATGAATAGAAAAACTATTTTCTTTGTCATTTTAGTTCCCAAATAAATTCTAATGTTGAATTTAGATAAATTTTAATGTTTCATTTTAGTGAGATGCTTGTCTTACCAACTTGGTCCCTTTTTTATATTTCTCTTTAAGCTTCATAAGTTAAATTCTAATGCAAGTTTTATCACTGCTTTGTTTTGTTGGTTTTTTTTTAGTGTGATTTGAGCTTAGCCATAATAGTTTTTTATGGGCAGTCATATCAAACTGTCTTCAAAGATGTTTAAAGTGCGCTGTGCTTTTTGGTATACTGAATGTACTATTAGATGGAGATAAATACAGAGACTATGCACAAAAATGAAGTGCTGGTAGCATTTTAGGTTTGGAATTGTATAGATTGAGTGGCATAAATTGCTGTTGTGCTGTTCTGTTGACAGGAATTTAGGATTGTACATAAACTTCTAATTTGCTACTTTTCTTCAGCAAAAAAAAACCCCATGCAGCTATACATTTAAGTTAATCTGTTAAGCACATAATAATGTGCTTAAATTCTTTCCAGAAAAGAAAGGGGAATGGAATGAGGGGCCTTTCTTTAAGTATAGGTCTAGAAATGCTTACTGCATATGTTAGCTTGATCATGGCTGCCAGTATGAAACTTTCTGGGTTTCTTGGTCAGCTGAATGGAGCCATAGTTGGTGTGGTGATAGCTGGAATTTTCCAGTTTTTTCCAGCCCATAGGAGTCACATTCTAGCTCATAAGTTTCCCTTTTCTTGCAGGATTTGGATTGCTGGGGTTATTTTTTCAAATGAGAAAAGGATTAAGTTTTAATGTGAGCAAGGTTTTTAAACCTTAAATATATCTTCATTTAAATGTGTAGCTAACATAAGCTAGCAGAGGAATATATTGATGTATTTAAAGCTGTGTGTCACTGAACTGCATGATTGAAAGAAACTTCTGGCTTTGCCTCTAAACTGAGCCAGGTGTATCAGACTGCTATTTTACTGGTGAAAGGGGGTTACATGTGGTTCTTCTGGTATTGAAACTCCTCTTTTATCTAAATAATATGATAGTGGAACACCAGGTGTGAATATTCAGTGTCATCTGCAGATTCACTTACCTCGCCATAGAAACAAATTTTTTTGCAGTAAACAAGTGAAAGCTGTCATGCAGAGAAAAAATTTCAAAAGCTTAAACTGTGCTGTTTATTTTTGGAGGTGGAGAGAGGAAGGGACAAATTTCTGATTTCACCTGAGCAGTGAAGTAGTTTAGAGCCATGATCATGGAACAAGTTCTTTACCTCCAAATACCTTCTGCCTAATGAGGAAAAATATGAACAACATTCATGGCAAGGCACTGTTGCTTGCTCATACTTGCTTTTGGGGAAGCTGATGAATTCATTGCTTGAACTTAACATTTTTTTACTGTCCTTATTGATCTGTTTTCACTTTCTAGAATGTTCTTTTTTTGCAAAACACTGAAAACACTTATTTTGTGAAGAGCATGTTTGCTTTTATAACATAACATATTATGAAATCAAGCTTTTAGCTTGGCATTAAATCATTTAAAACTTTAGTTATGGGGCAATGCCAGTCATTTCAGGGTTGGAACTCTCCAAACAAAAGTGAAGGTAAATTTTATCTGAAGTTGTTTGACCAATATGTGTTTTGGCTTGTGCATTTTCTGTTCCTTTAAAATGTGTAGAGTTTGGATTGGGTGGATTGTTTGGTTTGAGTGGTTTTGCCTTAATTATCTCCAGGAAAAGGGCATGAGGAGGGAGGAGATGATGGCAGATGTTTTTTGCTGACTTGTCATTGGCAGAGCATCCTCAGAGCCCTGCCTGAGGCAGGCATAGATCAGGAGTGTGTCGGGTGTTGGCAACCCTATAAACAGCAGGCATGGGAAACCTCCCAGCCCAAGGCATCAGTATGGCCAAACTCCCTGAATTGCTACTCTGTGGGGGAGTTCTTCAAGTGACAGTTTGTTTTCAACATGCAAAATTTACTTTAGTCCCCATTCTTCATGTGGAATGAGAAATTGCTGGTGAACTGATTTTTTTTTCCTCTCCCAGCTTCTGCTGTTAAAATTCATTGCTTTATGAGATCCAAATTGCATATGAGGAGAATAATATTCAAAAATACCTTCAAAGGCTCTGTCTTCAAGGGACTCTTATTGCCATGTCCACCATGAAAGAGTAACATTATCCATACAGCTCTGACCAATAGCCTGTTCCAGAGATTTCATTGCCACCTTCATCAGAGCAGGATGCACAAAACCAGGCTCATAAAGAGTTAAACATGGTCTGTGATTTCTATTCCATGAGCTCTGTGGTGCCTGGAGCTCCAGTGGGCACCAGAAATCTAGGTTTAAAGCAAAAAAACAAATAAATACTGGTGTTTTCAGCCAGGAATGACCAGGAGTGTTGGTTTTTTCCCTTTTTGTGCCAGTTCTAAAGTATTGTGCTACTCCAAACCTGCTGGCCATAAATACATCTCCAAACTTGCCATGCTTTGGAGTTAGGAAGGGGAGCGCATCCATAGTGGGTTCTAGATTTCTGTTCTAGAGATTTCATTGCCATCTTCATCAGACCATGATTTCTGTGGTGCCTGCAGCTCCAGTGGGCACAGAAATTTGGGTTTAAAGCAAAGAAAAAAATAAACATTGGTATTTTCAGCCAGGAATGATGTGGGGTGTTGGGTGTTTTCCTGTTTGTGCCAATTCTACAGTATTGTGCTACTCCAAACCTGCTGGCCATAAATAAAAAATCTTGCCATGCTTTGAAGTTAGGAAGGGCATTACACAAATAGGGAGGCAGGATCCCCATAAAGAATGCAAGATTTGGCATGCCAGAAGAAGGTACATAACAAGTAGAGCTATACTGAGTAGCTGGAGAGCTGTAAAAATTCTGCATAGCATAGTTACTTTATAGATCTGGAACATCTCTAAAGTTGCTGATTCTGCAAAGAGGATATAAGGTGAGAGGTACTGTAAAAACATATTTCTTTAAAAATCCTCTGTTTTATAGTCTTGAAATGTAGCCTAAAATCTGCTTTCCTGATACAATGTGTAATCCAGAAAAAAAAAAAAAAGTAGGAGAAGGAGTTTTCACTTCTGGGTTTCATAGGAATATTCCCTGCCTTGCAAATCTCTTCCATATGTTCATGTTTTCTGCTGGTAAGAGGAGAATTGAGTAATACTCCATATGGTAAACAGCAGTTAATTTGACTTCTTTGGATACAATTTTACTAGTCCTTTAAAAGTGTTTCCAAAGCCAGATTCAACATAAGAAAAACTTACACAAGTTCCTAAAGAAGTCTATAAAAAATTATGTTCCCACCCAATAGAGAGGTGGTTGTCCCTGGGGTTTTCTTTCCCATTTTAAAATCACACGAAATGACTGACATTAAGTGTGATCCCAGTGTTCTTCTGTCCCTGACCCCTTGCTCTGACATAAATGAAATAAACTGATTTTCACTTCCCATAAGGAGTTCCTCAATGAACTGAGTCTTCACCAGGATATTTTTCATTGTCATATAGTTACACTCTTAGAAATGTCATATACAGATGAACTGCTCTCACATTAAAAATACTTAAAACACATTAAAAACACATTAAAAAAATCACTTTTGCCTGCTTGCGGTTGAAGAAGTCCTTACACTATAGTCAGCTGTTGCCAAAAAAGCCAGTTCCATGGCACTTTGCTGTACCCTGAGCTTGAAAAAACCACCTGAGAAAGAAAAACAGCTCCCAGATCCTGGCTGTCACTGAGGTATGAATTTAATGGAAGGTCATTGGAGGCATCATGTCTGTTCAAGAGGTGTTGTCCTGTAGTTTTCTCTGCTGCTGCAGTTTAACCTTGGAAGGAACAACCTGGTGTGTCATTTGCTGAAGCAGAATGTGTTGCTGGGTCAGCAAGAGTCTTTAATAAATATCAATTGTTATTTCTGTTGTATTGTGAGGTAAGGATACAGTTGTGAGATGTAAAACTAGGGGACTATTGAATTATAATGTTTTTTGCTGGGTATTTTTCCTGCAGAGCTGTCAAATGTGCTGACAGTTCACTTTGTAAATAAACTGTAGTTGTTCCTCTGCATTTATGAAGTAAAAGGATGATGCAGATCAATCTGTGTAGGTGTTGAAATCGAAGATGTGAAAATACGAGGGGAGGCAGCCAAGAAATACTTTTTGTCAAATGGAAATTTCTGGACTTCTAGAGCCAACAGTTTGATTATATGAGACCAACAGGCATCAAAGTGATTGACAGTCTGCATATAAGCAGTGGGTGGCAGACGTAAACTCTTGGTCAGATGGGGTTCTGAAATCTCGTCTGTAAATTGAATGATGATATATCCTGCTACCTAAATGCTGTTTTTCTTCTGGTACTTACTTTGGCCAAGTCATCTTTTAAAACACTTGACATGAAGTACATTCTGAAAAGCAAATCTGTTTTGTTTTTTGTTTTTTGGTTTTTCATTGTAGTGTATTTATTATAGCACTTTAAATAATTAATTTGTGTTTACCTATTATACATATTTTTGTTCTTAATTTAAAAAGGCCAAATTACATTAATTAGAGAGAAAGTGTTACTCTTCATCTGCTCTCCTTCCTTACCTGATAGTGTGTATTGGTGTTGCTGCCTCTTCAACCATCTGTCTAAATTATGATTTTAATTTATTTTTAAGAAACTTGGCATTGAGATGGGAAGAATTAAAACATTATTTAAGGAAATAGGATTTAATCTTTTCATGTATTCAGCTTGACTTGCCTTTTTTTTGCTATTTGTTAGGCAGACTGGTTCTAAAAATCAATTTGTTTTCTCAAAATAACTTTTATTGTGGATGTTTTGTATATGGGTGGGTCCATCTGGGCTGACATTCTCTGCCTGATAAGGACTTGTGTTGATGTTTCAAGTTGTGAGAGCACCACGTGAAAGTATGATACTCTCTGGTGTTTTCTGTGGATAATGTAAGGATGCTTTTCCTGAAAAGCAGTATATTTTTTTTCCTCAAAAGCAGTCGATGCCTGCCTACTTTTTATAAATACTTGAAGTTAACAAGATGAATAATAGGCAGTGATGACTTGAAAATTAAATAAAAGAGGGGATATTTGGGCTCACTGCAGATAGATCAGTTCTCAAAGCTCCCCCACAAGCCTGATTGGTGTCCACACCTGTAAATTAAAATACATTCTATGTGCACCAGCATTGTTGGTCTGGTTTAGGAGCAAATGAGCCTTAGGTGTGGATGTTCGAAGAAAGCAGCATAGGGTCTATTTTAAAGGATGTGAGGGTTCTGAGAAAATCCTGAGATAATTTCTGATCTACTTGTGATGTCAAACAAACCCCAAACCAATTTTATTTCTTGCTGACATTTTTAATCTTTTGGAGACTTGTAGAACAACTTGCTGCTGTTCTAAGGCAATGATATTGTTATTTTTCTGAGATGATCAGCTCCTGAAGCTGCACTCAAGTGAACTGAAAGAAAGGAGAGCTCAGTGAGGCTCAGCTGGGTCCTTGGGGATGACAAGAGACACGTTCAGTGTTCCAGCTCAGTGCCACACTTTGTACCCCGTGTGTCTCTGGGCTTGAACTTCACGTCACAGGCAATGAATATTTTTAATGGAGTTTGTACTCTTTTGTCTGAGATGAATGCAGGCCCACACATGGTGTAAGCTTCAATTAATTATCCTCTGGGGCCTGCTGCACATATTTGCATATGCTCTATCAGTGGACCACCAAGATTATTCAATTAAATCTTCACAATGGCTTTAAGAAGGCCAGTGATTAAAGCCTTAGTGATGACTGTTCATTTATAAAATAATTATTTTTATAAATTTCAGTCTCGGTGCTTATTTCTTGCACAATAGGATCTATTGGGAGGGACAGCTTGAAATACAGGATGTGTCTGAATAGGTACCACAGTCACAACTGATAGACAACTGGGTGCACCAATATTTCAGCTGCTTTCTTCTCTCAGATTGCTAAAATAAATATTTCTAATCATTTCCCAGATGACAATGACTTGGCAGAAGTTTGCCAGACCATTTTTCTCTCTCTCAGCAGACTTAGGAAGGGTCTAGTTATGACCTGGTGTATTCTAAGATAAGTGCTTTATAAACATGGTTTTCTTTTAGAACTTCTGCTGAGATACTAATAGAAATGTGGTTTTATTTAATAAAAATGGCTGTTTACCAGAGGTGTGATTGTGTGGTGACAATGCCAATTCCCAGGTATCTGAAGTGATCAAGAAATGGAAGTTGTTGTAGTTGTCTTAGAGACAGCGCAAAGTTGTTACACTTCTGTATAACCTTGGCTTAGGTGATTAAAGGATTGCTGTGATTTACACAATCTCAAGAAAACACCAAGTGCAAAAAAAACCCCAAAGCAACCCACCATTCATACCAAAAAAAAAAAACCAGAAAGCAAACAAATCTGAGTAATGATAAATTCTACCAGATAAAAATGTCACCCAAGGTAGAAAACGTAAGATAAATAAGGTATTTAAGTACTTCTGTTAGTGAATATTGGTTTTTTGATCCCAGTGTGCTTAGAGAGATTTGCAAAGCAACACACTGTGGTTTTACTAAATGTCTGATGAAATTCTGCTGTTAAATTTGAGGTAGTAATTCACTGAAATTATACATTTTTCTATTTTTATGGATTTTCATTTTTTATTTTCTATTTTTTCCTATTTTAATTTTTTCTTTTTTTTTCTATTTTATTGAGTTACAAATCTCTTGGATTTGTAACTCAATAAAATCAGGAGCTTTACTTTTTTGCAGTTCTATAGGAGGAGTTTGTTGAACAAATGCACAGCTCTTTCCACATCAATAGATATTAAACTGCTTAAATGGTCTGCATTCACTTTTCTTATAAGTATCTTTAGTGTTTTTTTAATGTACAATTATTGAAAAACATGTTAAAATTGCTAAGAGGAATTGCTATTAAAGTTGCTTTCCCTTGTAAAATATCTCTAATTTTCATACAGTGAAATGGAAGCATAAGTCAGCACTGCCTTTTGAATTCTTACTCCTATTTCTAAAGCTTGCTCAAGAGCACATCTCACTTAGGCTTTTAATAAATGAAGTAGGCCAAGGCTTGCGTAACTGAGCTTAGTGGTATGTGGTAAAGATAATTTTCTGTCTAGTGAGCTTTGAAAAGAGTAAAAGTTGCTATGTAGCTGTAAAAGCATTTGCTAAAAGTTTTTTACTGAATTTGATGCTTGTAGTTGTAGAGGGGGTGACTAAGAGAGCTCAATTATCTCTAATTTACTTGGTGTGATGAATTTCTTCTCGTAGTGTTGTACAGTTGTGCTCATGCAAGCTGTGATCATTTGTCCCTTGTAAATTCAAGTCAGGTTCATTTCTTGTTCTGAAAATCTCTAACATTGCATATGTAAGAAAAGACCAATTAGTGGTTTCTAATTAAACCCTATTAATGAAGTGTCTCAATTTATTAGTGTGCTAATCAGAGTGGTCAAACTCCAGCAGCAAAGACAGCTTTTTCTTTGTTTTGGAACAGGGATTTTTTTTTGTTGGGTTCTTTGTTTCGGGGGCATGTTTGTTTGTGGGTTTTTTTTGGTTGGTTGCTGGTTTTTGTGTTTTTTTAAATTAAATGTGGCTTTTTGTTGCCCTCTCTACAAGTTAGCTTTACTTGTTCTACCCTCTCTACCTCTTCAGGAGAGGCTGCAGTGTCCCTCCTGTATCAGGGAAGCAAAATTTTGGAAAACATCAACTGATCAGCCATCTGCTGTCAGTCTTCACAGAATGCCAGGCTGGAAGGCACCACAGTGGGCATCTGGTGCCACCTCCCTGCCCAGGCAGGGTCACCCCAGAGCACAGGGCCCAGCAGTGTGTGCAGATGGTTCTGGAACATCTCCAGAGAGGCAGATGACCTCCCTGGGCAATCTTGGTCTCCACAGCCCACAGGGTGGAAGTTCTTCCTTGTGTTCAGGTGGAACCTGGGCATCAGTTCCTGCCCATTCCTCTTGTCCCACCATTGCTGGGCCTCACAGTCCCTGCTCTGAGCCCCCCCTGAAGGCAGGGACAGACAGGGATGAGGTCCCTTCTCAGGGCTAAGCAGCCCCAGCTGCCTCAGCTTTTCCTCCTCAGAGATGCTCCAGTCCCCCTCCATCCCCAAATGTAATGAAATGTTGCATAAATTGATGACACGTGGCAGGTGCATCTCACTAATTACCACAATGGCTTTGTGGCCCTTACTGAGCTTCAGTATTTCACAGATTGCCAGATATGTTACCTACAGAATGAAAGACACCTCCCACAAAGTTCTGGGAACCCTGAGCACAGTAACTTTTTCTGACAATGGAGTGTTTGATTGGCAAGAGAAGTTTTTCATTAAAACCTTCCTAATCTGTAATAGAGTGCATGCTGTTTTAGCAATTATTTCGTCCTAGTGTTCTGAAAGAGTTTTTTTAAATGTTTGCTCTTGCTTACGTAAAATGTTGGACATATATCATGAGAGCATGTTAATCATATCTGCTCAAGTGAGAAAAGGCTGTTTTCATATGGATATTTTCACTGGAATATGAGTGTGGGTTTTGAATGGTCGCATTGAGAGGAAGGCTTATAATTTTGGAGCAGCAGTGCTTAATCTTTTGGAAAATAAAATAAAAGCTGGACTACAGTCAGCTGTATAGAAATGTCCAGATGCTTTTCACTACAGCAGCAGCAAAGATACCAAAGCTGCTATAACTATAGCTGAGGAGGACTTAAAAGGAAAGTCTAGAGAACTGGCAGGTTGCCTGAAAAAATAAACTCAGAGCAGCCCAGGAAAAATGGTGGCAGCAGTAACTACAGTTTAGGTGTTACATTGTCTGCCAAGAAAATGAGTAGAATTTTGTCTGCACCTTCCCAAAAGCGTGTGCACACACAAAGGGTCACAAACACTTTGTTCTCAGCAGCGTATGGGACGTGTTACAGGTCTGTCAGCACTTTGGGACTGGCTGTCTCTTCACTCCCACTTTTCCTGGGGCTCCCTGATGTTTAGTTACCGCACTCAGATATTTCCCTGTGGAGCCGTGCAGCCCCCTTTCCAAACTTGTTGTTGAAAAACCTTAATTGAAAAAAGGCTCGTGTAATTTTAGGGTATGATAGCACTGGTAAAAAAGTGCTTGCATTTGCTGTTTGCTGTAAAATGTGGCATTACAGATTCAGTAACATAGAAGTGGCAGCATAGCCACAGACCACATCCTTGCTTGCTGTTGTGTAGGGACTGCATTTACTTAATTTTTTTCCAAGTTCAGACAACTCTTGGTTAGGTAAGTATAACTGCATTTATTGCTGTTAGAAATGAGACATTCTTATGCTGCAAAGCAAGCACACAAGGTAGAAATGGCTGATTTGATTCACCAGGTGAGGAATGAAGGACTTCATTCACAGAAGCCAAACAAATCTGCCCTAGACTTGTTTTATGTTTTTTTCCAGTTGAACCTTACCTTTAAATATTAGTGCAGGAATTTAACATTAATGCAGAGAGAATGACTTTATTGCTCTGGTAATCTTGGTCTTCTTACCTTATTTGTCATCTTTTCAAGTATTTTGTCACTAAAATGAATAAAACTGCTTCTCATAAAAAATATCTTTCAGCATATTTGTGCTATATAGGGATTGTGTGTATCCATAATAGAGAGATTAGATTGCCAGCCTGTGAAACTTAAGACCTAGAATAAATGTTAGGAAGCAGATACTTGGCGTAGCATTCTTCTGAAATGTGTTCTCCAGTGCTCATTTGTCAAAAGGAACAGTGTTTCTAAATTAAAGATGTGGAGGCCTCTCAAAAGTTGTGTCCTGGTTTGTGATTTTGTTTGCGTTTAGCCTTTGCTTTGATGGCCACATTGACAATAAGCAAATGAGAAGGCCTTAGCACTGAGGAACGCATAAATAAAGGCTACAAAGAAAGGGCATGAGGGAAGCTTTGAAGTGGCATCTAGCTTTAATTTGAGTGGGAGAAAACCAGATGTGTCTTTGGGAGTTCTGGCCCAGCTTTTTTTTTTTTCAAGAGGACAGGGAGCTCAACCAAATCATTCAATGGAGAGACCCCAAACCAACTGTTTCCACCCTGGTCCTTTGATCTTTGTTGCTGCTTTGGAGTGAACTGTTTTGTTCTAGAGGAAAAATGGTCTAACCCTTCATTTTAGCTGTATAACGGGGTTACATATCTCCTTTTCCATTCCAGCTGCAGTTATCTGAGTTAATTTCCTATGCAATACACTGACAAAGATGATAGTGACTTCAAAATAGCAAAACTGATCAGAGTTTTGATTTGGCTGACTTTTGTAACGTGTGTTAGAACAAAACATTGGTGCACAGCATTTTGGGTCAGCAGTCCTGAAAACATCAGATAGAAAACAAAGAAACCTGCTTGTGTAGGACTTGTGTTGGCAAGCTGTGCACCTGGAATGATGTGCTTAGCTGCTGCTTACAAATAGAATAATATCTCTGAATGATGTATTTGAGGGCCTTTTTTTTTTCAGCAGTCCTTGGATCACATTAAACCAACAAAAAGATTGCTGTTGACCGTATATTTAGTGAATAGATTAAAACTACACAGCAAAGTTTTTTTTTTAACTTGTCTAGAAAATAAGTAAAATAACTCTGTCTTCTAAAGAGATTAGGAGTCTCAAAGGATGGAAAGGAGAGAGAGAGTAGATAAGAAGGCAAATAACGTGAGTCAAATTCAAGGTTGCTGTCATTTCTAACCTGAACAGGATAAATCCTTTTGCTCTGGGAGTTTGTTCATGTGCCAGAACTAAGCTACCTTGTAAATGATGCCAAAGCTTGCAGCTTTCAGAGGAAGGGATTGGAAAGGAGAAGTTTGAAAATTCTGGAGGAAAGGGGTCAAGCTAAGTTGATGCTGTTAGGTTGGTACCAGTTGTCTTGCACTGAGATCTCTAAAAACGGACCTTCTACCCAGGTGAGGCTATTTTGGTGTGGTTAGGGTTGCTTGTTTTCACATATATGGTTGGTTTGCTTTAGTTTGGTTTTGATTCTTTGATGGCCGGTAGAAAACCACTGCTGGAATCAAGCAGAAAGAATATTATCTTGATACATGCAAGAATTATGCTTTATTTTGCACTGAATTGCTTCTGTCATGTCATCTTAGTGTAGATTTCTGGAGTCCAGAACATTCCAGTAGCAAATATTAATGATGAATAGTGTTTGATACATACCAAGTCTGGAGAATGCTCATTAATAGTAATGAAATACACAGGGAATTTTTTCCTGTCTTTGTCTTTAGTGTTTAGCATGCCATTAATACAGATCCTAAAATAGTAAGGATCAGTTAAGGCCTTCAGAAAAAGTGCAAAAGACTTTTGTGTGTGGTTGTCCTGTGTTCTCAAAACATGGGAAAAACTGGAAGGAGAAGGAAGAGGCTGTACCTCTACATAAGTGAAAAGTAACACACTGGCTGTGTCAAAGTGAATCACTCTCTTTCCACTTAATGAAGTACATACACATAAATATGTGGGGTTGAAACTCTGAATTACACATTGGACTTGGTATAAAGTTGAAATTAGAGTTCTCAAGAAATAAATTAGGTTTTTTGCTTTATTTTCCCTGAGATTTATTGATGATGTATAGATTATTGTAGTATAATAAATGAAATTCTAAGTGTGTGTGTGTAGCCAGAAACTTATGGGTAACTGAACAGCTGTCGAAATTGGATGTTGAAGATTGTGAATATCAAACTGTAGCTTGGTTGGAATAAAACTCTCTGTGCTGTGCAAGATAGAGTTTAAAACAAATGTCTTATCCTACTGTTATGTGGGAGGGTTATGACAATAATTATCAAGCTTCACTACACCTTGCCACAAGTATTTTGAGGAGCCTTGTCAAAATACCAGGTAAATTACTGCCAAAAATGCAATACTTAGATGAGTAATGAAAAAGTTTTCTAATGGAAGTATTTAAAATCTGTTCATGCAGTTAGACATATTTACAGTCATCGCTCTTAGTTGCACAAGCTGAATTTCCAGTGTTCACCCATGAGATTTCACTTGTGTCTAAGTTGAAGGGAAAAAAGGCCTGTTTTCCCTTTGCTTTACTATTTTAGAAGGAAGTGACTCTTCAGGTCTAGAAGGAAAGTGCTGTACAATCCTCAGGAGCATAGTTCATGTCTGTGATATGTTTTCTGCCTTTTTTATGTAATCTCAAATACCTCCCATACATCTGAACTTCTCAGTGACTAGTGGGGAAAACTGTGTTTTGTTCAAGGATTTTTTGGTGCTTTTGGAATGCTCACTTGATATATGACTCAAACCTGAAGCAAAATGTTCTTGAGTATTGCTTCCTCTGTTCTCCTCTTTCACTTTTCTACCCTCTCCCTCCTTTCTCCCCTGGTTTTGTGTGGTTTCCCCACTGCAGTCCTTGGGTGTGGCCTCTTCTGTATCATCAGTGATGTGCACTCACACAAAACATGGGATGTGCCTCCTCTTGGGTGGACCTGAGTATTTCTGGTCCCTGAGCAGAAGTCCTGATCCAATTATTTCCACATTTATGGATGCAGCTGACAGTCACCTGTCAAGGTTTAATGCAAACAAGAAGGCAACGTTTTGGCAAAGTGTTTTGACCAGCTCATTTCCATAGTTTGTTGGTTTGGTTTATTTTTCACTTTGGTGTGAGAGTTTCTGAAATGTCAGAGGGGGAAAAAAGGTTTTGGAAGGGAAGAAAAAGAGGACTCACAAAAGGAAAAAAACATCAATCCAACCAAAGAAACCTAGATGCTTCCTCAGGGTGTTTTGAACCCGAATTCTCTTTAATCTGGGCTGATTTCCTTGAGAGGCATTGTATGACTAGGGCAATTGGGAATGGCACAGACTGTCCTCAGTGTGTCTCTGTCCTGTCTCTTCGTTGTAATTGATCCATTTCTGCAACAACAGCTCCTTCAGGGGCTAAACTTAGAAATCTGCTGAACTCAGAACAAAGATAAAGCACTGGCAAATGCCAGCTCATCATTAAGCTCTGTAACATGGTCTCTCCATTTAGGCATTAGTAGGTTTCTAAAATCCCAGTAGAGGAAGTGCAGAGAATTGGGCTGTCTTTCTAGTCTTGCACTCTATGAAGGCTTTTCCATTCATTCACCATGAAAGTAGTGTGGATTTTTAGGCTTCTGTTTGGAGGCAGCTTTTAATCAATAATGCTCTATAATTACAAATTGTTATGATCCAAAGAATTTTATTTTTGAAGTGGGGAATATTAAGAGAGTCTTGTTAATTCAGGTTGTTTTATGAAGCAGGAAGGGTGGAAAGTGTGACATTCATGAGATGAGCTGTGCTTCATAGTTTTGAAAGTTCAGATGGTTACATGAATAGGCAGAAAAGGTGTTAAGAATGAAGTTACTCTGGAGATGTTCTAGTCCAACCCTTCTGCTCAGGCAGGGCCACCCAGAGCAGGAGACACAGGGGTGGCCAGGCAGGTTCTGAATCTCTGCAGAGGAGGTTCCCCAGCCTCCCTGGGCAGCCTGTTCCAGTGCTCAGTGCTTTTTGCTCGTGTTCAGGTGGAGCTGGCTGTGTTTCAGTTTGTGCCCCTTGCCCTGGCACTGTGTTCTTGTCACTCACCCTTCAGACATGTGGGTGCACTGATAAGATCCCTCTCAATCATCTTTTCTCCAGGCTAAACAGGCCCAGCTTTCCCAGCCTTTCCTCCCAGGAGGGATGCTGCAGTCCCCTCATCATCCCCACAGCCCTGTGCTGAACCTTCCCCAGCAGCTCCTTGTCCTCCTTGCTCTCAGGAGCCCAGAACCAACCCTGCCTTGCTCTTCTTCCCAGACATTTCTTTCCTCTGTGGCAGCAGCTGATAGTTGCTGAATTTGGGCAATTTCTTCCAAGCTGTAGGAGCTGCTGTGATCAATCAGGATCTGCAGTTCAGGGGAATGACATAATGCAAAAGGGAACATTTTTGTGCTGCTAGGGATGAAACTCAGCCTCCCAGCCTTTAGAAGACACTTCTGAGCAGCAACCTGAATTAAAAAGTCACCTGCAAAAGTAGAACTGTGATTGCAACCCATCACTCTTACTCCAGTCACTGGGTATTTATCTGTAATATTGGAAATTTTAAACTAGTGTCTTCATGTCCTGAGGATGAAGACAGTTGCTTTTACAGTAGTGTCTTGTCCTTACAGAGCAGTTCAATACGTCTCATGTTCATCTTGTCCCTGGTTTTGAATACATGAAGTCATAGCTGAAGTGAATTATCTATGTTCATGTATGAACTAAAACCACTTCTATTGTTTTTAAAATTCAGAATGTTTGCCAACCCAGTGCCAGTGTTTGGCAGTGCCAATGAAGAATCTTCAGTATTAGTTCTCATCCTTTTTCTTTGTGTGTGTGTGTGTGTATATATATATGCATTTGTGAGTGTGTACACTTAGGTTGTTATATGCCATAATGAAATATTCTTAACTGTTTTCACTGAACTGATGCATTTGATGCACTGGATTTACATAATTGAGCTGGAAAGTCAAAACTTATTGCCTAATACTTTTCTTTCTCTCTCTTTCACAGTCATAATGAACGAAAAGTAACCTGCAAACATCCAGTGACAGGACAGCCTTCACAGGACAATTGTATTTTTGTTGTGAATGAGCAGTAAGTGCCTTCTGTTTCACTCTCTAAAACGCAGGCCTTAAAGCCCATTAATAATGAAGTAAGATTCAGTGATTACTGTGGTAATATTTATTTTTTCCAAGTCAGATCAACATGTAGATTGCTTTCAAGTAATTTAAACAAGTAAAACTGATAAATATTTTATACTCATTGTTAAGATAGAAAACACAGCTCAGATTAGTTGTATGATAGAAATGCATCACATTTATGCACTGTACGAATTTCCTCTTATCACTCGAATTGTTCTGTAATTTAAGTAAACAGCCTAGATATTATATAACAATTAAATAAACTTCCAGAAAGGGATAAATTTTATAATCACTTAGGGACAGCCACAAGCTGTTGATCTATAATGTTTTGCCTGATAGTTTCTCCTCAATTGATTATTTCCTTGGCCAGTTGGGGCACTTTCCGAACCATTGGTAATAACTCAGATTTGCCTTCTTTGTATTAGTTTTGTAGAGCAATACAAGAAGGTCTGCATGGAGCTCATGCCTGAGCTCAGGATTTTGTTGGGGTTCTGGGTGTCCTCCCCACCACCATTGCTGTAGCACATTGTGGTGGCTCCAGTGAAAACCATCAGAACTGGCCAAATTTCACCAATGTGAAAGGGGGGCAAAGCCAGAGGGGGGCTTTGGAGAGCATTTCTTCCCATTTCCATCTCACACTCATACCTGTCTTTTTCCCTCCCACCAACACCTGGCTGGTGCTAACAGAGAAATTCTGGTTTTAAGCAACATCTTAAAATTCATCTATTATGGATTGGAGTTTAAAACACAGCGCAGGTAACTCTGCAATGAAGTGTGAATTGCTTTCAAATTGGAAAAGTAGGACACAGGCTGTACAAAGCTACATCTAGGGGTGCTTTTTATTAGCAGTCTGCACACACAGCATGTTCCAGTGCTATTACATATTCTATTTTCAGGACTGCTGCAGCAATGTCATCTGAAGAAAAGAAGGAGCGACCTGTAAGCATGATATGTGAAGCAACTAACTATAATCTGGCATCAGATTATGCTGCTCATCCAATGAGCCCTGTGGGCAGAGTAAGTCTTTATGTCCAAATAAATTAGAATTAAAATAATTCAGTTGTTCCACAAGCTGCTAGACAGTGCTGCGTGTTAGTGTTCCACTGAAAAAGAGAAATAAAGCTTACATATTTTTCAGGGCACTTGACTCCTTCTAGGTTTAATTTGGAAACTGAGGTGTCTCAAATTGTCACTGTAGCTGTAATTTTTATCAGGTTGTGACTTAAACTGACCTTTCTGATCTGTGGGAACAGCAAAACCTGAGTGACTGATGAGGCACCTGGGACAGCACTGTTGCAGAAATTGCTCCATCACAAACAATTGCCTGGATGTGTCCAGGTAAAACAGAAAGTGTTGGGATTGTGTGCAAGAAGTAATTGTGAGAGAGGTGACATAGGGCCAGAAGCAGAAGTCGTGGCTTCGTAGAAAAACTCCTGCTAAATATTTGGGAGAATCCCAGGATCACATTGATTTATGTTTTACTTCTCCATTCACCCAGTTTCTCAGGAGATGAAGGTAAATGCCCAGATGTTCCTACCAAATTTTAGGTTTATTGGATGAAGCTGATGAGCCTATTGTGTGCATTTGTTTTTTTAATTTTCAGCTTTCCTGAGAGAAAAGTGCACTTGCTGCAAAAATAAGAAATGCCTTAAGTTCTCTAGGAGACCAAGAAAACAGCTTTGATCAGTGATGACAGACAAGAGCTGTCATCTTTTCTAGCCACTAGTTAACAGTTAAACAAGGGGAAAAACCCTATGCCTTAGCTAGTCATTGAAAATGCTAACCCTGAGAAGTGCTTTTTCAGAAAATTAATCCAGCCTGCAAAGGAAGAATAAACTTTGGAATGTGTTCTCACTGAGCAAGTTCCTTAATGTCAGAAACTTGGATTGAAATAATTGACTTACCATGTGATAAGAAACATTGCAAGGTTCCTTCCAGTGCATTTTGGGAACTTTTTGTTGTTTTAAATATCTCATGAGACGAGCAGAATCCTTGACCTACGTTAGAAAACTGTTATTTAATCAGAAAAGTGTCTTAATCTATTAATGTTGCTGGGGGGAAAAATAGAGAGTCACAGATGTATTATGAACAGTAACAAAATCCATCTCAACTTTCATATGATCATGTTTAGGTCCATGCAGGAAAGCCACTTTAAAATATAAAAAACTAGAAAACCCCCAAACAACAACAGTAAAAAACAAACTCAAAACCAGCTAAGTCCTAAAACAACCAAGCAAGCAAAAAACCCCAGGTAATTTCTTGTTAGAGTCATAACAGTGATGTAGAAAGCAATAGTTACATAGCTAGTTCTCTCAAAATGCATTTTCTGGGAAGTAATCTCAGGTCAAATATGCAAAATTGATTACAATTTAGGAACATGTGTCTTACATTTTTTTCACTTCTCTTTCAAAAGAGAAGTTGAAAATGCCCTTTAGCCCAGTATTTGTTTCATAATCTTCGAGAAGGAAATTGAGATTTCCCTGGCCCAGTTAATGTGATTTCTTCTACTTTCATTGATTAATGACACTTTAGTTTCCTGTGAAAATAACATTTTGAAAAAATAGATTGTTCTACTTCTCATTCCTCCTGTTGTAGTTGTTTAAATGCACTTAAAATATTAATATGATTATTGTGGCTGCATGTGTAATTACATCAGTTTTCAGATGTGCGTTTGTCTGAATTAGTGCAACACCATTTAAAAATTGTGGTTTTGGAGAGGTGAATTTTTGGGAAAGCAGAACCACAGCTAATATCAATCTGCCTTTTCTGGCAGCTATTCAGGGATAATGAGTTAACCCTTTCTAAAGATGACAAAAGATATGGCCCAGGGGTTATACCTGGGTACAAAACTGATTTTCTTTTTACTCATGTTTTCAAACAGTAAAGCCTGAAATTCTTAACTTTTGACTATAATATGTAGTTTGTAGTACTGTATATATAGTGTGTGTATATATATATTTTTATATATATATGTATGTATAGTATATAGATCTATATATGTTTATATATAGTGTGTATATATATAATTTAATGTAATATATATTATCTATTTATTTTTATATATATAATATACATGTATATGCAGTATTATATTAATATAATAGTAGTATTGTGTATTGTAGCCCATTAAAACAGGAATAAAATGTTGGTGAGGGAAGTTACAGAGAATTAATTACAGAGGAGAACGATGGTTTGTGTGGTTACCAAACCAATTTTTTTAGGCGGTTTTTGTTTTCAGAGATAACTCATGGCCATACCTGATGTTAGAATATCAGGAGGAATGGAAAAAAAAATGGGGTACAACTGAAGTTTCAGGCAGTTAAGGGGTATAGGAGAAAGTTTTCCTTGCATTAATGTGAATTGATCCCTGATAGACATGGAACTTGGAGAAGTTTCTATTTTGTGTCAGAAAGACTCTCAGGAGTCTATTGCTGTTGCTGACCAGACTAATATGAGGTGAGGCAAAAATCAGTTCCTGCCCAGTAAAAGTCCTAATTCTGTTCTTCCTTTCCCACTGTATACATGAGGGGGGCCAAATAACAAATTACGGCTCTGTTAAGTGCTGCTTATTTCCTGTAGCTTGGAGTGCATTTCCAGACATGAAGGCACTAGCACAGACCCCTGGCTGTGAAAACCCACAGGCTTCAGATTGCTACAGAAGTATTTATTTTCATCTCTCTGTGGCATGAAGAAATTGTTTTTGTAGTTGTCTTTTTTTTTTAATCTTATTTTTCTCCCTGCTGTTAAAATTGCTACCTAGACAAAGAGGATTAGGTGTCATAAATTGCTTTTTAATGTGTAAAGTCAGTCACATTTCCAGTCACCCTCCACAGTTCAGATCTGCTGCTCTTCATTGCTGTCCTGATAATCAGCAGAATAAGGTGAAGACTTTTCTCTTTGTTGTGATGTGGAGTAGCCCAGGACAGCTCCGGGTGACTCCAGTGCAGCTGGGATGTTTCCCAGTGCTCACAAATATTAATCAGTTTGTTAATAGATATTTCAGTGCAGTCCAGCTTTGAATGGCTAGTGTAGCTGGAAATTTCTGATTAGCAGAAATGAAAATTATTTATTATTATTATTAAAATTCATTAGCAAACAGCACAGTGAACAGGAGGGCTGTGAAGGGCGCTCCTGGTGCTCAGAGCTGGATGTCTGCACTGTATTTTATGATTTATATTCAGACCAGCCCAGTAGTGCTCCTTGTGCATCTTATATTTTAGTCCTGCCTAAATGGAATCCAGTTTGCTTCATTATGCAAACCAGAGAATACTAGGAGTGAATGATGGGGAGATTTGCGTCAAGAGCAACCTCCTAGTCCAAGCTAAAATGCTGAGGCAGAAACCCACTCAGCTCATGGAAAACTGCAGCATTGGAAGGCACCAAAATTGCCTACAAAATCCAGAAAGCAGCGTCCTGTTGGTTTGTGGTTTGGAAGATAATGGAAGCCTTGAACTGGAAACATATTTTTAAACAGAAGTTAAAAGTAACTAAGATGCAGATTTGTACTCTCTGAGTTTACATGCAGAAAATTTCCTTATTTGCAAGGTTCTCAACCTAGGTTTTTCAAATTTACATGCAATAAATTTAATGTTAATTAATGACTTAGTTCTGAAGCTGGGAAAGAAGCCTCACATAAACCCTGTGTTTTTCTACCAGCTAAGCAGAGAGGAAAGCCACTTGCAGGGTGCTGAAATGTGCAACCCCAGATGCTCGCTGGTCTGTTATCCAGAGTTCAAAATCCTGCTGGCTGTTTGCTTTTTCAGTTTTGGAAACCAGTGAACATCACTGGCTGGACATCCTGGCTTCTTTCTCAGCACTGGGTGTGTGCAGGGCTCTTCCCACAGGATCTGATTTTGGAGACATCTGAGTTGCTGTGCCTTAGAATGGATCAGATGGTACCAGGTGTAATTCTGCTTTTTGAGATAATTAGTTACGTATGAGAGACCATGGGATGACCAGAGATCTCAGGCATAACAAGGGGAGGAGTAATCTAAAGTCTGAGAACCCATAATTAGTTTGTATACTCACCTACAATGTTTCAGTGTCCCAAAGTACTCATTGTCTTAAGGTTCGGAGTTTGTTGTGAAGTTATTCTCTTTATGCAGCATGTGGCAAACTAATTACAAGTCATCTAAAGTGTTCTGTGTATTAACTAAAATTAGAAAGCACTTGTGATGCTGCATTTAATTGAAGGAAGTTTGTATTCACAGTTGGTAGGATGTAACCCATTAAAACTCTGCTGTTAGCTCAGTGAAATTGGAGCCAGTATGGGTTTTTATCATGCCTACCTTAGAGACAGCTGTCTAAATTATCTGAATTTGTTAGGCTTGACATGAGTGCTTGGTTGTCTTCAGAAGCATCCTCAATGCATTAGCTATTTTTACAAGTGTAGGAATTCTGGAGCACTCTTGAGGGGTTCTGAACCTTTAGTAGCTAATATTAGAGTAGGTGTGAGTGTTAGAAATTATTTCTGATCAAAGTGTTAGCACAGCTTTTGTGTGATATGCCAATACAGCAGTCATACAGGTTAACAGAGAGATGTAGTTCACTTTATAACTGCATTTTTATATGTTCTTTGGTATTTATTCCTTTTTCACAGCTGGCTGTCATAATTCTCTTGGCTTCTTAGAAATCTTGGTCCGTTTTGTACTGATAGAATTTTTCAGAAGAAAATGTGGAAGTTTTTTACTTTTAATTAGGTTTTCAATTGCTTGCTCTGTCTTGCTTTTCAGAACTGAGTCAAATTTCTGTATCTCCAAGGGAAATTAAAAGCACTCTGATTGTTTTTATATTCCCTCATGATTCTTGCAACAAAGAAATATAATATTTATTTTGTGTTGTAGACTCTAGGCAGGCACACGTAGCTTTTGTAATTTTTTTTTTTTGCCAAGCAGTGTTGTATTTTTCAGTTAATGGCATCATTGACAAAAGCTGCACATAATTTTAAATCAAGTTCGCAATTTATGATTTTTCAGCTACTGTGGGATTCTCTCTGAAGCATGAGTAAAACCCAGCTTAGTACTGTGATGAGTGTTGAGAGAATTTCCATAGAGAAACCCCACACCTCATTTGCAACAAAGCCTGAGTGGTTGTCAAGCTTTCCTCCTTTAGGAATTTTGCATAACCTCATGATTAGTCCCAGTAGCAGAGAGAGGGAAGCTGAAACTCAGGATTATCATATTGTCTCAATCCAAATGGGGGATTTGAAATGCAGCTTTAAAAACTCACTTGAACTTGATTTCTTCTGCACAGGAGAGTACTTTGCTGTATCTCATGGTGTCTGAATTCTTACAGGATTTAAAACACAAGTAAATGTTCAGCTCCTTTAGTTGCAGAGCAAACTTTCTAAACGTAGGCTGAGAAGAATGAAGTGTGAATTGGCAAAGCACTGCAGGTTTCTTTGTGCCTTTTCCAATTTCTTGTGTTTATTCAAGTAGAAGGATTTAGAAGAAATCTGAAATGCTTTACTTTTCCTGCTTCCCTTAATCATAGGGGAGGATCATTGCAAAATTGTGAAAAGTATAAGCAACAGCTGATATGAGCTCTTGAAGTTCCATGTAAAGGTTTCTAGGTAGACTTAAGTGCATGCAAGTAAAATAATATTCAAACCAACCAGGAGATCACAGAACAAAGAAGGAGTACAAAAAAATTAATTTATTTTAGGAAAGGGGGAATTATATCTTGTTGGAATCTGAACAAGTTTTCATGTGTTAGTTCAGTGTTGGAAGCAAGAAAGAGTGGGATTTGTTGCCCAGGTGATGTAGTTTTTCAAAATTAATAATAGTTCTGTGAGTTTCTTTTCCTACAGCTCAGTAGGCATTCTACCTATCTTAGAAGAAAGTCAGATATTTGTAATTTGGGTTTTTTCTTGTTTGAAAAAATCCCAAAACATCTTTTGGTACTTGTCTTGGGATTTATCTTTATATTCTCTGCAGAAGAAAGGAAAGAAATGCTGAAACCAGCAGAACCATTGTAGTAATTACTTATCTAAAAAAAGAATAGAGTTTGTGTTCTGCAGTTCCCTAGAGGAGCACGTACAAGATAAAGATCTTAGCGAAAAGAAAAGCATTTTGATTTTTGTACAGTTATTGATGTCATGGTTTCTATAACATGTTCAATTCAATTTAGACATCACGATCTTCAAAGAAGGTTCATAATTTTGGGAAGAGATCCAACTCCATAAAGAGAAATCCTAATGCACCAGTTGTCAGAAGAGGCTGGCTCTACAAACAGGTACTCAGGCCCTCCTCACCCCCTTCTTTTTTTTCTCCTCTACTGTGTGGTACAATAGACAACCACTTCTAAAAAAATACAATGATAGCAATAGCAGAATGAAGCTATAAACTGGGGTCTTCAATTCATTAACTCCTTACTGGATATCAGTCTGATACAAATAAGGACATGAGACAAGTAAAGAACATTGGTAGATTATATATATAATGATTCTCTCTAAAACATCTGAGCAGATGTTGGTAGCAAATAGCTGATTTAATTTCAGGTATATAGAGATGGATCAAAAGGTGTATGACCCAGAATATTGGGGATTTTAAGTGTCTTTTGTTAGACTATGTATCTTTTTTTTTTCTCTAAAAGTAATATTTTCCATTAAAAATAGTAGGTGGAGCCATTTCTTCACATATTTCACATAGGTATGTCTATTTCCTTAATTCAAAGATAATCATGTTAAAACCAAAGATTATTTTAGGTTTTCTCATGGAGTGTGAATTAATTTGAAGTATGTGCTCTTTAATATTTGGACAGTGTTCTCTCCTGCTGTAAATTTGCTCTTCTGGTTAATATTACAAATCTGTTTTTAAAATCCACCAAGAAACCCTTGAGAACTCATTAATTTAAACTCTGCTGAGACAAATGTGTGTATGTAATTTTGATCTACATTGTCATTTACTGTGCCTACTCAGATAGACTGGAATGACCTGCATAGATTTCTGAGTGCTGGTGATGAGTCAGTTTTTAAAAACTGCTCAGATAATAAGATCTAGAAGTGTCTGTTTAGTGGAAGATTTCCCCAGGCTTAGACATTCCTGTGGCCTTTACTCTGAGAGCAAAGAGAATTCTGAGATGTGATTGCTGAGAGTGAAAAATTCTCACAAAGGTGATTTTGTTGCTGTTTTTTGGGGCACAGAATCACACAGTTGTCTTGGTTGGAAGGGACCTTGTGATAATCCAACACAATTGGCCAGGCTCAGCTAGAGCAGGGTCGTAGAATCATGGAGAATCATGGGCAGGGTCATAGAATCATGGAAAGTCATGGGCAAGGTCATTGAATCATGGAATGTCATGGGCTGGGCCATAGAATCATGGAATGTCATGGGAGGGACCTGTCAGGATCATGAAGCCCAACTCCTGGCCCTGCACAGGACACCTCCAGAATGACACCATGTGCTTGAGTGTCTTGGGCAGGACTTTGTCCAGCTGGACTTTGAATCTCCTCACAGATGAAGACTGCACCACAACCTCTCTCCCAGCTTGTGACAGTATTTGACCATAAAAAGTTTTACTTCTGCTGAGGTAGAATTTCATGCTTCTTAATTTGTGCCCACTGTTTCTTTTCTTGCCTTTGGCAGAAGTTTGGCTCCACATTCTTTACAGTCTCTCACCAGATGTTTATACTGCTAGGATGCCTGCTAAGGTGCTCTCTCCCCAGCTGAGCAGTCCCAGCTCTCTCACCCTGTCTCCATGTGAAGATGCTCCAGTCTCTCAGCCATCTCCATGGCCCTGTGCTGGGTTCCCTGCAGTATGTTCACGTTCCTCCTGCACCAGTGAGCCCAGAGCAGGAGCAGCACTGCAGCCAGACCTCTGTGATGCTGAGCAGAGAGGAAAGATGTCCTGGCAGCACTGCTGATGCAGTCTGGCATGCTGCTGCCCTCCTTTGCTACAAGGTGCATTCCTGGCTCCTGTTAGTGCAGGGGCTTGTTCCTCTCCAGAGCATTTCCCTCTGTTGAACTCCAAGAGATCCTTCTCTGCCCAATTCCCCAGCCTGTCCAGTCCCTCTGGATGACAGCACAACAATCTGGAATATGAGGCACTCCTCATAACTGTAACTCTGTGCAGACTGGCTCAGGGTGAGCTCAGTGTGCAGCTCATTAATGAAGTTGTTAAATTGTCTTGGCCATGGTGTCAACCCCTGGGGCACACCACGAGGCACTGGCCACCCACTCCCTGGGGCTGGTGCTTCAACCAGCCTTAATCCACATCAGGGCTGGAGATGGTTTATGTGGGAAACAATGTAAATGCTATGATGTTTGATTGGTGTTTGTAGGAAAAGGTGCTGCTGTGTACTTCCACGTTGGAATAGTTACCGAGAGCCAATTTAGTCAATTTTATCAACAGAGATGATCTTCAGAAATGTACAGTGAAAGCTTGTGCACGTTTCTTTCTGATAGTAAAATAACATTTATGTAATCACAGAGAGTGGCAATTTTTGTTAAATTCAGGGTGTGCTGTCTCAGTATGTGTAGTGATCCTCTTCTGTAATTTTTAAATCCAGAGCCAACTCTTTTTTTGTAAGATATTTACAGGGAACATACTTTTTCTGAATAATGTTTCCTAGCTGATGCTTGGTTTATCCTTTCTTTTTCGTTCAACTCATTTTCCCCAGCCCAAAAAGAGCAGAGCTTGAAATACAAGGCTAAAAATTATCCTGACTTTTCTTGGGCTGGGGAACTACCCCAAAAACAAACCCACCCCACAGTTTTCCATTAGAGACTCCCTCTTCTTCATTGTCACAAAACCTATTTACTACGAGAATATTGCTAATTCACACATACTTTTCTTCTTGGAACAGATTAACATATTTATTAAATCTGATTCCGTCAGGATGTGTGTGCTGCAGTGCTCTGGCTTATTTACACTGCAGCAGTGGTGGCAGTCTTTCATTCTGAGTTGTGTGGTGTAAATTGGTTTTAAGCATAAAAGAAAATTAAATTGCTGTAGGAATGAACTTTATTTGGGAAAGAAATTAGCTCTAGATATATGAGTGGTAATGGAAGACAAAGTTCAGCAGAGTTCCTTCAGAAAACAAAGGAGGATGTACCTGAAGTGTTACCTTGCTCTTTAAGAGAAAAAAGCTTTTTATTGTTTTTTTAATTAGTTAAACTCTGGATTGTAATCTCTATCATGCCTGGAGAAAAGGAGGCTCAGAGAGGGCCTCTCTACTCTCTACAGCTGCCAAAGAGGAGGTTGTAGTGAGGTGGAGGCTGGTCTCTTCTCCTAGGTGACAAGTGACAAGACAAAAGGAAATAGCCTCAAGTTTTAGGTTGGATTGGGAAAAAATTCTTCACCAGAGGGGTTGTCAAGCATTGGAACTGGCTGCCCAGGGAAGTAGTCAGGTCGCCAACCCTGAAGGTGTAACTAGATATGTTAATGTGGCACTTGGTGACATGGTTTAGTGGTGGACTTGGCAGTGCTGGGTCACAGCTGGACTTGAGGAGCTAAACAGCCTTTTCCAACCCCAACAATTCCACGATTCCCTCTTCACCTCAGGATTCCTGGGTCACAGCCTTTGTTTGCAGTGACAGCTCAGGATGAGAATTCAAATACTTAAAACAGCCAAGAAATTGAGCTGGCAGCACACGCAGCACAGTTGTGTGTCGAGTTTTTATCGTCTTTTTGCCACGGTCGGGATTAACTCGCAAGATGGTATTTCTTGTTGGGACTCAGATGTTTGTTAGTTCTTATCTCTGTCACAGTCTCACAGACCCTGAGTTCTACAGCACTTCACTCTAACAAACTAAAAATGGAGCCCCGTCTCTCTCTCTACAAAGCCTTTTAAGGATAAGCTGTCCAATTAAGAAATGACACCTAAATTATTTTTACTTTTAACCCAATAACCAACCACCCATGCCCACAATGGGGACTTTTTTATCCAATTACACAAAGCCACCTAAACCCATGGAGAAAAAGGGGAAGAAGAAGCACCAACCTCCACCCTAAAACCTCCATCTTGCTTTATATATATTACTATATTCTAAAACCTAAACCTTAGTACTTACTCTAAAACCTGTGATATTATACACTTCTGTTCAAACTCCACACCCACAATCGCAGTTCTGTCATTCAATTTTAGAAGCTTCTTCATGGCCTCAGGTCAGATGCAGTGTTCTCTTGGGGGTCAGTGCCTGCCAGCACAGAAAGTGTGAAATTGTTAGGAGCCATGGTTCCAGCAGTTGGTTCCAGGTTCTGCAGTGCCTGGTTTGTGCTGGGAGCCAGAGCTGTCCCCAGTGTGTGTTTTCTCACCTGGCCCCTGTGATTCCTGCAGGACAGCACTGGGATGAAGCTGTGGAAGAAGCGCTGGTTTGTGCTCTCGGATCTGTGTCTCTTCTACTACAGAGGTGAGTTCAGCTCCTGAGAGCTTCCTTTGCTAATTTTGCTGGGAGCAGATAAATTTTGACACAGCAGTCAAATGTAAGAAATAAGTGTGCTTAACTTAGTGGATTAAAATAGTTGTATAGCTGTCAATATCCAGGCGTGCTACTCTTATCTTCTTTTTCTTTCTTAATTACCAGATTCACATAATTGCTTCCTGCCTGCCAGGCTGTGCTCAAAGGGCAAGCCCATTCACAGCCACCTCTGTTACTAAATTCTGGGTTGTAGTTTTTCTCCCAGCTTCTGTTGCTAGAAACTAAATATGTCAGGTTAAATCTGATTTTTATGTGAGTTAAGTAGCTGAAATGGGGATAGAGAAGGGATATAGTGCAGGGAAGCTGAAACTGCTTTCAGAATGATAAAGAGGATATATATGCCTTTGGGAACTCTAATCAGTGTTCATGAATACTTATAAAATGGAACATTGTCCAATTCCATATGAGTAGAAGTCTCTGCTGTATTTTGCAACAAAAGATTTTGTTAGTAACCTCATGTAGCTAGATCAGACTTCTTTTACATGGAAAAATTAGCTGCTTCTCATTCTAGTCTGGAGTTAACATGGGTTAGTGATCCCTTCAGCGCTGCAGATCATGAACTGTTGTGTTCCTCCAGAAACAAATAGAACTTGGGCACAGGGAAACATGGACAATCCTGAAATAAAGTGTACATTTTAGTTTAAAGGAGGTTGAGAGTGAGGAGGATTGTAGAGCGTGGCAAAATAGAGGAATGTAAACAGGGCCACCTGCAGCCTTAACTGAGGGTGAAGGGGATCAAATGGTTCCAGTCTGAGATGAAACTTTGGAATTGGTAGGACTGGTGCTGATGCTGAAAGCAGAGACTGGTGAATTTCAAATGGTGTTCTCTCAAAGTGCAGCATGGATCCAGTCAAAGACAAATCAGGTCTGAAACACAAGCTCTGTTTGCAACTGGTTTAGTTAACAAATTCTGAATTATTCAAATATGATCATTAGGCTTTGTTTCTCTACACCAAGTGGTACGCATAGTTGGATAAACCCCTGCTGAGTCAAAAAATCAGACTGAAATTCCAGTTGTGGAGGCATCAACTGACTGATACAGATACTCTGTGGTTACCTAGGTGGTCGTTACATACTCTGTGCTTTTTACAGGTTTGTTTTAAACACCTCTTCAGGCTCCTTCTTCAGAAAGTTGTTAAAAAAGTGCTACATTATAGCTGCCTTAAGAACACATTAAATTGAATTTAAGCACTGCATAGGAAGTTTGTCAAAATAAAACAAAAAAGCAATAAGCAAAACCAATAACAAATAAATATAAACAGCTCTATAATATTTTTCTTTTCTACATGGCCCAACATTCTGAAATACAAGCAGAATAATCTAACTTGTTTTTGTAATAAATGCAGCTTTTAGCTATCACTCACTAGAAAGTAGTTAAAACTGTAAAACTGGAATTAAATGTGTGTAGTGGTAGTCCAAAATGTATTAGAAGTGGCTGATAAAATATAAAAAGCTTTTACTCTAAATCCTTTTATGTTTCTGTTAATTCTCAAGTAGTGAAAAAATAGGAAAGGGATGGTCATGCACGTGCTCCCAGATCAAACCACAGACCTGTTTGTGGTTGTGCAGTTGTGGTTGTTGGATTTCTTTGGTTTTGTTAGTAAATCTTACTAAACTTCCAGAATTGTGTTACAATGTTAGCAGCTGAAATCTAATTTATAGATCAAAAGAAAAATCGTGTCATAGTATTTTCTTACAGCTTAGAGAATATTCTTTCTGTTCCCTTGAGGCATGAAGGACCATCCACTTTCATATTGGAAGGTTGTTGTTGTTGGCACAAATAAAAGTTCTTAGGACTGGACAGAAGATCTGCTGCTTTTCTTGTGTACTTTCATACACAGCACACAAGTAAAGATAATATGGAGCAGTGGGATGTGCAGATAAAAGCAAACGTGATGGGGAACAGATTTATAAAATATGGAGCTGGAATGTGGCAGTATGTCTTTAACAAAGACCGAAGTGCTCCAGACATGCAGCTGTTCAGTGGAACAAAAATGCTGAGTGCTGTTATGTGGCACTAGTGGGGGGTTTACTCAGTCATCAGTCAAAATGTGATCTAAGAAAACAGAACTTTTTCCCCGGACAGAAGTCCAAATGAAGTAAACCCCAATATTTGCCCAGTATGTATTTGGGGACAGAGCACATTTTTGTGTGTGACTAAAAAAATATTTGAAGGGAAGGTGGGATGGTTTCAGTCATATTTAAAGGTGTTGCTGAGTTCCTGGAAGTCAATCCACTCCATTTTTTTTCTGCCTTACCATAGGGATGAATTTATGCTCAGCTCTGCAATTAAACAACGATCCCAAAAAGCACAGTTTTTACATCTGATTTGTCATGGGATACTAAAGTGGCTGGGCACAACCTTCCCCATAGAAATAGCTTAAATGAAGGTTTGGCTTTTCAAAATCTAGGAGTAAATGAGAACCTGGAAAAGATTTTTAAGTCCATACATAAGCAATAGTCCTGGCGTGCTGTTTAAGTGTATTTTAATTGTAATTGTTAATTTTTAATTGAAATTTCACAATGCCTGTTTTCATCTTAATTTCATAGATTTATTGTGGGCACTGTCTTCAACTAAGAGAAGTTTTATGGGGGACAGTCTCTAAGATAGTGATTGTGAATAGAAGTTCTGTTCATGAAATACAATTAAGACAGACTTTATGAATTGCATCCAATTATTCCTTTATTAAAGTATAATTGGATTTAAAAGCTGGTTGTGGCTTTCAATTAAAATGTCATTTTTTATTATGATCTGTTGATGTAAAATTTTATGTAAAACAAGGCTCTGGGAAAAGGGTATTTTTTTGGGAAAGAGCTTTTTTTTACAAATTATCTGAAATGTGTGCATTCTTACAAATGGAACATAATTGAGTGTAAACTCTTTGTGGGAATTATAATGATAATTCATAATTAAATATTATAATGGGGATTATGTAGCATTATATGCCTGAGATCAGAAGAAGAATGTGCACATTTTCTCTGAAATGCCAGCAGTCACAAGCAGTGTTTTTAACCACTTGTGCTGTCAGAGGTATGAGCAGGCAGTAGATGTGTGCTGTTCTGTCTTGGGGTCTCTGTGGTTGAGATGACCCCGAGGTGTCAGAAAGTCTCTTTTTCCCAGCCCAGCAATCGAAGAAGGAGTCAGGGTTCCTCAGCTCTGGTTCTCAAGGTTGTTTATTTTCTCTTATCTATTCCATTCTTTCTCTCACCTGCTGAGATCTGTCCAGCAGATCGGGTTGTGGCACACTGACCACCCTCAGGGCAGTGTTAGATTTTTATGCTAAGAACTACGTGTACTTTATTTACAATAATTTTCCAATACCTATCACCTATGTTAGACAGTCTGTCTCTACTCTAAATCAATCCAAAAGTGCCACCATCACAGCAGAAGATGGAGAAGAAGAAAGAGGAAGAACAAGGCACGCCTAAATCCCTCCATCTTGGCTTCTGAACCCCTTTTCTAAAAACCCCAAAATTCTACTTTTCCACCTTGTGGCAAACTATCATTCTACTTAAACTCTCGTGGCTTGTAAATCTTCACACAAAGTTGATAATTGTTTCCATGGGTTAAAATCAGAGGCACAGGTGTCTCTGGCTTTGTGCCAAGGTCTCTGAGCTCCTTGCCGGGGGCTCGAGCCATCCAGGGCAGCCAGAGGAATGTCCTGGGTTCTGACAATTCTGGTTCTTTGTCACTGAATCAGGGGCTTGACAGCTGTCTGCTCTTCAAGGTTAGTCTCGATTTCTGGTTCTTAATGCATTCTCCTCTGTGCTAAAGTTCCTGCTCGTGCTCCTGTGTGTCTGAAGGAGTTTCATGAAGTGTCAGTATGCAATATTTTGTGTCCAAGGAACACAATGCTGTGTGTCCAAGGGCCATTTCCTAATGCCAGTGTGTATCCCCAGATGAGAAGGAGGAAGGAATCCTGGGGAGCATACTTCTGCCCAGTTTCCAGATATCTATGCTGTCTGCTGAGGACCACATCAACCGCAAATTCGCCTTCAAGGTGAGGGGAGCAGCTTTGCCATCTGATTTGTATCTGAAAGCACAAGAGCCTGGTCACAAAAGCTCATTTTACTGAGTTGTTAATAGTAAATTAGTAAATAATACATAGTAAATAGTAAATAATACATTTGCACCCTGGTTAGTTTCTTTAGTTCTAGATCTATATTATATAATCACATTCTTCGTTCTCTGTAAGAAATGCCCGGGTGACTTATACAGACAGGTGTATAAAAGTTTCTTTTATTAGAATTTGAATGGTTTTTAATAAACTAAAGTATATTAATAATAAATAAAAATGGCCATAAACCCTTTTTGGTTGTTAAGCATTTCCCTGTCCTAGCAGGGAGAAGGTGTCATCACTCACAAAAATTCTTTTTCCTCTTAAAATCTGCTCTTGAAATTGCCCTCTCTTTTGCATTTGAAGATTTCTCAGAACAGATGTGTGGAAGTTCCTTTTATTAGCATTTGAATTGATTGACAAACAGCTTCTGAGACTGATTTTTACATAATAGAGTAGCAAAAGTTTCAAGTGCTTAGCCTGATGTAAATATAGACAGAATTACTAGAATGGGGAAATGGATGGATATCACTTACTAGCAGTACTTTCTTTTTTTTTCTTTTTAGTTCATGGGTCTTAAATCCTGTGTGGTGAATTATAATTTAGAATTATGAACCAGCATCTGCAGCTGAATTTGTCCCACTAATGGAAGTTCATTCGTTATTTAATACAAAGTATCTTTGCACATAAATAAAAGAACTTATTATCACTTAAATCACAATATTACATGAATCACTCTTAGCAGTGTTTCGTGACAATCTTAAATCATGATATGAATTACTTTACTAAGCATTTTGTCCTGACTTTTTTTTTTACTGTTGTTTTATGAGCTCCTTTTGGCACTTTGTTTGGTCTCCTAACCAAGACATCATTTATTTACTATGGTAAGTACAAATTAAAACTTACTCTATCATTCAGACTGCTAAATTCTTTGCTAAAATCTTATTTATAAGAATTATATTCATCTACATTAATGAATGCTCAATATCATTTTTAGTAGATTGAAGACATTTAAGGGCTTTTTGTTTCATGTATTAATGAAGAAGCAGCTATGATTGAAAATTACAGGCAGTTACTTTGAAAAGATGAATGCAGTGACCAAGAAACACTAGTGTTCCTTCTGATTTTTTTTCTGAGCATATTCTTTGAAGAAATCTTCTTAGATAAAGCATTAGAGTGAATATGCAGTAACAATATTTGCCTCTCTTCTTTTGCAGAATCTTACATTTTTATTGCAATGACCATGTCATTTCCAATCAGGCAGCTCATCCAAACATGAGGACCTATTATTTCTGCACAGATACAGGGAAGGAAATGGAGTTGTGGATGAAAGCCATGATAGATGCAGCACTTGTGCAAACAGAGCCTGTTAAAAGGTAGTGTGGATTGACAAAACAGTGGGATAGTGTTGTTTCTCTTGCTTAGTTTGATTTGTTTAATGAAAGACTAAAATAGAATGTAAATTGGCTGAAGTGATTTCTCCTTATATTGAAGACTCCTTACTAACTGGACAATGTTGGATAAAATCTTGAAGTAGCAAAAATAATCTAAGTTCAGTTCTGAATATTGGTTGTCAGGAGCTAGAAGAAAAAAAATTAACTATCCCTCTAGCCAGTGGCATCAGAAGAAGTGCAGTGACAAATTCTGTGTGCAGGCATGTTTGACTTCCCTGCCCTCCTGACTGAATAGCAACAGCAGCTCAACTGGTGGCTGCCTTGGGCTTAAAGCTGTCACAGTCCTCAAATTCACAGCTGGAGTTTCTGGCTAAATTAACCACTTGTACCTGTGGGCAACCTGTGGGGAGCCATTCTTGTTCATCATTAAGCTGTCGCCAAATTTATGCTTACCTGATCTGGAGCCTCACCCTCCTGTGCCCGTGTGTTGACAGTGAAAAGCAAATTACAGCCAGAAGCTTTGTGCTCTCGGAGACTGAGCCCTGTCTGCTGCTGTCTCTCCAGGGAGAGTCATTTGCTCTCAGAATGTGGTCCCTAGGGTCAGCTCCCTGGCATCTGTAATAGAAACCTCATCAATTGAAAGTTTAAAAGCTCCTCGTTATTGACAGCACAGAAGTTATTGCTGATGGCTGCTGTCACTTGATCTGTTCTCCACTCCCTTAGTTCCTGCTACCCTGGAGCTAAATAAAGTCAGCAATGCTGAGGAACTCTGAGTTTAAAAAAGTCATAGAAAAAACTCGTGGACACAGGTACCAGAGAAGTTTAGTAGTAATAAACTTTATCTGAAAAATCAGGTTTGTATTGCAGATACAATGGTAATTTACATATGGAGAAACTATCAAGCTAAATCAAACCCACTTCACTTCAACCAAAAATCACATATCAATTGTATAAACACTTTGTAGAGGAAAAAACTGAAGGGGGTCATTCTCTCTTTTTCTGAACTGCTGAAATGACCTTCATTTGATATTTGCAATACTGTGAATATCTGCCGATATCACAGGCAGACAGGCTTGCCAGCAGCCAAACAGTTGTCAGAAAAGCAACTTATATAACACCAGCTTGTTGTTTTGATTCAGGCAAGAAACCTCAGAATGAAACAGAAGTAGATGTGACCTCTTTGAGAACTTTGTTGGTAGGCTTGAAATAATTACTTCAGAGAAAATGGATTGCAAGACCAAGTCTCAAAGAAGTTAAAAATCTGTTAGCTATGACAAGGAAGAAAACCCTTAAGACATCTGTTTTCTAAGCAATCCATCTTTTGGCTGTTTTTTAAGTTCTTAAAATGAAACATAGCAGGATATGATCTTATGTAGAAGAAATACCGTTTCTTCCCTGTAAAAGTCTGTTAAGTATTAAGTGTCTTATTACCTCATCTCTAAGTAACCTGAAGTTTGGCATAGATGGAGCTTAAGCATAAATGGTTTTGGTTCAATCAGATTTGGCAGTGCTTTTGTTACTGTGTTCTGTTTCTTTAGAAGTTCTGACATTGCACTGAATACAGTTTTCTAACAGACTGGATACTTGCAGTACAATAAATGAGTAATTAAGAACTTGCTTCCTTAAATATTCATGTAAACTGATGTTGGGCCACTTCTAATTGCCTGTTCATATAAAATGCCCAATGATAATTGAGGAGCTTTTTACAGTATAATTCTTTAAACCTAGAAATCAAGACACTTCACTACTTAGGGTACTCTGGAAATCAAATCCAGCTGTCTGTTAAACCAAATCTTTAAATAATTTTAACATATTTTTTGTGTTAGTTTTTCTGGAGATATGACTTCCTTGGAGGGGATAAAGAGAAAAGGAATATTTAAAACATTAAGTTGGTGGGAGGGAAGGGGTGTTGCCAAGTTTTTTATAAACTACTCTTATTTTCCACACATAGTTAGCCACAAAGGAGATACTGAAGTGAGAAAGTAAAAATGTACCCATTTCTTTTAGAGCTGGTCTTTATTAGCAGCAGAAATGTTCCCTTCTGATCTTTAGCTGCAGGGAAGGACAAACAGTGTTTGGCCCTATTGACTTAGTTGTAATTACTCCTTTCTAAACAGTTTTGATTTTACCTAGATAGTAGATTCAAGTTTAATAATGTACTGAGAGGCCTATTAAAATAATTAAACCAAGCACTTTAGTCAGTGAGGAGCTTGAGGAGCTGCTGAAGCTTATGACTCAAAATATGATCTCAAACCCCCCTCTGGATGCTTGCCTGTGTTTGTGGATGGTAGTGTCCACCAACACAGTGATTTACCATTTTACCCTAAGTGCTGATTCTCTGCTCTCCCAGGTTTGAGTGCCATTTTTCTGTCCTTTCACTGTCACCTTGTGTGCTGCAGCCTTTGTTTCTTCTCAGTGATGCAGCATGTACTAAGAAAAGATTGCTTTTTTTCCCTCCTGGGGTAGTTACTTTCCCTGAACAGCATAAGCCAGGCTGCCAAAAAAGCACTTGTTAGCATAGAGACATCCACAGTGGGGGCTGACTGACGTCAGTGTGCTTGGAAAAAATGGCTTTTCCTTTTCAAATGCCTCTGCCTAGCTTTGTTAAATCACAGCCCTCCTGTCCATCTGGTCATTAATCACATGCTCCCCCCCCCTCCAACCCTTTCAGAATTGTTTCTTTATATAAATCAGCATAAAATAGTACTTCTCCTGTACTGCATATTGTACATATGAGTCCATTTTGGTTGCAGAAATATATAAATTGCATTCAGCATATGCTGAAAGACCCATGTTCAATGCTCATTCTCTTCCTCTATCCCTATCCCATCCTCAAAAACAGCCTGCCAGCTTTGTTGAATATGTCTTTGAGAGCTAGCTATAAATATGGAGCCAAATATACATATGGATTTGTGTTCCTTACATTTGTTTCTGATAATTTTTTCCCATATGGATCCTTCAGTGTGAAAAGAGATCCCTTGCTCTCTCAGAGTTGGCTGGTTTGGTTCCACCAAGTTGAGAGAGCCCAGCAGGCTGTTTGAATGTCAGTCCTGCAGCCTCTACACCATCCCAAGGAGTGTAAAATGTAAATGTTTGGCTCTGTATAACCATAGTAATGAGGGATACAGCATGAGGCTGCATGGGAAAACAATTCTGTGAGTTTGGGAGTTGCTGGTTTTTAATTAAAACACAGTGGAAAGTATGAGAGTGTGAATTGAACACAGTGCTGAGGCTTGACTTTGCCACATATGTGATGAGTGTCCTAGAGATGCCACTCTCCCTCTCCACCATGGATTTTCCACCTTTTGCTTTGCTCTAAAGCCATCTGAGAAAGATTTGTTATAAATTTTTAAGTTTTTTCAAGTTTTTTGTTATGTAATGGGGTAGGTGGTGCTATTGAGACACACTGCAAATATTAATGCCCACAATCAGGATTATTTGCAAGGTAATCTTTATATCCATTTGTAAACTCCAGAGTGCTGCCTGAAAGCTGAAATCTTAACACCCTTTTTTTACTTGATAATTGTGGGAAATGGAGTTTTTAATTCACATTCGTGTTGGGAAGATCCTTTGGTTTCTGGTAGAACACTGGCTAGTGCAGTTTTGAGGTAGGAGTGAGGAGGGGATCCTTTTCTTTTCCATCCCCTTGAGAAGGAACCTAGGCACAAATGTTTGGTCTTGGGAGTGATTTAAGATCTTGGGGGTAAAAATAAATGGTTTTTTTCACAATGTGGTAAGCAGTAATGCTTACAGCTGTGTGTGTAGTCAGTCTTCTTGTGTTCCTGGTAAGTTGTGTGTGTGATGGCCTTTTTACAGACACTTGAACTGGATGCAGTTATAAAGATGAATAATGCATTTTTTTTATAAAAAGATGCAAAACAAAACAAAAACTTAATTCAACATCCTCTTAAAATAAAGTGTTGTTCTTAGTTTGGTTTTATACAGAGATGTAATCTTAAGAAATTATATCTCTTCCTCTTCTTTCCTCCCATAGCAAAAAATGCAGAGCAAAACATTTTAAAGTAGTGGGGTTATTTTTCTAGTGAACTAAACCCAAAAGTCACTTTTTGAGCTGGAATTGAAATTCAGGTCCTCCCAGTATGGCAAAAGATAGAGCCTCTTGACATTTTGAAGTTTTAAAAAGATCACTAATAGAACTGCACACATTGAGTGCTTGTGTAAATACTGTAAAGCAGTAGCAATTCCAAAAATATCATTATTTCTGTGGTACAGTTCCTTAAGTCAGCAGCTATTTTCCCCCTAAAATTGGAAAAAGCCACAGTCATTTTCTGCAAAATATGTGCCAGCCAAAGTGATAACACACCAGAGAAACCTAATTGATACCAGTGACCATGAAAAGTCATTTGCTTTCTTGAAAAGAGCTCATTATATGCTAAATTCAGCAGTATTGTGAATCACAAGCTGTCTTTGAAAACCATCTGAATTTCAGGCTGTTGACATTTGGAAGCTGTAGCTATTGGAGAGCCACTGAATATTTTCACCCTTTGAATTTTCTGCCCTCCAGGAGCTGAGCATCCACTTTTTTCAGGCTCTGGCTTTATTTCCTGTTGTGCACATGTTTTCTAGGGGGTTAATTGACTGTTGTTTTAATAAATGACCTCATGTTATAATTGTTTTTAAAACAGCAAATAAAGAGAAAAGTGTAGAAGAAAACAATACTCACACTTGCCAACCAGAAAAACCCCAAATCAACCAACCAAAAACCAAACCAATCAAGCACTACCACAAATCCCCAAACAAAATTAAAAACAAAAGAAAAAGAACACCAAAACAGCAGCAACAAAACCCCCCAACCTCTCCTTGATCATTGTGAAAATGTCCTGGTTTTTTCTCTCAAAGTCAAGATATTGTTGTAAAATACATGGTCAGGGCTTCACTGAAATAACTTCCAATTTTTTATTACTATTTGTAAGGAACATTCTTTTCGTATTATAACTTGTCATATGTTCCCTTGCAGAATAGAGAAGTTCACTGTTGAAAATACATCACCTCGAGAGGTAAATAATATTTCAAACCACCGGGTGCTAATTAAGCCAGAGGCACAAAACAACCAGAAGAACAGAGACGTGAACAAAAACGAGGACAAGAAAGCTTTGGAAGCTGAAAAATACGGATTCCAGAAAGTCGGGCAAGACAGACCATTAACAAAAATTAACAGTGTGAAGCTGAACCCTTTGGGATCTGAGTACAGGACTTTGCCCATAAGCACAATTCCAGGTGGGCACTTCAGGCCAGTCCATTTGAATGGATCTGAGAGTAAATCCATGGGAGTTGTGCTGGCAGATGTTGGGGATGGAGCCCATCACAACGCAGACTCTGAGCGGGTCATGCAGAGAACCAATTCCATGCTGCAGCTGGAGCAGTGGATTAAAATCCAGAGGGGGAAAGGACAGGAGGAGGAAACAAGAGGGTGAGTACTGGGTAATTATTTTTAGACTTTCTAGTAAATAATACATTTGTACACTGGTTAGTTTCTTTAGTTCTGGATCTATATTATATAATCGCATTCTTCGTTCTCTGTAAGAAATGCCTGGATGGCTTCTCAGAACAGATGTATGGAAGTTTATTTTATTAGTATTTGAATAGTTATTAATAAACTAAAGTATATTAATAATAAATAAAAATGGCCATAAACCCTTTTTGGGTGTTAGAAATTTCCCTGCCCTCTCAGGGAGAAGGTGTAATCTGATCACTCACAAAAATTCTTGTTCCTCTTAAAATCTATTCTTGAAATTGCCCTCTCTTCTGCATTTGAGGACTTCTCAGAACAGATGTGTGGAAGTTTCTTTTATTAGCATTTGAATGGTTATTAATAAAGTATATTAATAACTCAATAAGTAAAAATGGCCATGAACACTTTTTGGGTGTTAGACATTTCCCTGTCCTAGCAGGGAAAATGTGTCATCACTCATAAAAATTCTTTTTCCTCTTAAAATCTGTTCTTGAAATTGCCCTTTCTTCTACGTTTTTTGCTCACAAATTCTTTTAATAATATTGTATTTGAAATTCTTTAAAAAAAATATTCCTGGGAGCTTTTAAACTTTAAACCAGCTTTGTATGAAGAGAGAGAGAGAGAAGATTTATCTAAAAATAAGACACAGAATCTAACTTGATGCTTAAAGCTTCTCTTCTCATGAAATTAGCTATCAGCCAGTTACAATATTGAGCTCTAGTGCTTATTCATGAAGTTTTAAAACGATGTGTGAATGATTGGCAATATTTAATGTCATGCCAATAGCAATTTCTCTGTCTGAGGAGTGTAGGGATGTTGCTTCCAGGCTGCCTTACAGACAAGCAGCTCCAGCAGGAAAATGTAAAAAGGTTTTTAATATTACATTTGATAGGAGATGCTATCACAGAAGATACTTTGAAGGGGCTGGAAATTAAGGATTTTGTGTATAGATGCATGGCAGAGCAGAGCTTAAGATAAACTAAGTTCAGAAAATGTGTTTCCCCCACAAATTTTGACATATTGACTGGGGCTTCTCAGTTTTTGCAAAATCTTGAAACATTTCCATGAACTTGCCTTCCATGTGCCAAGGTTGAACATTTCCTCACTGCTTTTAGCCTTTCATTACATATAATTAGGAATTGTTAATGTGGTGTTTCATGAAATACTCATCATAAGTAGTTTGATCAAGTTTGAACTTGTAATACAGACAGGGACTTGCACATGTCATTAATCTTATTATTCAAACTTGCATAATGAGAACTCAGAAGGCTCTTTGATGCAGTTAATTTTTTTAATTGGACTTTAAAACTTGCAACCAAACAGAAGAAACTAGAATAGATGTGCTGTTTTTCAGTTCTGAGCAAGTATAAAAACCCTAAAACTGGTTTCATAGTGAGGATCAAATAGAGGGAAGTGCTATTAACAATATGTTACTAATTAACAATATTTTATTCTTGAGTATAGGAACACTTGTTTGCCTAGATAAGGGTGATAATATAAATGCTTTCAAAAGCAGTTCTACAAAAAAGTGGCAAACTGAAGCAGAATTTGCCTTGAGCTATCTTTTTTGCTTTGCATGGAAACAGCCTTGAATAATGATCCAAATTTCTAATGTATATAGTGATGTCTTTTAAATGGGGCTTCATTTAAATTTAAAATTTTATTTTTGTTGAGGTTGCCAGGTTCTGGCTGGAGACAGACATTTAAGTAGAATCAAAGTTGGTGAATGAGAGTAAAAAAAGAAGCTCTGGTTTATGCTAAAGCTTAAGGTTGGGGTGAGAGGATCCTGAGGCTGTTTAAGACCTGTAAAACTCATAACTAGAATTTTTGAAAAAAGTAGTCTTTACTTACTGGGGGAAAGTTGCTAACTCTCCACCAAGCTGCTTTCCAGTGCATCTGTGTTATTGTGTCTGCATGACAGAAATCATGGAGGACCCAACTGAGTATCTCTGGTGTGTCAGACTGCAGAAAAAAATGGGACAAATGCTAAGATGTCAACAAAGATGTTCAATTAAATGACTATATATAAAAGAAAAGAGGAGCTCTTAGCTATCCTTAATATAGAATGAAAAAGGTTCACTATACAACTACCAATTTTTTTAGAGGGACAGGCTGACCCCTCAGTGGTTTGATTGACCAAAAAAGTAATGAGAATGACAGCAATATAGATTTTAATTCTTGAAGCTGTTACCTGTTGTTTCCATGGATCTAGACATCTAGTTTGGCAAAAGCCACATGAATAAACTGCTGCCTTAAGGAAGGCAAACTTTTTTAAAAACAAAAATAAATGTGGTTTGAATAAAAAATAAACACATTCCACTTTGGTATCATTTTATTGAATTTTGCAGAAGTCAGTTATGAAAAAAATATGTTTTTCACAAAAGTAGTTCACTTGAGTGGTCTTTCACAAATGTGAAAAAATACAGAAGGGTTGTTTGGTACTAAGGGATGTTTTTTGTTGCTGCTACCCCAGGATGTGAGCCTGTCTCTCTGCCTTGTCTGTATAAGATTCATCCAAAATAATAAATGCCTGCAATGAAACTCCAGGCTTCCATCTTCACTCTGCCACCCTTTCTTGATTCTTACGTGGAAGTTGTGTGTTTGGGGCCAGCGATTTTTGTTCATTAGGATGAGGGGCTGTTCTGAGGTTTCAAGTTGAGGATATTCACAGCGTTGCAGCCCTGAGTCCCTAAAGGGGCCTAGCAGCAAAGTTGCTTTCCCAGTGTGTTGATTTGAAAGCCAGGTGTCTGCTAAGGAAGGCAGGAGCCTCCCTTGAACTGGAAAATGTAAACCCCCTCCCTCTGAATTAGTATAATTTTGAAATTAAGGAAGGTTCTCAGGCAAAGATATGGGAGTAGGAATAACAGTTCTTTATGAGGAAAATTAAGACAAATGCAATAGTATAAAAAGAGAGAACAAAGCACTGCCAGAGTCAGACCAGGCCCTGTCCCCTGTGTGTCAGGGGGTGGCACAGTCCCATCCCATGGGGGCTCAGCCCTCCTGCAGTGCCAGCTGTGCTGCTGCTGGAGCAGGGATCCTGCACAAGGGGGGAGTTTTCCTCTGCAGCTCCAGGGCTGCTGCAGATGGGCCTGGGCTCCCTCTGGCAATGCAGGGCAGCAGAAAGCTGCTCCTCTGGCAATGCAGGGGGCAAAGGCTGCTGTGCTGCTCCAGGCTCAGATTGGATCCAGGTAGGAATGCTTGGCTCCTCCCCTGGGCGCAGCATCTCCCCATGGGATGCCGGAATTGGATCAGCCCTGCAGGGACACTCAGTGGCCATGGACAGAAGGTAATTAATAATTAACAGAAGTTATCTCCTGGAGGGAGGATTGCTTGTGGGAGAGATAAAGAAAACTGCCCAATGAACAGCGGAGACCTGCCCCACCTCTGACAGATGTCAATAGAATGCACACCTCTGGGCACATCTTACATTTCCAACCTAAACACCCTAATAGTCCAACTCAGACACCAGAACCACTATTGCTCCCCAGGAGACAACCTCTCAAGGTGTCTGTAAACACATGTGGAAGACTTTCTCACATGGGAGCAATTATAAGGATCTATTTATGATGGCAGCTGCAGAAATACTTTGCAACCTCAGACCCAGCTGCAGCAGCCTCCCTTTGTGTGCAGGGCAGCTGGAAGCTGCAGTTCTGTCTGGAGTTGAGTTTTGGGTTTGACTGGAATGACATTTTTGCAAGTATCAACAGGACATTGGTGAATCTATTTTATCGAATTATCTAAAACAAGGCTTAATATTGAGGTGGTTGAGCTTTTTACAGTTTTCATGGTTTACCAATTGAAGATGGATTATGTTATCTTTCTAAATGTTCCAGAATATAAGTAATTGCATGCAGATTTTAAATTGATGTCTTTGCACAGTAAGAACTTCAGGCAGCTGTTTTTGCAAGTTCAGGATATTTAAAGGTTCCAACAGGATTACACTGCCCATTTAATTAATAAAATGTGTGAGGAACTTCAGTGAGTGAGGTGTGTCTTGCTACTAAATATATTCATGAGAATGTCAGGCCTTACTGTAGCTGTTATGGGATATAGTTACAATTCTCTTTTGAAAGTTAGAAATGGAGTTCAAAAGCATCTTGTTTGTTTGGTTTTAAATATGGAGATGGACAAAAGCCTTATCATTATCAGCCTGTTACTAAAGAAATTTGGAAGTTATTTAAGCAGATTTGGCAAAAGAAGACTAGGACTTGGAATCCCTCTTCCCTTTTTGTAATTTTTTTGCAAGAATGGGAAGCTGTCCAATACAAAGTGGGAATAATTCTTCAGTAATTCTTGAAAAGCTTCAGAAACTGTAGCAGATTTTGTACATAAAGCTCTTTATAGCAGTTTTCATCTTCAGAATGTTGCAGGTGATTGTAAATACTCAGCTTAACTATTTTCAGAAAAGTGGGTTTCACCATCATCAATTTCCCTGATAGTTATTCCATAAGGATCTCACATGCATAATGCTAGTTTATTGTGTCATTTGATCTACATAATTCCTTTAATGTTTTTTTTTGGTGGCACTGAAATAATTCAAAACCATCTCCAGGTTCCGGTGCTTCATGGTATAGGGATTTTAGTTCAGATTAGTGTGGGGTGTAGCTGGAAGCTGCTGCCCTCTCATGGCTAAATCAGGTCCAATTTGAGGCTGATTTTGTTGTCTATAAGCAAGCATCAATCATATGCATGCTCTGTAGCAAAAGGCTTTAAGAGGAGCTCATTTGCATTTTAGATAAGGGAGGAATAAATCAATGTTTATGACCTAGATTTTGTCCTCTGAAATAAATTAACAAATAGTGCTTTGTCATACTTAGGCATGCATCAATCCTTGGTATAGAAAATTTTTTAGTATTTTAACTAATGCTGAAAGTTGCTAAATGACTGTAGAACTCCAGACTCTTAATGGGGCAAAAAATTAAGGAAATAAGCCTTTGAATACATTTCTGAGTTGAAAAGCAATAAAATATTATTATCAAACAAAGACATGTATTGCTCTTTGTTTCACTTGAATGGCTGATATGGAATGGCTTGTCCTTGACAATTGCAAAATACAATTTCTTCAGACAATTACTGCAGTTTTCCCATGGACTGCTGTTAAAAGAATAATTTTTTTAATATCTGTAGTAATTGCTCAAGATTTTCTTAAGGAAACAGTATTTTTTTTCACTTTTGAAAAAAGCGAACATTTCAAATGGAAATATGGAAAGCATATGGAAACAGAGAACTTTAAAGCTTTCAAAACTTTCACCTATCCAGCATATAGGCAAGTTCCAAGATTTGATCAAAACTTGAAATCAAGTTTGCCAGTCCAGTAGAGTACTAGACTGGCAAACTGGTAAAAAGATGAAATGAAATACAGATTATATCAGCAAGAGCTAGTCAGAGAGAAAGGATCCACTTTTGGCTGCTACAGCGCATTCAGTCAGAATCATTGATTCTTGAACTGTTGCTTTGAATTTCTTGAGCTTTTTTTAAATGGCATTCAAAGTATTATAAAAGCTGAGAGCTGGATAAACCCAACCCACAGTGAACAATTTCTGATTGCCGCAATATTAACACTAACAAAAGGAAACGTGTGTTCCAGCATCATCTCCTACCAGACGCTGCCGAGGAACATGCCAAGCCATCGAGCTCAGGTGCTGCCCCGGTACCCAGAGGGGTACAGGACACTGCCAAGGAACAGCAAGACACGTCCAGAAAGCCTCTGCAGCGTGGCTCCCTACGACAGAGCCGTGGGACCCGTCAGCGCCGAGGACAAGCGGCGCTCCATGCGCGACGACACCATGTGGCAGCTCTACGAGTGGCAGCAGCGCCAGTTCTACAACAAGCAGAGCACCCTGACCAGGCACAGCACCCTGAGCAGCCCAAAGACCATGATCAACATCTCTGATCAGCCCATGCACTCCATCCCCACGTCCCCGTCGCACGGCTCCATCGCGGGTTTCCAGGGGTACTCCCCGCAGCGCACGTACCGCTCGGAGGTGTCGTCGCCAGTGCAGAGGGGAGATGTCACCATCGACCGCAGGCACAGGACACATCACACCAAGGTAAAAAAAGCTTCATCTAATGGATAAAACTCTCATCTGCAGGGCTCTTCAGTAGAATGTGTCTGATCCCTGGAAAACTTATGTTGCACTGGAGTATATTTTACTATAATGGATATTGTTGCATCACTGTTTTTGTGGAGAAAGGTTTGGTTTTAAAAAGGGCTGAAAAATCTAAGGATACAAAAAATGTATTTTTTTGAAACACTAAAAGATGAAAACATGTCTTGATATTACTGCCCATGATAATATGCCCTCTAAAAAAAAATGAGTCAATAGGCAAATTATTCAGAATACCTTATGCATGTACAGAACTCTAACTCCTTTCTAGCAGCAAGAGGACTCAAAATCCCAGGTTTCTTTACAGATGCTGCTTTCTGTCCTTCAGCAACAAGTTTGGCTGCCTTGGGCTCCAGCAGCAAATTGAGTGTATTGTTCCTTTTTATGCCTTTGAGCTCTTAGGGAGATCACTGAAGATCAGTCTAAATGCACACAACCTTAGTGCTTAACCACTGAGAGGGAGACATGAAGAATTGTGAACTTGAGTGCCATATGTGCTGCTCTGTTACAGCCAGCATGCTTTGTTACCATGGGTTTTAATAGATTGGAAATAATTAAATAAAAATTACTCCTTCTGTTGGATGTAAAATGCTCCTGAGCATTTTTCTAAAAACTTCATGCTTGGATATCTTTTTTTTTTTTATCCAGGGAAAGAAAAAACCTATAACTACAACTTAAAGCAGTTTAAACAACTTAGAGTTGATTATCAGGTGTTGGATTTTGAAGTTTTTAGACCCCTATCACCAAAGGAGTAATTTTGCTTTGGCATCCTTTATGTCTCAACTGCTCTGGAAATTTAGTAATCAATGTTTCTCACATATCTGAGAAATGCCACTGGGTCAGTGCTGCAGAGTGTATATTGCTTGTCCTGTCAGCCATGTTTTGCTTCCTGATGTTTTTGTTCCTTGTTGAACACTTTATGCTAATCATTCATTTAGTATTGAGTACCTTTTATACAAACCTCCTGTTTCCCTTGAGTTTTTCATGCTGTTTGGTTTGTATTTAATTAGTTACAAAACTGGCTTTTGCCATTAACTTTAAATACACCCCTGTCTTTAAGAGATGGGTAATCAGAAGACTGATTATTTGAAAACAGTAGGGTAAACTTAACATCTAAGCCCCATCTACATAGAGATCTTAAGTTTTTCAGCATAGATAGCCATCCAAACAGGAAGCTCTGGAATTTATCCAATGTTCTGTAATTCTTCTATCACAAGAAGATCAAACATTGTTACTCATAATATGTCAGTGGTTATAGGCCGGAGCATTTATCCACAAGATCATCAATTTTTGTCATCAATATATTTTTCTCCATGTGCTACAGTACTGTAATCTTATTGTCCTGGGCTGGTCTCTCACATTTGCAGAATTCCTGCTAGCATTTGTTATCCTTTTAAGCCATTACCTTTTTTAAACTTGTACACAAGTGATGAGTTAGAAAGAATATCTGGAGAAGGATATGAAAAACAACTCCAATACTCTTTATTGTGTACAAGACAGAAAGAAGACTAATGTCCCCTTAGCTAAAATCAGATGGTTAGAGAACAAGGCTGAACTTGCAGAAGCTGCCTCATGTGTTGGAGCTGGAAAGATGAAGTCTTTTCAGTCATCCAGTAGTTTTATAGGAAAGTGGACACTTACTTTGAAGAAAAAGCTACTAAAGAAAGTTAAAGCCCCCCAGTAGGAGAGAGGGATGTTTCTCTGAGTGGTACTAAAGGTGTCTTCCAGCAGAGTCCAGGAGCCCAAGCCATGTGTACATTTATCAAGCATCCTCCTCAAGCTGGGGCTGTGTGCTCAGGACAAGCTGCTTTGTCTGCCTCAGTCTGGTCGCTCTGCCTGGTCACTCTGGCAGGCAGAGGATGCTCAAGCTGAGCTGCTTCCCAAGAGAAAAGGATCCAGAAAGGAGAGCTGGGTTTTGTTGTGGCTTTTGGTTTTGTTCTGCTGATCCTTTCTCACCTCAGAGGATGAGGCAAGGCTGGTATTGCAACACCTGGCAAACATAAAGCAATTGTGTTGGCATCCACATGCCCATTTGCATGAGTCCCCTTGTGTGTAACTATTTGGGTTTGAGAAGTCAATGAAGACACGGTTTGAAAATTCAGGAATGAGAACATCGTGAGCAGATGCCAAAACTTTCTATTTTTTACAGCACGTGGTTTTGAATTGACTGCTTGTCTATGTCTAAATGGCGTTGCCTACTCAAAAGTAGTCACCCTGCAGCTTGAAAATTTTCTTTCTTACTTCTTTTCACATCAGCTAGTTTTCTGTCCTGTTGTGTCCTTCCTTACTATTCCAAGACCTTCCCTGTTATTCTTGAAATAGAAATGACATCTGCAGCCCTGAGAATGCTGCACTACACCCACAGTATTTACTTTATCTAGCAATCTGCCCCTAATATTTTGAGAGTACAGCAGGACAGAAAAAGACTGCCTCCCCAAATTGCTATTGTTCAGCTGTCCTTAAATGAACTGTGGCCTATGAGTTCCCTTTGGAATGCTGGCAAAGGAAATAAGTCCTCAATGGTTTTTTTATCACAAATCATTGTAGATGTATTCCTAAGGTATCTTGCCATGGCTGTGGACGTTTTTATGCTAAAACTGTTGTTTTCCGGGATTCCTTTAAAATTGCTACAAAACATTTCATATTTGTGAATATTTAATATTTTTCAATGTTCTTAGCTAATGTCTACATTTATTTAACATACATTTAAGTGAAGAACACCCACTTCGGGGAGTATTACTGGTCATATTGCTTATGCTTTGGAAATAGAACTGTAGTGGGAGTCTCTTGGTGTATTGTCAGAAAAAATTGTGATTTGTGGGTAGACCTTGCTCGTGGTCAGCACTCTGTCAATAGAGCAACAATAATGAGAGAGAACTGTAAATTAAATTAAATATGAAATTTGGGCTATTTCTAAAATTTAGAGACTTGAATAACCTAGGTAGTAAATCAACAGGGAGCATGACTGGTACAAATCATAGCAAATTTTAATGAGGGGGAAGTTGGCTTGACTTTTTGTGTTAGCATTTAAAGTTTTTGAGTCTTTAAAAACAACTGTGGGTCACACTGTGCTATTTTTTTTTTGTGCAGCATGTCTTTGTGCCTGACAGAAGGTCGATGCCAGCAGGTCTGAGTTTACAGCCTCTTACTCCTCAGAACCTCCAAGGCAAAACAGTGAGTTGGATTTTTATTTGATACATCAGGGATTTTTTTTAACAATAATCCTTTAAGTATGAAGAGGCAACATTGAAATTTTATTCCAGTTAAAGCTTGCTTTAAATGTAACCTTTCTTTAAATTATCAGGGGAAGAAGTACTCTGTGATTCCACATAATTCTAAGAATATTGTGTAGCTGCTGAGTCAAGGTTTTCTTTGGGAATTACAGATTTATTATTTTTTAATCATTGTTGATACATTGCTGAAATTCCTGGGAGAGGATAGACTACATCACAGAACAGTTATTTCTCCATTAATTATTTAGAAAATCCTAGAAGTTTGGTGTTTTTGGAAATGTAAAAGAGTGTTTTATAAAAGGATGTCCTTTCTGACACTGTACTGTGGTAGAGCTGAAATTCTCACTGAAGATATTTCATCAAAGTAATGTTGGTGAATACTCTCCACTTTCCTAGCTGAAACATGACTCTCAGCCAAAAAATTGCCCTAAATTGATGTCACTTCTTTACCAGTTTTTGTCTCCTTTTTTGTAATCTCTCTGTCCATCCGAAAATACCAATTGAGAGAGTTATGAACTAAGAAAACTGGTTTGGTTTTTTTTTTTTTGGATCATACTGTGGGCAGCCAGTCCTTCTACTGCCTCCAGCCCTGTTTCCTGCACTTCTCAGCACAGATTTCTGGCACCTTCAGGGACTTTTGGGGTTGGCCTTTGGTAGCTGGAGCCTTCCAGACATTCCTTGGGGTTCGCGACCCGCTCAGCCATTCTGGGCTCATCTCCAGAGGGACAAGCAGGTCCAGGAAACCAACAAGAAATCCACAGCAGAACAGTGCAGGGGCCAGAGGAGGAAGCCTGTAGGTAGCCCTGAGAAAAGTTGGTGTTATGGTTGTTGCAAGAGTCCCAGGGCCTGCATCAAATGCACAGCGCCTGCAGCAACTTTATGAATGTCTAAAGAGGAGGAGAAGTTCTGTTCTAAGGGCTCCTCTGTAGAGAAAAAGTTTGGGTTGGAGTGCCATGAAATAGGTTATTCCTAATGCACTAAAATTGAGCTGTTTCAGAATGTACCAAAAGGAGTTTTGATCTTGAAAAAGTGGATCATTGCCCCTTTTGCTTGAAGATGCCACTTTTTGTTCTTATATTCCTAAAGATGAGACTCCTTGTGCTTTGAGTGGATGTTACTTTTCAGACTGAAAACACTGTTGCCTGTTTTTGGAGAGAGCTCCAAAATGCCTTGTAGAGCAGTCTGGGTTCTTAACACTTGCCCTCTGGAATTCAATATTTCAAATCCAGGTATTGAGGGAGAGCTGTAAGAAGGAAAACTGCCATTAGACAGCTTGGGTTTGGTGTTGGTTTTCCCTCAAAAGCAAATGGTTTTTCCAGCTGAAGCTATGTGGAAATCCCTTGCTCCCTCTTGTGGGCTCCTCTGTTCTGAACTCACAGAAGTGCTGGTGCCATGCTGCTTCTCAGGGATTTTTCCTCTTAATTCTGAGAAACACATATTCACTTTCAGCATTTTTAGTGTGGGCTTCTCTGGAGCTCTTTACTTCTTTGCTTTGGGGAAGTTCTGCGCCTGTGGGAGAGGGCAAGCAGGGGTTCAGGAGCTTTGGGCTATGTTTAACTCACAGGGTTTGTGAGAAAATCAAAATGCTGGATGAATATTTAACCTCCTGTAAGGTTGACTTCTGGAGAAGTGTAAGAAACAGAAGCAAACAGGAACATAACAAAAATACTTGTGCTCAGTGGTTTGTTTTCTTTGGAGTATTGCTAATAGAAGTGGTTCCCAGGAATGGTTCAGGTAGAATTTTGCAAACTGACCTAAGCTGATCTGTGTGGAATTACCTGAAAAATACCCATTTGAGGTGGAGTTAATTTCCATAATACATATAATCTATAGTAAGTCTTAAATGCTATTCTTCATCCCTTCCTAAGGCTGTATTGTACAGCTTAGTCATAGAAGGAAAGCAATAAAATAACTGGAGGCCTCAGACCTGTGAAAGGTGGGATGGAAAATTATTTTTGTCATGCTTGTGCAGATTTATTTTGTGAAAGGTGATTATTTCTGAGGTAGTTCAGTAAACATGGGATTGTCATCATTTTTTCCTCTCAATTTTGACACATACATTTGAAGAATTATTTTAAATAATTGTCTGAAGAATTATTTTTAAAACTACATTTTCTTGAGGGCATGTTTTGATTCTTTCACCAAGCTCAAATGGCTGCCCACATACAGGTAACAACATCCTAAGGGGCTGGAGTTGTCTTCCCCTGACTGAAGTCAGTATCACCAATTTGATATGCACATCAGGAAAATTGAGGACTGCACAGACTTTGCCCTGCAAAATCCTCAATTATTTTTGTCCTTAATACAGAATCTTTGACTTTTATGGCATTTGCTGGTTTGAGCAGTCAAAGGCTAACCCTTCATTTTATATTTGGAAGAGTTCAACAGGGGGAAATGTTTTCTCTTGTGTCGTATCACTGCCGGAGTTCCTGCAAGGCGCTCTGAAGGTGCACCTTCCTGTACTTCTTAGATGCAAACCTTTTATGAGGCGTGCCTTATTTTACTGAGGTGTTGTTTGGTGTACCAATTAACCTTTTCTCTGCTCTTTGGCTTCTCACATTGCACTCCCTCAGCCGGAGGAGCTGACCCTGCTGCTCATAAAGCTGAGACGGCAGCAGGCGGAGCTGAGTAGTATCCGGGAGCACACACTAGCACAGCTCATGCAGCTAAAGCTTGAGGCCAGCAGCCCAAAGGTCAGCCATCCAGCAATGTGTGTCCTGCTCCATCCTCACTAACCCACAGCCATTCATTAACCCAAGTCTGCTCTGTGCTAAGTTCCCTGGCTCCTGTGCGAGTGGCATTAATCCTGTGTGTGTGTGGTGCTCCGCTATCAACCCTTTGAGGTCTTGGTTTTTGACATAAGCCAAGTCAAAATTACCTGGGAATATTTTAAAGTAGCTGGCTGGAGTTCTGGGCTAAATAGACAAAAGCATCCTAAAGTCACCCCAGGACATTCAGGTTTAAAATGAAGTGGTTTTCATCTATTATTTTGTATTACAAACAAAATTAGTCATGCTAGATTGAGATTAATCTGCTGTTTATGCAGCCTGCAATCAGATTACATCTTATTTGTGATATGTGTACAAAAAGCAGGACATGTTTAAAACATGGATTTATCAAAGGGTTCATAGTTGCCTGTGTAGTGGACATTGACATAAGCTCACTGTGTTTTATGTGTAAACCAAAATGAAATGTAGTGGTTTCCTGGTCTGATTCGTAGCAAACTTTCATCATTTTTGTTTCGGGCTCAAAACTGGTTAACAGTTCGCTAAAAAAAGCAGTTTAAAACAGCATTGTATTTCTCCATAAAACAGAACTGTCTATCACTGTCTAGTTTACATCCTTCCAAGCTCTTTTCATGCATTCTGCACCTTCTGTCCCTTTCCTTTTCCCCTTTGACTGCTGCCTGCTAGAATGAGATTCTTTCACATCACCTTCAAAGGAATGCCATATATTTGGATCACCAGGTGGGATTTGCAATTTACTTGTGTGTTTATATTTCTTAATGCTTTTTGCCTGCTCCTATCAAAGCTGGAAATATTTGGGGAGAAGGATTTTCAGTGCTTTTTGTGAAGTTGGATGATGCTCACAGCATAGGATATCTCAATTGATCACAAATTTGAGCTTTTATGTGGAAAAAGAATCCCTCAGTTTAAAATTTGTCAGAAATCAGTAGCCAATCACCAATTCATTTTTCTGTTCTAAATATGTTCCTAATTTCCTGTTCATAATAACACTAACTGTAGCATTTTAACTTCTTTAACCAGTCCTAATATATTTCCAAGCTCATATGACACACATGCAATTTATAAAAAATGGGCACTTCTAAGAATTTCGATTTTTCAAATTAAAGAGATGTTTCTACAGGACATTAAATGAAGAGGAGGTCAAACATGAAGAAATATTTTAAACAAATCATAACATGGCTCCTTTTCTCATTTTTCTCAGTTCATTCTGAAGGATTTATATAAGAATAAGGTTTTAATCCTTTCCAGTTTCTGGTATCTTATGGAGTGAGGGTTCAGTTCTTCACTAGGGTACAGGTCTTCATTAACGTAATTGACTGCCAAGTGAAGAATTGTAATATCTCTCTTAATGGCCTTGTTACATGACCAAATGGGATTTCTGTACAAGTTGTGTTTGAGAAGTTTTGAAGTGGATTTTTTTTTTTTTGCTAGCAATTATAAAAGACAGTCATAAGTGCTTAGAACTAAAATAAGCAACTGGATGACCATCGGTTAAAAAGATAAAAATCGTTTTTTGTAAGAATCTTTTGTATTTATTATGTCTTTTATTGAAACTTTTGAGCCTTACACTTAAAAACTTTTATATGTTCCTCTACTGGGGTTTCAGTGAGTTATTGAAAACCCCAGCTGTGCACAGAGACACACAATGCACACTCACATGGGCTTGGTTGACTTTATTTTCCTATTACCTCACGAAAACAGGGTGGGAATTGTGACCAGTTCAGTTTGATGGCAATGCATTCCCAAACATCTCTGTATTTTAAGGGGCTGCAGCAGGCCCAAAACAGTAGGGACACACTGCTTGCTAAATTAGACCAAACTATTTCATCCAACTCAAATATTTCCAGTCTATAATGTTTTGGAATAAGGGAGTGATTATTCTGTCTTCAACAGTGTAATTCATTGTCAAGAAAGGATAACTGTCAATGTGAAATGTAAAATTGTTGTTATTGCTTGGTTAGCCAAGCTTGTCAGTATGATGGGCTGGATTAAATGGGGGGAATTGTCTATGTACAAGATGCAAAATAGTAAAAATTATTTTCCTTTCACTTGCACCAGATAAAATTTAAAAATGTGATGTGGTAAGCATTGATTTAGGAAAATGTGTAAGTCTTATAGTTGTGCCATACCAGAGATGCAAGGAATCAGTACAACTTAGAAATCAAGTCTAAAATCTATTACCTTAATCACAAAATCAGGTGGAAGAGCAGGTTGGAATACTCATTTCTCTTGTTTTATAATACTGTCATCTACCTGTAAGAAATAAATCCCCCTGAAAGTCTTTCTGCTTTGAGTACCACTGCTTTTAGGGGTGGTATCACATTTATAGCTTTTCATTACTTTGCCAAATACCAATTTCCCTTTATGTTAAAAGCATAAAAAAGTCAAAATTTCTTTCAGTGTAATTGAGGCCTTTCCTCCTTGTTACCAGCATCTGTAACCAGCTTGGATTAGTCACTTACCTTCTCTGGATTTTAAATGTCCTTTGTACTTAAATTAGGTATTTCCGCTCATGTTTAATCTCTGTAAATAGTGTCAGAACCTACTTTGCTTATAGCACATGATGGGACTCGAGTCCCTGTATCCTCAACTCTCACCTTCTTGGTCACAAAGAGCTCAGTACTGCACACAACAATAAATAATAAATTTGTTACCGCACAGGTGACTTTTCAGGCGGACTAAAATTGATGTGTAGGGAAGGTAACTTATATTCTGCTGCAATAAGCTGGCTGCTGATGAGGTGGTTTTCTTGTCAAGAATCAAGAATATTCAATCACCTTTTGGAAATTATGCTTTGTTTTTATACGGCTGTTTCCTTTGGCCATGCTCAAAAATTCTCACCTTGCACTTTCTGATGGTTTTGTATTATGCTTTCAAAATTTTTGTTGTTGTTGTTGGAGTTCAGAGAGGGAGAAAAAAAAGCCTGAAGATTTGGCCCACAGATACCCAGCAATATGATTTCTTCTATGTCTTAGGGCCAAATAAATGGTTGTCCAGAACCCTTTTCTTTTTCAACCACTCTGCTGGCTCAAGGTTTGCCGAGTTGGGAGAGAGATTCAGTAGTAGTAAAAATGTTGGAAGAACTCCTGTAAATCAAAGTTGGAGCTTCTAGAAGACCAAACATTACTTCAAAATGTCTTTTGAGCAAATACACATTGCTTATTTTCTAATCTGGATTTAAACAAACTTTGAAGAGTTCAACAGAAATTAATTCTGGCACTGCCTGTTACTGGTCAGAAGAGAAAAATTTGAAATATTGTAGGAAGGTATTAGGTAGAGGATATGAAGTGGTTGAAATCCTGATAATAAAAATGCATACAAACCTGTGTATTCCTAATAAAATATTTGAGCCTCAGAGAAATTTTTCTTTTATTAATTTATCAATTGGCTGTATTTGATTGCTTGGCTTTGGGCCTTATTGTTGCTCTCCTTATTGAGAGCAACAATTAGCAATTGTTGAGAGCAACCTTATCTGTTTTAGTATCACTACTCTCTGGAATGCACCCACTCTGTAGACAAAATTTTAATGGAGAGGGAGAACAACTTCTTGTGTCAGTTCTGGTTTTCTGTTTACATATGGTGGAGACGATGGAGTAAGTGCTAGGGGCTGCTTGTTTAGGGGTTTTTCCCTGCCTTGAACAAACAGAGCATCATAAGCTTCTTAAGGTACCTGTTATTGACTGATTAACTTACCAGCTGATTAGACTTTGCAATGGATAAAAAACAACAACAACAAAAAAGTTTTCTGTCTACAACAAGAAAAAATAAGATGAAAAAAAATACTCCTCCAAATGTAAAAGTTAGGTTTTTCCTAAATAATTTTGGGCAAGAAATACTAGAAGTCATCAAAAACTCATTCTGTTGCATTTCCATCTATGAAAGAAAACCTTGTTATGCAAATTCATGGGGAGTGCATATAAATACAAAGTGAAAGATCATGAATGCTCCTTCATGCACTTTGTGTAACCATGCCAGAAGCAGGTATTGCTAAAGTTTCTGCTAAAGCAGTTTTTGCAAAAACAGGAGGAGAATTGTGCATCAAGTGACTTTTCAGTTTTCTTTTGGAGAAGAAAACCACCTGTTTTCATAATTTCCCCCTTATTGTTAGGAAAGTCTCCTTTTTAAGACCAAAATCCCATACCTTTTTCCTGTGTTGCACACTTTTCTGAAACCCTAAATGTATGCAATGTGTCATAAAGTATCTGATTTTGACACTTGCATGCTTAGCAATAAATACTAATCATTATAGAAGATGTCTGGCCAGTTCCAAAATGGTTTCACTCCTGTGTGTGGGGGTGGATAAATGCATCAGGCAGTGATTCAAAGCTCCAAAGGATATAAAGGCATTTTGTGATATGTGGACATGAGTCTATTCACAGGCTGGGAATGCTTATATCTTTTTAATGTACACTGAGTTATTAAATCTATAATTTAAAAGGTTTTCTGATAAAGGTTTGAGAGTTCCTGCTGCACAATCCAATAATCCTTTTCATTTCAATACCATGCAAAGCCAAACTTGTTTTAAGCTTTATTTTTAAAAAGGGAGAGTGTTGGTGAACAAATATTACATTGATGTTGATCATTTGCGTTACTTTTGACATATTTGTTTGATATTATTAAACTTTTCAGATGTTGGTATTACTGAATGATGGAATATATAAAAAGCATGGGTTAAAATGTAATCTACTGCATTATTAGAAAGAATTAAAGTAGAGGCTATATTTTACAGTGTCGTCTTTCAAATCTAGCCATGCTGTAAACTGATGTTTGCTGTATGCTCCTCCTGATTTGAAATAGATGAAAGAGAATGAACCTTTAATCACCATGGTTCACACTATGATTGAGAACTCGGCGCTAAGACCGCAACTGTACCATCAAGTAAGGTCTTGGAGACTGAATGAAATTGCTTTATCATCTGCCAGAATTTTCCTTAGTGACAGTTTTGGTTGTCCCTCAGATTTATCCATGACATTGGTGTTTCTCTCCTTTGCTTTGGACACCCACAAGTCATCCATGCTTCCCGAAGCGCTGCAGTATCGTTGGCATGGCTTCCGCTGCCTTTTCGTTGTTTACTATTCAGTGTACACTTCTGAGTAACTCCTCTCTGTCTAGACTATTTAATTAGCTGGTGCTTTATGCAGGTGTCCAGTAAAATTCATGAAACTTCCAATGAGCTTCCAACATTTGTCTTAGCATGATTCTCTGCAATTAGTGTTCAAAGGTGCTTCTTTCTTTTGACCACTACAAAAGCATGTGAGCAGTGTTTACCTGGTCATTTCTGGCAATTTTGTTTCGTTCTAGGAAGTGGATTTACAAGTTTTTGTTTGCACTTACCAAGCCTTTAGGCGCTGAAGAAAGAAAGGATCAAAATTACTTTGATCTGGGGCCTGTAAATCCAAAAGGCAGTGTCTGTTCATAAAGTCACAGCAGACTTTACTGTGCACACTTACAGAGTATCTGGTGCTGGTTGGCAATGGTAAGATGGAAGAAGAATCGGAAATGTGAATGGAAATATTGTTTGGGAGTTGAGACCTGCACTAACTTATGAGCATGGCCAATCCCTCTCTCTTGGGACTGGGGCTGAACTGAACAGCCCGTCATGCCAGGGGCTGCTTGAGAAGTTTCTTGCTTCAACCACAGTGAAGGTGTTGTTCTCGCAAGGGAATATCTGGCCAGTTCCCTTGCATTTATGTTTTTGCCCTTGTGAGCCAAAATTATGCATAAAGGTTGCACAGTTTGAAGAAAAGGAGATGTTCTGCCATGTAAAACAGATGTTTATTACTGCCATGTTTCTAAAAGAAATGCTGCAGCTTAATAGAATATTTCATTTTTTATTTAAAAGTCAACGCCACATCGTAAGTTTGCTTCCGATCCAGAAATGCTGCCAAAAACAATCTCAGCTTTCCAAAGGAAGTTGGGATGTGAGTGAGTGATTTCATGACCATCCAATTTGTGCTCCTACATGCAAAACAGGAGCTTTAACTTGGAACCTGGAGGAACTATTTGGAGGGGAATGAGAGAAGTAAGGTGCCCTGGAGCCCTAAATGAAATTTTAGAGGTTTGTTGTAATTTTTTTAAGGAGCCTGACTGTTAGAATTTTTTTAAAGCAAGTCAATTTTGTGTGATAGAGTGTATAAGACAAATAAATCAATGGGTGTATAATGAACAGAGGTGTTTTAGACGTGTCAGGGGAAACTAGCCCAAGCTTCTAATATTAGACATATTTGATATAGCTGTGCCTGGGCTAAATCTGCTCCTGCCTTTGGGGATACCAATAAATTCCCCAGTGCTGCCCTGGCCAAGCTCTGCTGCCAGCTGCAGTGTCTGCCTTCACCTTGCAGGCACATCTGACACTGAATAAACATCTTTTTTGTCAGAGAAGCAGTGACTCTAACAGGTCCTGAGGGCTGAATAACCTGTTGCCACTGGAGATGTGGTCTCTTCAGGTCAGAGGGTTTGTGACATGCTGAAGGCTCCTGCAGAAGCTACCTTAGCTGAGGAGTCACAACATCTTCTGCTTCCATGGATAAAGTTTTCCTGTGTGAGGTGTTGCATTAACTGACTTTCTGGAGAGGCTAAAAATACACTCAAAATTTCACTGTCTAAATAGTCTTCTAAACTTTTGTAATGCAAAATTAACCTGTTTAAAATTCTGGCAACTTTATTTAAAGTCTAAACAACGTATAATTTCTTATTGAAATGAAATAAATTTGTTTAACAATCATCTTTCCTGCTGCAGTTTTAAAGCCATGTAAATAATTGGGAGAAGCCTCTGTGCAAGTGACTGAAATTTGTTTTGTTGTCAGGATGCTAAAATAGTTTGTGATGACTGCAACCATTTCTGTGGATAAAGGATCTTTCTCAGCTTCAGTTTATTCAGTTCAGTTTTAGGTCTGAGCTCATTTACAGTTAAGCAAAGGAAAGCAAGAGAAGTTTGTATTTAATTTGTCTCGCTTCCTTTTTGTAACGATTAATGGTTCTTTAGTAAAACAGCAAGAACCTCTACTATTTCAAATGTGTTATTTATAAGGCACTTGTGCTTGTGATTTGTTACATCTTCAGAGTTATTTAAATCACTTGACTTACATCAGTCTGCTCTGCAGACTGTGCTATAAATTCACAAGTACAGGCCATGGAAATTATTCCATATGTACAGACAAGAAAAAAAGAATTTTTACAGACTAGACCCATTTCTACCTTGGTTTGGGGTTTTTTGCTTCTTTCTAATACCAGATGAAGAATGTTAATCTTGTTCTCCAATCTTTTTCTCTGAAGCCGTACAGGCTGACTTTAAAAACCAAAATTGCCCACAATTCCTCTTACATGTGTGAGTTCCCTTAAGGAGGAAAAATGAAAATCTGAGTGCAACAAACTAATACCCAGGTCTTGCCATGGATAATTGTTCTTAATACATTAAAAATGCAGAAAAATAGCCCTTAAGTTTTTTGTTCCTGTAAGGGTAGGGAGGTTTTACTTATGGCTTGTTGCTATTGTTATAGGAGCTGCATACATTTAAACTGTTATGTATGGTAGATTTTGTGGTGTTTCAGGTTTTGTTATGAATACAAGGTGATGTTGTTCGAGCTAAAAATCTCGTCTTTTCAATTTGTATTTGAAGTGTTTTAGGTCACAGAATTCAAAATTAGAGGAGAACCTTGCGTAATGGGGCTAAATGCCCATTTGTCCTGCTTCCTGACAGCAAGAAGTATTTTAAAAAGCAAGAAGTAAACAAAAGAGCCTTTTGGAAGTCTTAAATTTAATCTTGTACTCAATAACAAAATGTCCTAGGTTGTCCTGTTTTAATTTCCTAAGTGCAGAATCCTGCAGAGGTGCATAGCATGCTTTTGGGCTGTGAAACATCCTCCAAGATATTCATTGAATCAAAACAGTAGGTGGAATCTGAAAAAAGCTTACAAAGTCATGAAATAATGCTGTCACTTCGAAGTTTTTAATATCAACTCCTTAAATAGTTTAACCACTTGTGTCCCAGGGTGTCCAGCACAGGTCATGTCTCCCTTTCTGGGATTCATCTGCTGCTGGTGTGTGGCAGAGGTGGGGACTGTACAGATGGTGACAAATGATTCCTAAGCTAAGAGGGAGGTTCAGTTAAGGTAATTTTGCTTTTTCACACACAAGATAACACATCTGGCCAAACTCTGCGTGTGCAGCTTGCCTCTGAAAAATGCTGAGTTCTATTCGTGACCCTCAGGGTGCTGCTTCCTCATGACTGGGAGGGTTTTGGTGTTAAGAGGAATGGATTTGGTGTGTTTGAACCGGCAGATGTGGAGGCAGAGGGAGGCCAGCAGCAGCTCCTGTCCCGGGTTCAGTAGATGGCACTCTTGCTCTGGAGTTCCTGCCCTGGCAGAGCCTCTGCAGGAGCGATTTGGCACAAAGGACATTTTGATAACTTGGTCACTGGAGCTCTGCTAATGCATTTCGCAGGGTTGTGAGGCTGTTGACCTTGTCTGAGATGTGTAGTTGTGTTTTGCCTGCCACATCTCCCCCGTCCCTCCAGCAGGATGCCATCGCATCCCGCACCTCTCGCATTCACTGATGGGCTGGGAGAGTTGGAGCTGCTTTTGTCAGGGATGGATTCAGTTATTCATATTATTTGGGGCGTTTTTGTGCTAAGCCTGGGCAAAATGTTGCAGTGGAAATGTCAGGATGAGGTGGCTCTCCAGCAGTGCCTGTTGTGTGGAGCTGGTGCTGCTGACTGAAGCAAGAAGTCGGTAGCAGTTTGAAAAGTGTGATAGGATTTTAATAAGGAGAATTAGCATGGCTATAGTGTTCTTTGAAAAACTGTTTTCCTTGTCTGAATACTTAAGATTTATTCCTTTCAGGAGGTACAGAGGGGTAGGGATGCTGAATTGGCAAACTGTTTTAAACTCGACTATAATTGAGGTTGAAGTGACAAAAAAATAAATGTCTTTCTTTTTAAAAAAGTGTAAAAAATACTGGCTTGAAAAAGCAATCTATTTTTCCAGCCAAGCCCCATAAAATGCTGAGCAGTGACTTGGAAAGGTGTATTTATCTAATAAGGGATAATCTTCCTTCTGTAAAATCTTCCTGTTGTGAAATATAACTAGGTTTCCTCTGTAAGTTAAATACATTTGGCCATGTTTATGAGTTTTATTTAAATATTTCCATTCCTCATTTTTCTCTCATTGCGATAAAATCAACAGTTAAAACAACACAACTCTACAATAGTGGGAGTTTAAACAGCTATCTTAATTTGTGTGACATTCATGAGGTGCAAAAGTGCTGTGGCTTTTTTCATATTCCAACATTCATTTTCATGAAATGTCCATTTCAAAGAAAGTTATTCTGTGTTTTTTAATACACTATTCATACTTCTAAATTGTCACCAGGTACATTTGCATGAGGTATGTGGACATAATATCGTGAAATGAAACACTTGAGTGTGTTGAAGGTTTATTTTATGTTTGGAATGCTTGTCTCATGAACCCTTCCCTAGTCCTTTTATTTATAAGTGTCCCTTAACATGGACGTGTGTCTCAGTAGTCTTCCTTGTACTATTAAGTCACAATTACATAATTCTGACAGACACATGGAAGGAAAGCATCTCTGTTGGGACTCTGTATACACAATGTTTTTTAATTAAATACAGTATGAAGGTTGATAGTGTTTTGTCCTTACTTGCTGTATAGGCTATTAAGTAGTTACTCTGTGGGAGAGTTCACTGTAAAGTGGAGAGCTACCTTTTCTCTTGTAAAATATTTTAAAATCTTGTTCCTGGTCAGTAACAGATTGAAAAAATTAAGAGCTTGATGTGAGGAGCTGTATGAAAGGAGTTTGAGGTACTTTGCATCCTACTAGCACAAGGAGACAGCTTTGCCTAGGTCCAAAGATAAAAGATAAAATAGAAGAGCTTCTATTTGTGGCATTTCTGGTGATGCTCTGCTGGAGGAGAGGAAATCCTAGGAAAAGTAGGAAATCCATATGAAAAGTGATGGGACTTATTGGACGTATCTCTAACAAAATATTGACATATATGTTGTAAACATGGGTCGTTCTGCTCTGGTTTTGGCTTCACCTCAGATCACCCTGCTTGTGAAACACCTGAACTTAGTGGGCCTAGAATGGATAATTCAGAGTAGAATGAGCCCCTCTGTTTAGAATTCATATGACAAAACTTAGGCACAATGATGCATCGTTATTTAGATGTATTCTGGCAATTTTCATCTTCCTCCATAATCCATATTTGATTGAGTTGTACATCTTTGAAACTGCAGTTTGCATTAGAAACAGCCTGTTAATTTACTGCAGCTCTGCTGACAGTCTGCTTGACATTCCATTTAGTTACCCTCATTAATGTATATTGGCTAAATATGTATTGTTCAATGTGGCAGGTTTAGCTTTCAAGCAAAAGCTAATTTCTGTGTTAAAACTCTTAAGCTGAACATTAGTTTTCTTTTTCACAGTCCAACTAAGTTGTTTTATGGCAATATTATTCTTCCTTATAGTTAACACAAGAAGAATGTAGGGGTACACTATACAAATATAGAACTGAAGAGCTGGACATTGATGTAAGTCATTTGTATTCCTTCTTCCTTGTAAATGTTGGTATTTGTCTCTTTCTTTTGATAATAATTTTCCTCTTGGCTTTTGGGTTTGAAACCCCATGTGGTAGCCAGCAGAAATTGCATCATGATGTAGAGGGACGTGTCTCTGTAATAAGCTTCTAATGTGCAGGAGATGTTACATTTAGGCTGAAATTTTAACTATTTGATACAATCACCTGAGAAACCATGGGACAGCCTGTGACTGTATAAAATCACCTTTGTAACACTAAGCAATATGTAAATTAAAATGGAATCTAATACCTATTATTAAGTTGTAAAGATTTAGCTGTAGAATCATAAATTATATGTTTTGAGCCATGCTGCTTCAAGCTATAATAGCACTTCATAGTTTCTTAAGAAGGTTTCTTAAGTAATTTGAAAATGCAAGACAGGTGCTTACGTAATTTTAGAATTCTTAATTTAATAGTATTTTCTGTATATTTCTGTAATGATTTGATCAAGTTAGATTTTGATTACTGAAGATGCAAATAACAAAATGCTAATTGTGGTAATTTTCTGTTCTACCCTAGGCTAAGCTTAGCCGTTTATGTGAACAGGATAAAGTTGTGCAAGCACTGGAGGAGAAGCTTCAACAGCTACACAAGGAGAAAGTAGGACAATTGTATTTATTACCTAAAGTGGATGTTATTTTACATGCTTATTATCAGAACATTGATAGCTGAAATAAAAGGAAAATCGGCCCAATGATGCAGCACATTAAAAATAATTCTTTTTATTACAATAGTACACGCTTGAGCAAGCTTTGCTCTCAGCAAGTCAGGAGATAGAGATGAATGCAGATAACCCAGCAGCCATACAGAACGTGGTCCTGCAGAGGGATGACTTGCAGAATGGACTGCTCAGCACCTGTCGGGAGGTGTCCCGAGCCACTGCAGTAAGTACCACGTTCTGTCCACCAAAACTTCATCAGCTGTGAAATTATTGTGTTCCTATTCCTGATTACATTGGTTTTGCTTGATTTTTTTTTTACTGAATCCCAGCAAAGACTGCTGTCTTTTACTTGCTTGTGTTTTTGTCAGAGGAGGATGTAAAGTGATCTTCTCACTGCATTCATCAAGTGAAATCATCCATGATTATTTCATTGCAGTGAAAGGTGATTCATCATCATCTTTCACTAATTGTTTGGTTTTTTTTTGACCAGGAATGGGTGCATACTGTCTTAATTGGTGTGGTAATTACCATCTTTGAAATATGAGAAATTGATAACAGAAGATAACAGTTTCTTTGTTATCAAGAAATTGGTAACAGAAATTTATAACAAAAAATGCAAATAAGCTGTTTCATGTGATGGCAAAACAGTGTCGAGCACAAACTGTATTTCACTTATTTTAAGCAGAAGCAGCTGCAGGACTGCTATAGTCTCTCTCTAGTGGGCCATAACATTTAAAAGATCTTTCAAATTATTCACTTCCAAACGTTTTTGGTTTGTTTTTTTTTTTAAAGGGATAGGGAGGAAATTGCTGTTTGCTGTCCTTTTCGACTTTGTGATGACAATGAATCATTTTTGCCTACTTAAAGACATTTCCAAAAAGGTGTCAGATTGCAGGGGGTAGCTGTGGTAAAACCTGACAGGATGTTAGCCCTGAAATCCTGGTTGTAGTCTGAGTGTTGGACTCCTTGTAGCAGGAATTGGTTGGACACGGCGAAGGGAACCAGGGGAAAGGAAATCCTCCAGACACACTTTCTCTCATTAACTTTTCAATTTATTCTAAAAGAGTAAATTGCTTAATGTAGGCTGCAAAAGTGAGACAGTGGGGCTGACCTCAAAGAAGAATAATTTTATTTTTTTTTCACCTTTTCCTTGTGGTGTTTGCAGCTGCACATGTGTAGAGCAGTGCTGTGTTGGCAGCCTTGCAGGCAGGGCTGGATGAGTTGCATTTTCCCTGCATAATGCACTGCCTGTGCACACACATGCTGTGCACTCACACATGTGTATTCTGGGTGATAAAAGAGACAAATTTGCATCCATTTTTGTGGCTTTTCTGCCTCGCTGGAAAGACAGCTTAAGATCCACATGCCTGCTGACTATAAAGGCATTTTCTGAAGAATTTGCTTTTGCCTGTCTTTTTTGTTAGTGCTGTTTGTTTGAATTTTCAAACTGCTGTTTGTTTGAATTTCATTCAGTATAATTAGAAAATCAAAAAGCTGCTTAAGCATTGCATTCTCTAAATCATGTATCTGTTTATTTATTGTTGTGTCTATTTATGCCTTACTTCCTGAAGTTTCATGCCACTGGGGAAAAAAAAAAGCTTTTTTTTTAATTGAACTGTATCCCTAATTCTTCACGTTTGTTATATACTTAGGAGCTGGAAAGAGCTTGGAGAGAATATGATAAATTGGAGTATGATGTAACTGTAACAAGGAACCACATGCAGGACCAGCTCGATCGGCTTGGAGAAATTCAGGTGTGCCAAAGATCTTAAAATAACACACTCACTTGGACTTACTATGAGTTTTAAAACTATTCAAGTGAAAAAAGGGGCAAAAATGGTGAAGTAATTTACAAACTTTTAATTTCTTTTTCTACCTTGTAAATTCTGAAGAAGGTTTCCCTCCTTTTTTCTTCGGGTTTTCCTCTTTTTTTCACATTATAACACTGATATTCCTTTGTCTGGGAGCTTCCTTTTTTTTTTTTTTTCAGTGAGCAGGTTTGAAACAGGGTGGTTTTCTCAGACCTTAGTTGCTCTGACAGTCATAATACATCTGCACACAAATCCTTCAATTTTACTGAATATTTTAAAATTAAATCATTTTATCAAAAGAAATTATTGCAGGCCTTACAAACCAAGGGTTCTGCTGTGTATTTTAGTACTCAGGAATGGGTGCTGAATTCCTGAGGAGAGCTCTCTGTGGCACACTCACAGAGATGTGGACATGCAGGTGTGCACAGATACCTGGGATGGGCACATGGGGCGGCTCTGCACTGCAGGATCTTTGCTCCAGGAGTTGATTTTCTGTGCAGCTACAAAAGAGATTACAAAGAAGCCTAAAATCTGGAAAACTTGCATTGATTGGTGCACAGTGTGAATGTAAATACATTTATATGCAAACACTGTGTTCATCTCCACCTGTTTTGGTTCCTTTTCCATGGGTGTGTGTGGGTCTCCTGTGCAAAGCCTGCCTGGATTTTCTTTGGAGACCATAGATGAAATTCTGCTCTTGAAGTGAAGTTTGAATTAGCAGATTGCTCTCAAATTGACTGAGGCATTATGAAATGAGTCAGTCTTTTACTTTTTGTTCCAGACAATACTTGAATGCTTTATGGGAGAGTGTCTATCATTACTGCATTTTATTTTCCTTCACTGTGAAAGGATATGCAGTGTAGTCTAAAGAGAAAGAAAGGTTTTCCCTTTTTATTCCTCTTTCAATTTATTGAGCATCGGACGTGTTCATTTTTAAGTTTGGTAGTTACTCCAGAAATTGAAGTTATTTTCATTATCTTTACAAAATAAAAGAAAGAAAGAAAGAAAGAAAAATCACTGTTATAGAACCATTATATACTAGATTAAATTATACATTTTTAAGCTTGGTAGTTACTCCAAAAGTTGAAGTTATTTTCATTATCTTTACAAAATACAAATAAATAAATAAAAATCACTGTTATAGAAGCATTATATCCTATATCAAATTATGCATTTTTAAGTTTGGTAATTAGTGGCCTTATATGCTGTTTATTTGCTGGCAGACTGAATCAGCAGGGATACAGCGTGCTCAGATTCAGAAGGAACTCTGGAGAATTCAGGATGTCATGGAGGGTTTACTTAAACATAAACAGCAAAGAAGCTCTTCTGAGGCAGGTAAGCAATAGGGGATTAAATTGGACCATAGGAATTTTTTTAATATAAGCTCCATCATTGCTTTTGTATGTTTGAAAAAATGGCACAATGACTAAGAAGAGAACAAAGCAAATACTACTTTAAATTGGTGCTTGGTGTATTTGGTTGATAGCAACAGGTTATATTCATATTTTAAAAGCTGTTTATTGAAAACCATTTTTCTCTTTTTTTCCCTCACACCTTCCCCCAAACAGGCATCATGGTATCAAGGACATTTTCTTCTATTAAATATAAAAATGAGGTATGGTTTTAGCATATTTCCTATTTTAGCATTATGGAATTTGTAACATGGCTATGATAAAAACAAGTGTTATTGTGAATATTTTAAGGATGTCTGAAGGATGTATTCAGTATGTTTCTGTAAAAACACCATATTACGAACTAGTTTTAAAGACTGATAGCTCCACTAGTAATTCTAACCCTCATTTGTACTGTGTCTCTGTATTCTCACTGGTGTGTTTCTCTTTTCCATTTCTTACCTTTTCCTCTCCCTAGGCTCTTAACATAGAAATATAAACCCTGATTCATGTTTTCTACCCACCACACTTTTCATGGGAAGAAATACGTTGCTTTATGTGTTTATTCAGATATTGAGCCTGGTTCTCAGATGGCCAGAGCACCCACAAGAAGAGCTGAGACTGTGGGAGCTCCCAAATGTTCAATTCCTCTGAAAATCTGGCTGGAAGTTACAGTTTTAAAGGGACATTGTCATGGTTATCTAAAGTGTGTGCAATATCCATCTGGCTTACAGAACTTTCTAAAAGTCTATTTTATGTAAAAATCTTTCAAAAGATAACGGATTTAATTTTTAAAAGGTATGATTTAGAGAGTTTGTACCTGTCCAACAGAAAGCACAGGCACTAGATTTATTATTTTCCTTTTTGTTAAATGTGACATTGTCCCTTTAACTGCAAAACGTATAGCTGCTGTAGCCATGGTAATATATTTTTCTTTTTAAGTTATAAATAACTGTACCAGGTGCTCATGTCTAAATAAGGTGACTATTCTACAATCTTTAGGAAGAGGAAGTAGTCCCACCTCGTCCTCCACTCCCTCGGTCCTATGACTTTACAGAGCATCCTCCCATAATCCCCCCTCTGCCCAGTGATAGCAGCTCCTTGCTCTGTTATAGCAGGGGCCCAGTACATCTGATAGAAGAAAAGAAGATGTACCAAGTTCAAGGATATCAGAGAAATGGATCTTACTGTGTAAGTGGCTTAAACTGCCACGTTGTTCTTGAAGCATCCTCCCTCCTTTGCACAGCCACCGTTTTTGTTTACTCATCTGGCTACTTCTGTGTTATGGTTTCATTTTTATTTGGTTTTGTTTAGAGCTGCATCATTTGCTCTTCACATTCTCCTGTCATCTGTTCTGTGCATATATAAAATGTCTTAAGACTTAAATTTCGTAAACTTCGATTCTTCTCCTCACTAGTTCTCTAAAAAACTCTGGCCTCAGCTTTTGAAGCTTTTGCCAGTTTGTTTCCAGAAGATTATTTTAAAAATGCCTTTTTATGGCAGTTTTTTCCTATAATTTCTGATTGTCTGCAAATTTTGTTACTCAAATTAACTACCAGAAAACACTTCTGCCATACCACTTAAAGGATGGAACACTGTCTTCAAGTGAGAGCGGAGTTATCGCAAAATAATTGGTTTGAGTCTTAAGACATAAATACTTGTAGCAAAGTGCCTGTTTATTTACCTCATCCCTTGCTGTTCCTCAGGGTCCTGATTATAGGCTTTATAAGAGTGAACCTGAGCTAACTACAGTAGCAGAAGTGGATGAGTCTAATGGTGAAGAAAAAACAGAACCAGTTTCAGAATCAGAATCTTCTACTAAAGGTTTGTCCCCAGGCATGGTGTTTGCAACCTTTCAGCTTTCTCACAAGGAGTGCAGAGCTCAGCTGTGTTGTAGAAGCTGCCTCAAGGTTTGTGCCTTTGCAGCCTGTCCATTTCTCAGTTTGATGGAACAGCTTCCTCAATAAAATAATGATTTAATTATATGACGAGAGAAATTTCAGTCAATTACACCGCAGAAAAATCAAACATTACACTCACCAACAAGCCTGAAATCCTTATTGACACCATGTCTAATCACATCACTCACATTCCCCACACACCATTCCCTTGAACAATTACCCATTTTATGTTCTTGCCCTTGAACAATTACTCAGTTTTTGAATCAAGCTCCCAATGTTATGTCGCTGGAACGTCCAAAAAGGCAGCACCACAGAATTTTCAGGCTCTCAGAAGGCAGGGAAACAATGTCTTTTTCTTTTTTTTAATCTTGTAATTGTTGAATTGCCTTCTGTCCCCTGATATAATAGGAATAATGATCATGACCTTGGAGTGTACAGACAATAAAGGTCTTGGCAATTGCTAAATGCTTTAGATTCTTCTCTTCATCTAGCTCCCATAAAAGCTACTAATTGCTTGGTAGAGTCTTTTACCAGGACGTGCTTCTCAATTCTGTTTGTTAAAACACACCGAATAGTTTGTTAAAGGTGACTTCAGGAAAAAGCTCAGCTTTAGCACCTCCCAAAAACCATATTAAGAGCTTTGAGGAAAATTACCTAAACTTAGCTATTTTTTTTACCCTAAGGATTGATGTTGCCAGTGGCAGCAGGATCACTGCCTTCTCTTTTGGTGCTTTGACATTGCAGAGCAGGCTGATGTAATGGTAACAGAATTTTACCAAGAATTATGATTATACAAAGATATTGTTTTTATCAGAATGGTCATAGAGGTTTTGAAAACTACGGTTAGCATACAATTTGGGTATAAACTATGTGAATGGCCCTGTGATTTAATTAAGCTTGCGCTTACCACACAGTTTGTCAATTCAGACTCTCTGGGGTATTTGCTGAGATAAATGTTAAGGAACATAATTAAATTCCTGTTAACTTGGTGGCAGAAAATGGAATATTTATCCTGAGATTTGCTAATCATAAATGACCTAAATTGAGAAACTTGTCTTTCTGACAACATGCCTAGGTTTCATTGACCTGTGATGTTTCTGATTATTCAGAGTAATTTATGTCAAAAGGTGAAGTAATGATAAAGACAAAATGAGAAAATCTACACTGACTGTGTAAAGAAACCCAACAATTTTAAGCACCCTAATCTGCTTTCTGTCTCTAAGACAGAAATTATTTTATTCTGTCCATTTGTAGAAAAACAGTCATCAGTCAGGGAAAGCAGCAGTGCAAATTTCTCTAAGATTATTAATGTTTAGAGGTGTGGAACAGAATAGGTGCAGTGGTAGCAAGCAGTGAGAGGCTCTGTATATTCTAAAACTCCCTTCAGTGTGTGGTTTGTCATAGCTGTGTTTTATCATGTGAGCAGATGAATTTTCTAACAGACATCTCTTGTTCTGGGCATTCACTCACAATAACAATCCCTGTGCAGTAGGAAAATGTAACCGTTGCTGATTGTTTCAGTTCTGTTACAGTGTGTAAGCCACCACAGGAAACATTTTTATGCCATTCTGTCTTAAGTTTTTAAGCTGATGAGGAAAAAAAGGCATCTCATCTCTGAGATTTTTCTGCCTTGCTGTTTTAAGAAGTCATACGTCAATGATGGTAGTTTCTTATTGAGGCTGGCTCTAAAAATAAATTTTTTCAGGGGAAATTTAAAAAGGTTTTTGTAGTGGTTGTGCTCTGTGGTTATAGTTCTGAACACTTCCCATGCCAGCCATTTCCCTCTCTTCTCAAGCATCAGTAATGAAAGGGAAATGGGAACATGTCAAATATGAGAGCAGAGGAATATTTGGGACCTGTGTGGTACATAAAGGTGACACAAAAAGAAAATGGAGTTCTGCTGTGTTTTATCCTTTTTCATGTCTAAAGGAGACCCAAACTGCTGCCCTATAGCAGAACATCCTCAGCTCCTGTTTTCACTGACCAGGCTCAGAGGTGATTTCATTCACACACAGATACCAGCATGGGTGTGCACACACAAGCGAGACCATCCAGGAGCTGCCTGCACTTTCCATTTCTGCACCCACCAACCCTCAGCACCACTTTCTGAATCTGCTTTTTGGAGAGGGGCTCCCAAGGCTGACAGTGTGTCTTTCCTAGAAAACAAATCACCAGTTTTGGCAGTGTTTTGCACAGCACTCTGTTGCTTTGCTGTTTTGCAGGCTCACATTTCCCTGTGGGAGTTGTACCACCCAGAACCAAATCCCCAACGCCAGAGTCCTCAACAATAGCATCCTATGTCACCTTGAGGAAGAACAAGAAGATAGATCTAAGAACGGTACTTTAAAATTACCTTTGAGCATTGGATATGTTCTTTTTTAAGTCTGGTAGTTACTCCAGAAGATTGAAGTTATTTTCATTATCTTTACCCAAAAAAAAAAAAAAAGAAAAAAATTCACTGTTAGGGAAGCATTATATACTAAATTAAATTACACATTTTTAAGTTTAGTAGTTACTCCAAAAGGTTGAAGTTATTTTCATTACCTTTACCAAAAGAAAAGTGAAAGAAAGAAATAAAAATCACTGGTATAGAAGCATTATATACTAGATTTAGCATTATATACTTAATTATTTATACTAGTTGGATTCTTTTGGGGTTTTTTTGCATGGTCAGGGTTGGGATTGAAAGCACTCAAGATGGTATTTTGTGTTTGGACTCAGATGTTTATTATTTCTTATCTATATGACAGTCTTACAAGCTGTGAGTTCTACAACATTCTGCTAATTAACTATAAAATGGCTCCTTATTTCTCTCTACAAAGTGTTTTAAGGAAAAGCTATTTAATTAAGAAATGACACTTAAATTATTTTTACTTTTAACTCAATAAATAATCACCTGTTTCCCACAATGCAGACTTTTCTAATTACAAAGTCCCACTCAAACCCATAAAGAAAAAAGTAAAGAAGATGAAGAAAAAAGATTGGCTTAAAACTACCTTAAAGACTACTTAAAGACTATCTTAAAAGTTCTGTCTTAGCTTTATATATATTACTACATTCTAAAACTTTAAACTCTTAATTTTTCCACTATGTGATATTACACACTTCTGTTTAAACTACGTGCTTATAATCTGTTCTATCATTCAATCTAAGAATCTTTCTCTACAACCTCCAATCAGATGTAATGTTTTCTTAAAAGTCTGTACCTAAAAGCACAAAAAGTCTAAAATTCTGAACATCCAAAATTCTAACAGAGACAGCTCTAGAAGGAATGATAAAATTATAAATGCTGTGCATGTTAAACTGCATGGAGACCCTCAAACTGGGCAAGAGCTGAGTGGGAAATGATAAATCTTCTGAAATTCAGGCTTGAGTTGAAAGCACATGAAGTATCTTTTAAACACTTGTATTTAGCAATTTTAACAGCCCCTTTATAACAAACACAGGCTTTTATTTATCTCAGTTCTAAAACAATTTTGGAAATAGCTAAAGCAGCTAGAAAATAAGGATGTAGTCAGCAGTATGCAGGTAATGAGCCTGAAATTCAGATTGGACAGTTCTGTAGTCTCTGCATTAAAGACAGACATTTACATGGAGTTCATGCAAAAAAGAGGAAAACTTTTGCCAGAGTTACAGCACAAATGGTAGAGGAGAAGATGTAAGAAGACAGGGAGAGGAGAGAGAAACTCCCAGAATGTTGACTGGAGAAAGAAGATAGCACTTTTCATAATCAAATCAGTTCCTGAATGCCGCTGATTAGCCTGAAGTCGTTTTTTTCTGTCATAAAAAGTACAAATCTGCCTGAAAACCAGTGAATTTCAAGAAAAGAGTAGGTAAATGGGTGTTATTTTGGGAAAAATCTAATGCTTAGAATTACAGATTTTTAAGTGGTAGTAAATTCACTTTGTTTCAGTCTGCACTTGCAGTTAAATGATGCCCAACTGTAGTTTTTCTTGAAATAAAAAGGCAGAAATTACTGTTAGATCAACTGGTATAAATGTCCTGGATCATTAAATTTCAATTATGTTTCTGTCTCAGTCAAATATCTCGTGTTTGCCAGTTTTATAATGTCTGGTAAATTGATTCAGCTTGAGAGGGTGGCTTAGAGAGCATCTACTCATTCTCCTGGTGTTTGTTGGTGATGGTAATGTTACTGTTCAGAAGAGCAAATTATTCCTTCCTTTCATTTTGAATTTCAGTGTTCATTTATTGATAATTGGTATTTGTACTGGTTTTTTTCACATACATAGGAGGTCTTTATTTGCTCACTATTTTTCTACTCTTTAGTAAATCATTAGGTGATCTCTTCTGGTAAGTTACCAGTCTGAAATGTTAGTTTTTTGTGAAACATGTATACATATTTTTACTTTTTCTTCCATTTAAGGAAAGACCAAGGAGTGCAGTGGAGCAGCTGTGCCTTGCAGAAGGCTCAAGGCCTCGAATGACTGTGGAGGAGCAGATGGAAAGAATAAAGAGGCACCAACAAGCTTGTCTGAGAGAGAAGAGGAAAGGACTCAACATTATTGGTGTTTCAGAGCAGTCTCCCTCCCAGAGCTTGTCCTATGTCAGGGATAATCCTCTCAAACTGGCACAGGTGGGTCTGGGGTGATATAAAGCTTTGATGTGTCCAGTTAAAAACTGGACAAACCAAATTACACCTGATGGTAGAAGCCACTTCTTTGCCTTTTTGAGAAAGAAACAGCTCAAATCCACATCTCTTTGATTGTGCACTGTGATGTTTGGGAATAAGGTGGAGTGTTTTGGTCAAATTTAGCAAACAAGGTGAAATTGCAAGGTTTGGGACTGAAAACAAGATCAGGGAGAATTGTGACTCCATTGATGTTGAAATGGAATCAGTGCTGATTTTTCTGCCTGTAATGTATTCAAACATCTGCAACATTTTTAGGAAGGAATGTATATTTATGATCAGAGCATGTAAGTGGTGCTCTTCTGCTGTGGCGTTTGAGCCCAAAAATACATTAAAACAGAACCCACACTTTTGTTTTCACCATTCTTAAACTTGTTTATTTGCCTAAAAAGTTTATTCATGGGTAAAGGATGAGGAGAGAAGAGGAAGTTACAACTGCTTGTAACCAGGAAATATTATTTTGAATATATAACAAAAAAAACCCCAAACAAATAACAAAACCCAAAAAGCCAAACCAAACACAGATGTAGGATAGCGGATATTAGGCAGCCTGCCACTTTCAAGATACTTGAAATTAGTTCTGTTTTCCAGTAGCTTAAAGGAGCTGATTTTTGGTTTCTTTGGGTTTTTAGTCTTCTGGAATACTTTTTTCTTCAAGCCACACTGTGTACTGGCTTTTTAAAATTACTATTATTTGCTTTTCTACTGGTATGGAAATGCCTTCTTTTTTTGTGTGTTTTGTAGGCATTTAAACATCTGATTTTCCAAAAGCACGTTAAATATATTGCAGTGTCAGGAAATCAGATATTTCCAAAGATGTTTCAGCTTTGCATTTTAGGTTGGTTTTTTCACCTCTCAGTATGATAGGCTGCTACAGAGTTACACAAAAGTTACTTTTTCTTCAAGAACTTTGCATCCCCAGAAGACTCTGAATTCCAGTTTAGCCTTTGCAGTAGAGCATCTGCCTTTGGGCTGACATCAGGAATGCTACATGTGAAGGGAGTTCCTACAAATATTTCTGTGATTAACACTGCCTTTTTCAAGAAGAGGTCGTGCCAAGCAAAGCTTTGCAGATGTTTCTTTCAGTAGTTTTTACTGAAAATGAAAGTTTTAGCTTTGCCTCTTCCCTGTGGTGTTGTTCCATACCTCAGGGTGAGGGAGCTGCAGTCCTGTGTGTCACACCTGGGCAGCAGAGCAGGGCCAGAATTCAGAGTAATTCTGTTCATTGCACCATGTTCCTCAGTCTCCTCTGTGAAATCAGGCCTCTGTGGATGATAATAAATTTATAGAGTAAGTGAGAACATCTCTGAATTAAATATTTAGCTAACAGTCTACGTTACAAAGTCACTTTTTCTACAATAACTTTAATTCTTCCAGAATGCTATTTGGCTAAAAGCCTCAGGATGAGGTATTATGCTGAGTAATAGCTTTTATTTCTAAAAGCATACTTTTTATGTCTATTGATTTTTAGAAAAATGGTGCAATGGCATTAACTGCTGGAAGTCTTTTCGACTGTGGTTTGGTTATTTAAGAATTGGAGGGGGAAGAGGATTTTATTAATGGCCTGCTGTGTAATTTTGAAGTGATTACCATAATCCAGAAGGAAGTTGCTTCACAACTGCTGTTGGGACGAGCAGATGATAAGGGGAGCATACTTTAATTCAGGAGAGCAGAGACTGATTTATGAACTGACTTAGGTGGAATTTCCTCTTAATAGGGTGCATGTGTTAGATCACAGGAGTTCAGCCTCGAGATTTACTGCGTCCATGGCTTCTATTTTTCTCAGCTCCAGTTCTCACATGAGCCTCCCTTCAGCTCTGCCAGTTCACAGTTCACAATCTTGAGTCACCTCTACCATAGTTCCTCAAAATTTTTATATCAGCCTCTTCTCTGTGCAATGGGTTAATTTTTTCTTTAAGAAATAATTAATACTCTCTGCCGTTATCAGATACTGTGTTTTCCTCTATTAAATCAGTTCACACCACAGGCTTGCAGGATACCCAGGATAATTGGAGGAAGTGCATGCAGGTGCATGTGAATTTTGTACTGAAAGCAGATTTTTATTGCTTTTTGTTCTTAAACCAGAAAAGGCTATTTTATAAAAAGAGCAGCACTTATGAATGCAAGTAAGAATGCTGCTGAGCTGATTTGTGACTGAGCTAATTATGAATGAAATTTCAGAAGATCAGGGTGACACTGAAATGCTGGAAAGGAAGATGGGGCAGAAAGTACAATAATCTTGCAGACAAAGAAATGTTAGGCTGAACTGTTTTGAAAGGTACAAAAATGAGAAAATTCCAAGTCCCTAATGATTTCTATTTTCTTTTATTACAATCTATGCTTAATTTTTTTTTTCAAGTATCTCTTTTTTAATCAGTCAGAGGGCAGCAGAAGGCTCAGAACTGTGATAACTTTTGTAACAATATGTCCATGTACCAATTTTATTCCTCAGAATCGGAAAAAGGATGATACAGTGTCTGGTAACATGAAGGAGTTCGAGAGCACCAGCAGAGGAAATAATCTGAAACAAAATAATGGAAATCCTGGCGAAGAAATAGCACAACTAAAAAATGATGGAGATCCAGAACATAATTCAAGTTTTACTAAAGAGGTACAGAACAACTCCTTATTAAACTGTTCATCAGCTTATCTTGCAGTAACAAACTATTTTGAGACACACATACCAGAGAATGGGAAAGCGATCCAGTTCCTTTTGCTTGGAAGATAAAGACTTCCTATTGAAAATACAATATTCTATAGAGAATCACAAAATTCAATGAAACCTGTCTATAGCTGAGACATTGAATTTTCTTGTATGTGGTCTTTAAATAATAATAATCATTGACATATTCATTGCTTAGGCTACCCCAGTGGAATTTTTGACAACCATTTACTGTCCCTGAATTTTTGTTTGGTTGGCTATAATGCATCAGATGGTTCATAGAAAGTAGAATAAAGCTGACACAACAAATTACACATGGAACTAGGCAGTACCTGTACTTACAGATATTTTTCATTGCTTTGATTTCTTCCCTGAAATAGTTTGAAACACACTTGGCAGGGAATTACCTTGGTGTTTCTGGTACTAAAGTTCCCTTAAGACTCAGCAAAACCAGACTGACTGTGAAGAATGGATTACTAGAGTTGCTTCTGCATGATCATATCCTGTTTATAGTTTAATATTTTTTAAAGTGTTGTGTAGAGGTGTTTTTTTTCTATATACATATTCCTCAGTTAATGATCCTTTTATTTAATCATCCTTTTGTTTTCCTATTTTATATTTAGTATATATATATCTCTGATGGAGAATGGTATAAAATCAAATAACCAATTTCTACTGTTATCAATTGGAAAAACTTCCTTATTGAAAGACTGTTGCTTTGTTAAATATGCAAATATTTCAAAAGGAAAATTATGTAATACACTCAAATTGTTGATATGTAATCAGACCTTAAGAGAAACATTCAGTGTTATCAACAAAATGTTGCAGCATCTGGGATTTTTGTTGGCATCATGAAGAGAGGGATAGCTTGAAAAAACAGGCAGGCTGCAATCCAAAGAGCTCAGAGAAGTTCTGGAAGTTATTAAGGCAAACCCTGCCCCTGGCCTCTGGTAGAAGTTTTAGGATAACTCTATTAACCTGCATGGTATTGATAAAAATTTCTTAAGTTATGTAATTCTGAGTTACTAAGTATACATGATGGCAAAATTTGTCTGTTAATAAAACTGTTTCCTGGTACTGTATTTCTTATCTGCCACTTAGTGTGTGTTACAGCTTTTTGTTTCATGATCTCAATTTTTTTTATAGCTGTCAAAAACTGATGATCTTTTATCAGATGCACATGTTGTATCTGAGTCAATAGAAGGGAGTAATGAAGAGAAAGAAGAAAAGAAAAATAAATTGGAAGAAACACGTGATGGTGATATCAGGTAAAAATCAAACAAGATGTTCAGAGACTATTTTAAACTTGCATGCTGTATTTATTAGCTGAATGGACCAAGCAATTGCCATAAATACTGAAAAGGTTTATTTCTATGGTTTTGGGAGGTTTTCATATAGGGAAATCTAGTGAGAGGCTTGATGCTGCAGGGGTTCAGTCAGAGTTGATGACTTGGAGGGTGAAGCAATGTTTGTTTTCAAGTGTTGCCCCAGTTATAACCAGAATGCATTCATAATCCTTGTCTTGGCCTCCAAGTTGTGTTTAATAATGTCACTTCAAGCTTTGTATCAATTTATTATGAACACTCCAGCCAGTGCTTCCATAGCATGCTCTTTATTGCTGATTAATTTAGGAGCAAACGAAACACCTTATTCCACATCTCCTGCTTAATTTTTTCCCTCACTGCTTTGCAGGGTTGCAGAATTAGAGGGATATTATATCTTGGATATTTCTCTCTCACAATTCATGGCTTTGGTGTAAGTTCCACTGCAGGTCCTAAGTGAGTTCTCACTTTAGGTCATGACTTTGTCACAGGACCCTGCAGCAGTAGGAAACTGCAGGAGTGCAAAAAGGAAAGGAATTAAATCACAGGTGCTTTTTAAAAAGTGTGACTACACAAAGTTAGAAGGATTTCAAAATACCTGCTTAATTTATGCTACCCAGACTTGCAAGTTGCAACTTTTTTCTATTAACAGGAGAAAATTAAATTATAGCTTTTATACATAGTGGTTAACACCTGAAATTAAGTTAGAGCAGGTTCTAAATGCTGTGCTTTTTTTAAGCAGCTTGCAGAGTGTGACCACAGTTGCAAACCACAAACCCAAAAGCAGCTCAGAAGAAAGTGAAATACTCAGTGTTCAAGAACAAGAAGGGATTGTGTCTTCATTTGAATTAGCAGCACAGTCTTCAAAAGGAAATCAGGCAGCAGCAGGTATGGAAAAGAGTTTGGCTGAAGCACAACTTATCCAGTACATATGTAAAACTTTATTTCATTTTCATTGTGTCTTTTGATGCTCTGAAACCCTTGTGAATTGAAAATGCTGAGCTAGTCTATATGTGAAGTGTGCAGTTTTATAATGCACAGAAAAATAGTTTCCCAGTGGGCAGCTACAGAAACTCCGTTTTTCTGAGGTTTTAATATAGCTTTTATAGTTGCTAATTCAGGGATTTAAATAACTGTTGCCAGAAATTGAGTCATACTGTAGTTGTTGATTGGAGCAAATCCTTCCTTTTTCATCTCAGTCCTGGATATGTGTAGACTTTTACCATTGCCCCCTGCTGCTGAGTGACCTTAGATATGCCCAAAATTGTGGAATTATTGAGAGTTTCCAATGTTTTAAACTAGCAAGTAAAAGACCCCAGTTTGGCCACGTTTTAGGGAGTAAGAAAGATGAAGAAAACAGAAAACAGCACCTGACTGGTACAGTGACTGGTAGTGGACTATTCTGCAAGAAGAGAAGAGTGGAATAAAGCAAAACTGTGTGCAAAGAAGGAAAAAAAAGCGAGGAGTGAGTAGGGAAAGAGGAAGGGAGAAGATAGAATTCAAGACATTATTTGCTGATGGGAATGGTTAAGGAAGCCAAATGGTTCAACTTATGGATATAAAAGGTGATCTGGACCTTTGTAGTGCAGTCAGCAATCCTTTCTGTGACTTGATAATCAAAACCAGAACTTGTCTGTGCATTTTGCACTGCTCAGCAGAATAAGAAGGTTTAGTTCATCTGAGCTGGGATATGAAGGTGGGTCTGGGCCTATCCCAACTACTTAAATTTTACTTTTTTCCCCTTCTCTTTCTTGGCAACATAAAACATCAGCATTCCTGTGTTTGCTGTTCTACTAGTTATTTCTAAGCCTGATTAGGGATCAGCTGTGCTCTCCCTTGAAGCTGTGCTTTTTTTGCTGATCAGATTTTAAGCCTTTAACTTGTGTAGCTTTCATTTCTTTCTGCTTATATTTGCTGTGGCTTGAAATGGTGCTTTTTCAAGCTGATCTTTGTTATGGCTTCTGTAACTTGGACTCTTCTTTCTTTTGCTGTATGACTGGCAGTGAAAAGTTTGCCTTCCTCACCAGAATCGTCCTTGTCACCAGCTCCATCCACACAGACCCAGCTGACAGAGGGATCCCATTTCATGTGTGTATAGTTACAGACAAGTAGGTGCTTGCTTTCCCACCTCTCCTCTTCCTAATATTCTTCCAGGTTATTTGTGTGCTGTTATTTTTGGGAGAAACATCTGATACTCAGCAAGACAGGGTTACCTGCAGTGTTGAGTATAAATGAGCCAGAAAACAAATTTATGTATTGATTTGTTTGCAAGGAGTGAATTCTCTGTCCGGCTACAAAGAGAAAGGGCTAATTGGTTTATCAGGGGCTGATTGGTTTATCAGGCATGTTCTCCACAGCTGGCAGGGTAATAGCCTTGGAAACAACAGCCTGAGCTGCTCCAAAACAGGGAGTTAAGGCATGAGCATCACTGCAGAGGTGCAGATGAGTCTTGATGCTTCAGCCATGGGCAAAATGGGCAACCAGAGCTCAGAGTTGGGGATGCCCAGGATGGAATGGGTAATGGCCTGAAGAATTCATGGCTTAAGAGATAGAAATAACAATTATAAAACTTTTATTTCCTTCTTTCTATAGAGAAAGCCCTACACAGCTACTCATTCCTGCCATAGTGGGTGATTGCTTCTAGGAGTCAAGTCAGAAAGCATGAGTTAGGCTAGACTTACATTTTCTACTTCTGGTGTCACCCACTTAATGAATGGCAATGGAAATATAAAGTGTGTATTTGCTTAGGCAAGTGTTTAACAAAATTAGTAGGATATCAGTGTCAATGCTTCCGCACTTTACCAGCATGTAAATCAATCCACATTTCTTTGTTGTCGGGAGGTGTTTGTTTAAATGAGCATTCTGCTGAAAGAATGAGCTTCGTTTCAATGGCAATGTTAAATGTAACTTAAGAAAGCTTTAAAATCAAGAACAATTTAAAATTGAGACATTTCAGTCATTTAGCATGAGGAGATCTGAAAATGCTTTTTTTTTAATTTCCTGTCTCAGTCTCAATTGCCAAGGTTTCATTTTAGCAAAATTAGACTTATTAGTCATCACACAGACCTTTCTAATATGAACAAAGGACAAGAAACTATTTATACTCCTCCAAAAAAAAAAAAAGGACAGTTAATAAAATAATATTAAAATATTTTCTCCTCTTGAGAAAGTGTAAAATGCCATTTTCACATTCACTCCTGACACTGCTCCTGCCTTCCTGATGGGTGTAGTCTGCCATGATTAGATTGAGCTTGATTTTTTTTGTATTTTTATTCAAAATGTTTATTACAGAACTATTTAAAAAAAAACAAGTGGGACTTTCCTTCTGGAAATACTGATTTGAGTTAATGCTTTTCATGTTCATTGTATAAATATAAATATATTTATAAAATATATATAAATATGTTTATAAATAAATGTATATATTTATAAATACATAAAATATACACACATTTATCATACATCTCCTTTTTAAGTAGGACAAGCATTCCCCCATCAGCTGAGTTTTGGGTCAGTAATGAAAGTGAAACTGCACTGCTGGATTCTGTAGGCACAGGGCACCTGTCAGGAAGGGGAAGCAACCAGAAATCTGTCACCAATTGCATTATTCTGCTCTCAGCTCAGATGATCAGATCAGCAAATTCATTTCCTTTAGGATTTATGCTAAATAAAATAGAAATCAGTAGGAAAAGGCTTGCCCCCCTCTGGTGAGGTGTATCCCCACAGCCAGTTCTGCAGGTGAAGTATTCTTGTGTTCAGGACAGCTCTACCCTCAAAAGCCCCTGAAGAGGCTTTAATTGCTTTAATTTTCTGACAGAATGGTCCATCTGGAATGGCACTTGTCAGTCTGATTCCCTGCTTGCACGTGCCTCACCCTGATGGAGAAAGGATCCCAGAACTTCAGCCACATCCCTTGTGGTTTTTCAGTGTTTGGATTGAGCTGGGGAAAGCTCTTAGCTGGGTGCACCTGCATTCCACAGGGCTGTACCTGATGCCTCTGTTGGTTGTTTCCTTGGAGTTCCAAAGCAAATTTGTGCCATGAGCTGGGCTTAGCATACACAGGAGATGGATGGAGCACAGTGCTTACTGCCCTCTACCTCCTGGGGCTGTGGTTCCAATATTCCAATGCTTTGCTGAGAGATTCTGGCACATCTTTTAACACACAGGAATTCAGCACCCCTCATTTTCAAGAAGTCTTGGGTGGCAAAGGGAGCTTCCAGGCTCTAGTATCAGCCCTAGTCATATGCAACCAAATTTTTCAGGCAACATCTGGAAAATGTATAGTGGATTTCAGGGAATGAAGAGGTAATACCTATGTTTGGCTTTTACAGTCAATTAGAAAAATTATCCTCTTGGCACAATGCCAGGGGGAATTTGCCATAGGAAATTGGTGGCACAGGATATTGTAGGACTAAGGAGAAACCCCTTAACACAGGTCTCCTTTTTTGTCACAGCCCAAATCTCTGTGTGTACCACCAGCCCTGTTAGATTTTAAGCATTGAATTTGCACTGAGCAGTTGGGGGATAATGAAATTTTATACAGCACCTGGGTTCAAAGCTCAGAAACATTTTTACCAATGAACTGTTAAAAGTTATTTATAGAAGTCCTTGCAGCAATTACCAAAATACAGCAAGCTCTGAGTAGAGCATTTGAACAACACTGCCAGTGCAGTGTAGCAGCTCAATAATTCTGCATCCCTTTTCAAAATGTGCCTTGCATTTCTAAAACTAGTTAGGATCTTTGCTGTTATTGCTGGTTTTAGGTGAAGAGCATTTGGAGGTGACCATGAGTAACAGGATAAAACTCTCAGAGTAAACAAACTTTCATTCAAAGTGGTGTAAATTTGAAAAAAAAAAAATCTTGGCTTTTTCTTCTTTCTGTTGAAATATCTTGACAGCAGTATTACTCATCAGGAAAACAGATTTTGGAAACAACTGATTTCTAAGATATTTTATTATGTTCTACACCTACATTGTTACATTGAGGTCAGGAGTTCTTTGCTGTATTTTATCCCCTGAGTTCTTTAGATGATATTCTGTTGCTAAAATAGAGTAACTTAATCTGTGTCTGTCTTCCAGCACTAACGGCTTCTGTTGAAACAATTCATGCCTGAGATGTATGGACCTGACCTATGAAAATATGAGAAGATATTGTACAGTATATTTTAAATCTATGAAATTCATAGTTCTGATGCTTTTGGCCACAGAGCATCATTTTATCACTTCCTGGAAAATGTTTATTCCAAGAGAGCTTTAAATGGCCCATGTGTACACTCAACAGCCTTCAGATTGTTCTCCTGATACCAGCTTGCTGCTATGATTTCTGTGCACATAAAACAAAGGCTCTTTTTAATGTGCAGCCTACAGTCAGAACTTTATTTGCTATTCTTCAGAATTTAATGTTCTTTTAATGATGGATCATGTAAGTTTACTTTTTTGCTTCTTTTAGATGCATAACTCGGTTAATTTTACATATCACCACTAAACCTTGTTTTACACTTTTTCAACATTACAATTTATTGTTTTAAAAATTTATTTGTAAAATTTTTATATATATATACATATAGATATATTTAAAATGTGCCATTTTTATTATTGCTTAGTAAGAGATGTCCTGTTTCTGCTGTAATGATTTCTTGGTCAGGTTGCAATGTCAGCAGTTACTGCCACACTTCTGTCAACATAGACATTAATGTTAGTGGTTCCTTTTTCTTGACTAAAATGGAGTGTAGGTATTTTGAGGTACTGGGCTTTTCCTTGATGGGGTTGGGGTGTGTACAGCAATAAGCAGGTTTTCAATCCAGTACTTAGTTTGTGTACAAATGTAATTATGTTCATTGTGTATATATTATACAATGAGCACATATGATGTAAGTATAAGAAGCCACTTATAATTGTTCAAATACGAATGTTCATATCCCATTTCTTTTATATCATATTAAATAAATGTTGATGTTCTTAAGGACTTGTATGGTTAGTATTTCTTCCAGCAAACAGATGTCACACTGTGTTCCACCTTTTGATGTGGGGAATGCAACAATTCCTACCCCACTGGCAACATCACCTGTCAACCAGAGTAGCAGTGACAGACTCTTATTAAGAGATCCCAGTCTTCCTCTTCAGGAAAGAATTAAGGCTGCAACACAGAACAAAACAGACAACCTGAGACTGAGATGCAAGAAATACAGGTTCAGCTCCTGGCTCTCCCAGACTTGTGTTGTGATACTGGAATAATCACTTAGTCATTCTGCTCCTCCATTCCCTGCCTGTTTACACGGGAGGTAATAGCCTGTCTTAGTGGGGTGTGGTGAGCAGTAATTCAATATTTGCAAACATTGATTGCCAAGTTCACTGGGGTTAAGGAGAGAAGTGTGATGATTCCTGGAGGCTTTGGCATCTGCACAGCATCTTCCAGAAACTGAAAGAAAACCTGAAATAATCTGTCACAGTGTTGTCACACTACAGATGTTACCAGCTTCGCTGTTCCGTCTTGCACAGCTGCCTGAATTTGCCTGAGACAAAAGAGGATTAGAAAAGAACTAAGAGAAACAAAAATATTTCAGGGAAAGCTTTTGAATCTTAGGATGAAAAGCTAAGGAATCTTTTGCAGGTTCAGGCAACTGCTGTGTGCTTCAGTGCATGTGTGTGCCATAAGTGGTAAGGCAAGTTTCACAGGAAGGCAGCTGCCAGCTCCTGTTGTGCTTTTTTTTTAATCATACAAATCATGTCCTGATCAGGTTAATATTGCTGCTCTAGAAGCTATAGAATCCATTGTGCTTTTCCATAGAGGAGTGCCTGATACTGTCTCACAGTTTGAAATTACTCCATTGCCCCTCTCCCCAAGTAGAAGTTTGTGTTTGTTGGATTCTTCTGGCACTCCCAGCTCTGCTGCCAGTTCTTCCTGGTGCTCTTTGCCACAAAGATACAGAGTATGTTGTCTGGCTACCTGTTGTTCTGCCATTTTCTGTGCAAAGTTAAAAAAACAGGGATCAGAATTCAGCAGCAGAGCCTGGAGGGGGCACAGTGGAAGAGGTGGCTGAAGAAAAGATTAATGATGATGCAGGCAGGCAGCATCGAGCTCTTTTTTTGGAACAGCAGCCCCAAATTAATGCATCTTTCCACCCAAAAGACAGCAAAGAAGAGGAATGTGATTTTATTGCACAACCAACCAAGCTTAAGTGTTCAGTGGAACACCTGAGGCAAAGCAGGACACACCCTGTTCTCTCCCTAACCCTTCTCGAGAGAGCTGTTTGCTGTCAAGTTTTGCAATCTCTTTCTGCCCTTGCTGCCAAGAAAAGAATTGCAGCCAATAAAGGAAGGAATGACTAAGTGATTTTTGGACATTTATAGATGTTGCCTGTGTCTAAAGCAGTTGTTGGTTTAGTATATCTGCAAGGAACATGCAGTTTATAATGGAGCTGGTCAAGGTGGGGAGAATAAGCAAGTTTTGCTGATAGAACTGTTGGCAAAGACAGCAAAGGTGAATGATGCAGGAATGTAGTAATGATCATAGACTATAATTTCACTTCCTGTGGGCACTTGCTGCAAAGACTTGGAGTTTCATTGGGTGCTCTATTTTTTTGTCTTATGGAAAAAAATAATAATAAATGTATGGCTTTGTGTTATCACAGAGCATCTACTGTTTCTTACCTCATCAGAATAACTCATCCCAGTGATCATACTCCTGAGATATGGAAATATCAGAATACTGATATGGTCAGCCTTCAAACATCTATTTTAAGTTTGTATCTAGGATATTTTTATATTTCTGACTGATTGCTTTATTGGCTATTGCACTGACACTTGTATATATAGAACGTGCTTTTTTTTCAAAAACAAGAGTCCTTAGGAATAATGCAACACATTCTCTACAGATGTTCATGCTTTTCAGAACCAATTACATCTATTTTTGTCTTTTGTTCACCATTTGCATTGTTCCAAGGCTACTAGAGAATGTGAATCTTTAAAGTCCCTTAATAAAGTGACATTACTCAAAAAGTTATAGTTGGTGTCTTGGCAGTTTTTGTATGTTGTGGACTGGCTCAAAGGGAAAGACCTCACCAGGCAGCTGAAACCCAAACCTTGTTTATGTTATCACTGAGGTGGGAAAAGTAGTTCTCAGTTCATATTTCCTCAGAAATATGCATCATAAAGTGAATCCAATAAGGTTCTCTTTTCAGGAAATCAGAAAAAAACTTGCACCTTTCAATCTAAATCACATTAATTGGATAGTCTGTGACAGAATTCTTATCCCCACCCCATCTGATCCACTGGATGTAGTGGGAGTGCATACATGAAAAACATTAATGAATTACACTGTTAGTAACAGATCTATTAAATTCTCTAGGACTTAGGCTAGTGGATTAAGTTGTACCCTGGGTGAGCAAAGCAGCAGAATAGAAGACCTTTAATCAGTGGTGCTGTTGGATAAGTCTTACCTCCAACTTTTCATTATATTTTAACAATAAGGTACACTTTGGGGTTTTTTTCCTTTTCTAATAAACCATAAGTAGTACTCATTCAGATCTCAGAAATGGCTCATCATGTTTTTTCTACACAGTTCTATTTTGTCCCTGTGATCCTGGATTGTGCTATAATTATTTTCTAAAGTTATTCTAGGGTAGTTTAATCTTATATCAGTTTGAATCCTAAGTTAAAATGTTATTTTCTGTCCTTTAGAAAGTTGACATTTAAACGGCCGATAAACAAATTGCCTGTACCTGGCATTGATAATATATCTGAAACAACCTCATCTAACTTTTTTTAAGATGCACATGGAGATAACAAAGCAACATCTGGCCTTCATTTCTTCTAAAGACCATTATAAATGCTTGCTGGTATATCCTAGGAGCTGTTTGGCTTGTCCATATGGGAACACTGAAGAAGCTGCTACAAAATATAACAGAATACACTGGTGGCTGCAAACAAATGCCTGACCCAAAATGAAGGCTGAAAACAGCTGCTCTCTGAACTTGACATGCACAACTTGTTACCCAGCTGTTCCAGATGTGTCAGCATTCAAATGTTACTTGTGGAATGAAGGTTTTGGTGCTTTTTTGTGGTGTTTCTTCATTCTGTGGTATGCCAAAGAAAATGTTTTTAAGGTCTGTCTAAATATTATCTGGCTGGTGTGGTGAAACTGCAGGCAACTCTTAATTGCAGCTCTGGGTAAGTGACATCAGCCCAGAGGTTGCTAATTGCCTCGTGTGGCAGACTGGCTTGGGATGTGCTTAGGAACACTTTTTTAGGCTGGAGTAGGCTCTGTTTGGGACAAAAGTAAAACTAGAAGCAAACACTGCTGTTTTCCATGGGCTGCTGTAGAGTATATCTGGACAAAACCAGATGTGGGATCATTCACTTCTTTATTACTGAAACCAAAATGAAAATAAGGAATTAATTTTTTCTTTTTGTCAAATACTATCCAGATCCCTGTTCTATGGAACAGGAATACTTCAAAGTATTTCAGACTAAAAATGGAAACACTCTCTTGCTCTTTTGAAGGTGAAATGAGTCCTGTTTTAAAAAAAAGAAAATAAAAAGAAAAGCAGACTTTGCATGTTTAACTTTATATGTAGAACAAGGAAGATTTACTTACAGCCTCAAGGTTTGCTCAGTTGAAACTTTCAGGAAAATACCTCATCCTCATTTGCTGTTATCTGCTCTGTGTCACAGTGAAGTGACTGGTGCTGTACTGGACTCACTTCTGCATCTTTAAATCCATTACAGCCCAATTTGTAAAATATTCTGCACTCCTTATCTGGAGAAAAACTGCCTTATCCACACCCCAGCTGTCTGTCCCTGTGTGAGCAGCTGAATCCAGGCAATCAGTTTCTTTTTGGAGTGGTGGAAATCTGCAGGTGCTTATCATCCTGCAAGATTGAGTCAAAGCATGCAATGAGAGACACCCAAGATTCCCCCAGTAACTTGCATGTAAATTTCCTCTATTTTCAGCAATGGAGTCTATTTAGAAAAAAACTATTTTCTAAGTAAGAGTCACCTTACTAGAAATAAAATAATTAGGTATATAAACAAACACCTAAGAATTTATTTGAGAAAATTATTATTAATTGACAGTACATTTCAAAGTAATTGAGGAGGAAAAAAGACCGCAAAAATTCAGCAACTCAACTCATAAATCACCTCTTTACAACGTGAATTTCTGGTGAGTCTTGACACTGATTACACATGTAAGTTGAGTGCTTCATACTGTGCAGCTTTCTTCTTGGTAAATTCCCAAGTCAGCAAGAACATGGAGGCTGTTTCAGATGTTTTAGCTTTAAACACGAATGATTTTTTTTTTTTTTTTTTTACTATGTTCATCTAGGAAACAGCTGTTAATGGCTGTTGGGTTTACTCTTTTTATACACTGAAATGCTCATATCTAGACAGAGGGGAAAAAAGACAGCTGAACTTTCTGATGAATGTTTCCTGATGTTATTTTGTGTTTTGGTTTTTGGCTACCTGGAGAATGTCTCAGAGTTTGTACATGCAAGGGCTGGTCCTACAAGGAAGCCAGCTTGCAGGAGTCGGGTCTAGCTAGAGGTGTCATTTTGTGAGCAGGGAAATTGCCTGGAAACCAAAATCACCTTTGAATAACATTCCTGGCTGTTTTCTTAGCCTGTGCCAACAGACCCATAATTTCTTGTAACTAGTACTTCTAGTATATTGTGCCTACAAATAATAAATATTTTTAATAAAGACAGAGTGCCTGGATAATGTGTGAAATCCTGACCACTATTTACAAGGTAGCAGCTACAAATTAACCAACCAGCCTCAGCCGTTTAGGAGATTGGCTTAGTGAAGAGGAATTGGTTAATATTCATGGACTACAACCCTGGGAAAACCACACTTGCTTATATAAGCTGATTTGGGGGTATAACTACTCTGACCTCACAGTTTTTTATTTTAAAACTTTTATTTCATGATCTTAAAGCTATTGCATTCTGTGTGATCAGCTAAATATAACTTAGCTAAGCTCCACTTCATTTCCTTCATCCAGATTTCAGGACAAGGGAGAACAGAGGTCGTGACATTTTGATCATTTTGCCTCATTAAAATCTTGTGGACCCCAAGGAGCACAGCTGGGTCATGTTTGTAAGAAGTGGGACTCCAAAGCCTTGCTTTGAGCTCTGCCTGTTTCACAGGAGCGCTTCCCATCCATCCTCCCCTGGCTGCCCGTTCCCAGGCTGGAGCGCTGCAGTTATTTCACCTGCAAACGGAGTCCCTGACTTTCACAACATTTTCAGGCAATTAATCAGAGGCGGTGTGTGCATTCGAAGGTCTCTACAGCCGATGGCTCCACTCTTAAGGGGATGCCAGTGCTCGGGAGTGAATCCTCGTTAAAGCTTTAGCGCTGCAGACTCTCCGGCGATTCCCAAACCCTTGGGTGCTGTACCTGCATCTCTGAACGAAAAACTGGATTGCTGTGCACTTTGCTTTTTTCTTCACAAGTAATTACAGGTAACTACAGCACAACAACTGCTGCAGGAGCTGTACATTTTCTACTTTTTGTAGATTGTAGGTCCAGGCTGCCCAGCAGGCTGGATTGGTGTTTTGGAAAGCGCTGCTGGCGATCAGTATGCCTGCAAGAGGAGGCTTTCCCTCCCTTTCTCCTGCAGCTGGCCGAGGGCACGGCTGCAAAAACACCCTCGTTACCTGTTGGCCTGGATGCAGGAGCTGCCAAGCTTCCTTCCAGTGCCTGCCCTGGGCACAGAAGCTGTGCTGGGAGGGGAAGCAGGAGCTGAAGGGATGTTTTCAGTCCAAGTTCAAGAGCTCACCCAGAAGGACCCAGGCAGAGCAAAGTTAGCCCGGCTGCAGCTGCTGCTGCTGCTTCTTTCCCTCCCTTTCCCCCTCTGCCCGGCCCTTTGTCCTCTCGGCGTGGTTGCCATTGTGTGGGGGTTTTGGGGGATGAAAGCGAGCGATCGCTGATGGGTAACATGATAGTGCTTTAAATGGGAATGCAGATTGCTCCGGTACCACGCGATGGAGCGAGGCGGACAAAGCCAGCGGCGGCAGCACAATGGGCTTAGGGTGACGGCCATGGCCAGAAGTGACTGACAAAAGGAACAAATACCAAGATGGGTTTAAAAAAAAAATGTCCAGGAGTGTCTGGAGATTTCTCAGAAACTCTGTAACTGTGCAAGTTGCCCAGATGTGGCAGGCTGCAGCTGACCTGTCATCTCAGGAATATTTAGTATCCCTCTCCCTTCCTTCTGGGAATCTGGGTGCCGAGCACGCGCAGGAAATCGGGGATTACAAACTCTCTGAACTTTTCACTGCCAGACATTAACATGCGGATGCAGCAGCCTGTATGTAAATGATGTTATCTGAGCTGTTTTATGCATGTGTTTCCAGGATAAGAAAGGAGATTATTTCATTGTGTGAACTAATTACCTGTGAAGAAAAAATTTAGAGCCTTTTTAATGTTAATGCCAGGCTGTATTTTTATTAACCTTCCTACTCAATGATGCAGTGTTGTGTGTTTATTGTGCATTTTCAAATGTTAAGGACTTGATCCTTTAACCTAAATGAAAGGAGTTCTTGATAGGACTTTGCATAAACAGGTTTCTTTGCAAGGTTGCAGCCACATCTCAGAGCCTTCCTTTGCCCATAAAATGGGGTTGCTTCACCAAATGGAGAGACAAAGTGACTTCTAAGTATTGTGATGTTGCTGCTTAATGGTGCACAGCAACAATTAAAGATAAAAAGGGGACAGTGGTATTACACTGAAACTGTAAGACAAATTACTGCAAAACAGAGAAAATGTGTTCTCGGCCTAACCTGCAGTTGCACATAACCAGGGCAACACAATTGGTGTTGATGCAGCAGATCTGGGCCCAGATGGGAACAGCCCTTTTGGTTTCAGGTGAACACATTGCATGATTTAAAGTTAAACATGTTCACACTGCAACCATTATGATGCAGGAGAGAATTTGTGTGAGAATCTAATCTCTTGTGGTTCCTACATCTCAGATGAAATTCTGCATGTTGCTTATTAATAGTATAATTAGATCAGGGAGGAGGGGAGTAACTTTCAAATGCTTCGTGTTTCAATATTTATATGGCTTTTAAACCAGCATTTATTTTGTCATACTTTGTTAAGCATGATATAAACTGAGTAGTTGAGGTTTTACTGTAGAACATCAGCTGATGAGAATATGCTGCATGTAATGGAAATTAATATGCATGCAATGTGCCAAAAGGAGTTACCATAGTGCAGTGCAGGTGGTGGACTGAGATCACTTATTGCAATATAAGAAAGTCCCAAAATCTGACTGTATTCATATCCAAAAGACCTCCAAAATATGTACTGTTATAAAAAAGCTGAAACACAAGTGATTCATGGACATTGGTCCAGCACTTTCTGTTTTATTGAGGATGGTGAGGAGAATGTTTGGGGTTTTTTTTCTGTAAAGTCCCATTTTAAATTGGCTGCTTTGCTTCCTCTCTACATGAAACTTGGGCTTTAGAAACTGGGATGTGAACATGTCTGAGGCACTTTTGTGTAAGATCAGGTCCTCAAGATAGCAGGGAGAAGAGAAACCATGGCCTGAAGTGGTGCCAAAGGATTTTCCTTGGAAGAAACAAGGCAGAAGTAGGTCATGGCTCTCTACAGAGCTGATACCTTAATGCTTTCAGTGCCTGAGTTACACTTTATAACACATCCCTCTTTGTTGTACCTCTTATGCACTAGCACAACCTAAATCAAATAGCTTCCTCAATTTAAGAGAGCCCAGTTTTATGTAGGCATGGACTGTAAAATTCACCACATTTAAAATCAGCTTTTTCACCTTGCTCTGAAAAGTCTCCTTATTTTCCAGGCTCTACATAGCCAAATCCACGTATCACCAAGATGAAACAAATGCTTAGCATTTTCAAACCCAGACAGAAATTAAACTGCAAAGATGATGTTTCTGATAAATTATCCAGTTCAATGCAATATAAAGCCAAGCTGCTGCTGACAGTATGCCTCTATAACAACAGCCTGCCAAGAAAATATAGTGCCCCTTTTCCTACTAAAACTTCAGTATTATATGAGGTTGTTTTGGGACACTGATCTGCCTAGAAAACAGGATAGTATTTGTTAGGATAGTATTTGTTTCTTGAATTTGGTTGCATGTGTCACTGGGCAAAAATCATCAAGCACATAATGTTCACCTGAAGGAGAAAAAAAAACAGTTTTAAATGACTGACTAGAATCAAAAGCATTATATCATTAAAAGTCAGGCCTGTCCCTGCTGAGAAAACCCATGTGGGGGTTTAACAGCAGCTTTCACTGGAGGGGTTCAAAGGCAAACAACTGCACCTCAGAGCAGTCCTGGGAAAGAGACTCTCTTAAGCATATCCTAACTATGCATAAATTTCTGCAGAACAACATGCTAAAATGCTTTGCCCATCCCTATGTGCTGGCGTGAGCGGTCACACTGCAACACCTATGCAGTCAGCTGTTTGGAGAATCTGGGATCAGCTGAGCTGGGATTAGGGTTCAGGAGAGTGGAATCACTGCTTTGCCTGTCAGAGAACATGCAGTGCATCCACAGGGCACATAATCAGGGCATTGAGCTAATTTAGGATCTACATCTCCCAATACTTCTACACGTTCCAGGCTTTCTGAGAGAGTGGGCCTCTGAACTGTTGAAATTCTGACTGATGGAGGGTGAAATTCTGAATACAGTGAAACTTGGGCTCTCTTGTGCAGTAGGGGCCAAGTCCCCACCTCCTACCAGCCATCAATAATATCAGGATATCAGGATTTGCTGTGGGTTCCTCCAAACTCCTTAACTGCCCAGCTCTCGGCTGAGTTTGATAGTCTGGCCCCACTGAGGTCAATGTGAATTTTGCAATCAATACCAGAGATGCCAAAGTTTCAGACAAAGCCTGTAAAATTCCTCTGAGAGCACATATCTCTGAGCATTTTGTTTGCAATAAAGGTGGCTGTTGCAGGATTGGGTGTAAAGCACTCAGTCTCAGTTTTCATTCCATCAGTGATAGCCAGTGGGGGCATAACACAAGTTTCCAAATGTTCTCATTTCCCACTGCTTCAAATAAACAGCACCAGAACTCCACCAATATGTGCACAGCCAAAAAGACCTTACTTTCCTTGTCTGACTTATGAGGATCTCACCTATGCAGCAACAATTTTTTGTCATTTCTGTAAAACAAAACTCCTCTGCGAATAGAACAGTCCTTGCAGGTCTCCCAAAACTGGTGCTGGTGGTGATTTCAGGAGCACAGACAGCAGGCAGCCTAACTCCGTGTGAAAAGTGATATATTGACTTGTAGTGGCCAGAGCTGAGCAGGTAACATTCCAGCCCTGCACAGGGTATGACCCCAAGGAGCAGATCCTGCCACAGAAATCCTCAGCCTCTTGCCCCAGAGCTGCCAGGTGAGCAGCAGAGCACACAGACACGCTGCCCCTCGCACTGAGGATGCAGGAGTGGCCGGCATTCCATCGATGGAGCTGGACTGCAGAATGAGCTGGTGTTTGACTGGGTTTTTTTACAGGCTACTGCTGCCTTCAGCATGGCATTTTTGTGGAGAAAGAGAGTGCAGGAAGGCTGGGTGCTGTCCTTGTTAAAGCAGAGAGAGAATCAGAAAGTGTAGGGAATACTGAAGGGGAAGGAGGGGGGCAGGAGAGATCCATTTTTGCCAGACTGCAACTGCATTGCAGCTTCAGAGGCCAGGAGTGGGGAAGTTTGCAGAGTAAAACCAGGGAGGTTTGACAAGCAGGCATTCCCTTGGCTCTGTTGTCAGCCTGCAGACAGGCAGCACAGTTCCTTTGGCACAGCATTGCTGCAGTGAGCTGATGAAGATCTTTTCAGTCCCTGGGCTTCCCGGTGCTGTCATGACAACAGCTACTTTCTCGGTCCTGCTGAAACCCCTTTTCACATTCAGTGAATGCCACGCACAGAAAAGTAGGTTGTTCTCATCAGTCTCCCTCTCTCTCTCTCAGATTTGATTGATTGAGAATAGGGAGGGGTGCTGTACTTCTACAAGCTTGGCTTATTTTCCATGAACATGATGGATCCTTCGTCTTACAGGAAAGGTTTGAGGAGTTATGAATAGCAAACGGGGTTTTAATAGCTCAGAAGACAAATACACTATCTGTAATAAACATTTGTCTTTAGTGGCAAACGACAATGAAGTCATCCTGCTGGTTTTGTAATTGTTAAATTAGTTTTGATTAATTTGAGTATGACTTCTCTGTTCAGTGAATGCCCAAATAATGGCAATTCACATCTTCAGATGCAATTCTGAACTTTTCTGAAATTCATGTGTTTGCTTGTGCTCAGGCCTGCCAAATAATAAATTGTATTTAAATAAATTAATTCTGCTGTTTGATAAACTTCCCATTACATGAATTTTTCTTGTAACATAAGCAGAGCAGTGGGGAGAGAAGATGAATTGTCCAGCTGTTAAGGTTTTGGGAAATCTGGACTTTGACACCTTCTCCAAGACAGTATCTTGCCCAAGGCTGGCCAGAGTGTGTGATAAATGCCTCTCTTAAGGATAACCTCTCTCCCCTAAGTCTCTAGCCTGCCAAGATCTGGCAATCATGGAAAATATCTAATCTCACTTGCTTGTTATTTCTAATCTCAGGGGATGTAGCAGGACCCTAAATTTGGCCAGCTTGGGAATTCTGAATTGAGCCATTCAGGCTGCATCCAGACCTGCTTGCAGGGACTCAGGGCTTGGTCCCAGTCACACAGCCCAACTCAGCTGCTATGGCTTCACCAGGGCTCCCTTCCCATCTTCACAAAGCACGCTGCAAGGCAGAAGTGGTGTCAATTATGATTTTCATCCCCACGTCAGGCTGGGGCAAAGCCAGGGTACATGGTGATATTTGGGAACCCAGAAGAATACTTTCTGGCTTTGCATATTTAGCAAAGTCTGTGTCTCTGTGTAACATGGGAATAATATCTCAATTTTACAGAATCTCAGAAAAGTTAAAGTTGGAAGGCACCTCAGGAGATCATAGAGTCCAAGCTCCCTGCTCCAAGTAGCAACAGCTGGAACAGGCTGCTCAGGACCATGTCCAGATGTGGTTTGAATAACTTCACAAACAGCAATGCCACAACCTCTCTGGGCAATCTTTCCCACTACTTGAAAGTGAAAAAGTTTCTTCTTACATTTAAATAGGATTAATGTTCTGCATCTCAGTTTGTGACCACTGACTCTTGCCCTTACCAGACACCACTAAGTCTGGCTCCATTTCTTTACTTCCCCTCTCGGATATTTATACCTTGATAAGATCATCCTGAGCCGTCACTTTTTGGGGCTGGACAGTCCCAGCTCTCTCAGCTGCCCCTCATCTGACATGCTCCACTCCCATCATTATCTTCAGGGCCCCTTGCTGGGCCCACCACAGCATGTTCTGGGAAGCTGAGAACTTTGTTTGGAAGGACATGTGTTCACAAGGGTTTGATCTTGGAAGGATAAGAAATTCTTTCAAGAAAAGAGGGGGAGAAAAAAGCACATAAACTTTATAACTAGGTTTCTGCAAGGGGATTTTTGTTTAAATTTTATGAAAGATTAATTTAAAGAAATCTAAAACCCTTCTATGGAAAATCCATATTCTGCTTACCACTACAAACTGAAGAAGGGGAGTTTTAAAGTAATCCTAGAACAAGGAAAAGCTGTTGTAAACTTGTACTCCTTCCAAGCTGTGATTTGTATTTAATTAGCATCCAATTAATTATGCATTTCTGTTTGGTTGTAATGGTTACACACCGGTTTTGCAACATGCAAGATCTTGATTACTTTTATGGTTTTTGAAAAGAATTTCCATGTGTGCAAAAAAGCCTCTGCTCCTGACTTCACATCCATATTTTTAGGGAAAAAAACAGGATTTACTGTCTAATGTGCTTGTGCAGAATTGTCCCCTCAGCTGGGGTGGCCTCCCCTGGTTTTACAGTGAGGATCTGCACCAAATTTATTTCTGCAGAAAATAAATGGACATTCTGGTGACAACCCTCTTCATGTGCTCAGGCACAGACCTTCATTTAAAGCTGGAATCCAGTTCTGTTTTGCATAAGAATGTTGAGAAAACCAATTCCCCAAATTAACAGCATGTAAAGACTCTGTAATCTGGAAGCAAATATTTTAATTATCTCTGGCTAAAATGAATCTAAATTACAGCATTTAAGGATGTTGATTCTTCTGAGACTTAAGAATTTTGGCTGCCTTTACTGAAAAAGAGCAAACTGTGCCAAAAAGAAAATGTACACAAGGAGGTTTAGCATACTTTGGGAGGAAAAGAAAGTATTTCTGATAATTTATGTAGATTTTTTAGTCATAAATAAAAATATTGACAATACTGATGACAGAGAAAAGATGGTTTATTTGCTTGTACAGTCCTACATATATTACTGTTTTACTTGTTCATATGATATATTGCATCAGATATTTAAATTATCCACTTGAAAAACTTTCCCAATAGTTTCAAAGAAAAGCACAATGCGCTTTTAGCATGTACTTATGCAAGTCCCTGGGAGTCACAAAAATTGAGAGACATGGGGTGACAGGATTAATACTCAGCTACACCACTGCAAATGTACCGAGACCAGCTTTTGTTTCTGAAGGAAATTCTGAGTTCATTCTCAGTGGTATCTATAATAACTAACAGGATATCACAGCTGAATAGTAGCTACTTGAAATCCTGTGCTTATATTTCAGGTTTTACAGCAACCTGTAGAGAACATCGATGAACCATATTACAAGGCCTCCTCATGCCTTGAACTCACAGCTTTTTTATCTTTCACTTACAAGAAATTTTCAGGATTTATTATTTTGCATTTCCTGTTTTCCTTCAATATAACTTGACAACAAATTGAGCATCAATTAGTGTGCATTTTAGAGGTTTCATCTATATGTAAGGTATCTGATTGCTTTCAAATACATCAGAATATCTATGGAACATGGCCTTCCTCTCACTGTTGGTGTTTATTGGTGGCTTAAAGCAGAGATGCTCTCATCTCCCACTGGGCTGGCTGGAGTTTATCACAAGTGTAAATAGAATGAATGTTAGGATGAGCATTTGGATGAGCTCCAGAATGACAGAATGGGGTTTTCCATTCCTGAAGTAACCCCTGGTTCTTCATGTCACCTTAGCAAGTTTTTAACTTTTTTTGTTCCTCTTTTCCCCATCCCCAGAGAATTACATTTGACTGAGCTGTCTGGAGTTTTCTGAAGCTTCATGACCTAACAGGAACAGAATGCCATTTTATTTTTTTTCCTCCTAGTTACCACTAAAAGCAGTTCCCTGGTCTAGATCATGGCAGGAATTTCAGGGACAGCTGTGCTGGCACCAGAGAAGAGGCAGCAGATCAGCATGACACAAAGCAGGGGCAGGGCAGAGCAGGAGGAAGGTCTCAAGAATTCATTTTGCTACAGAATGTTTTTCAAAGCCAGTTACAATCCCAGAGAGGGCTCAACACTCCTGGGGAGGGAAGAGGGACCCTTTCCCAACATGCATTCGCTGCAGCCTTCTTCTGGTTGGCCCAGCCTATGTGTGGCTTGTAGTTTCTCAGAGTCATGGTTTCTAAGCAGACAGCACAGACAAAGATTAAAGGCAGCTTTAAAAAAGAAAAGAGCATGGAAGCTGAGTTTAAAGGGAGAATTAACTGGGTGCTGCAGGAGAGGGTGGGGTCAGAATTGCATCACAAGGAGGCAATTTCAGCCCAGTCTGAAGGGAAGGGTGAGAACCCGACGCAGCTCACTTGAAGCAATGACAGATGGCAGCCTCTTCCTCCAGCCCTCGAACTGGGATGGGGAAGGGTGGGGCAGAAAGAAGGGAAGGTGCAGTTTCCAGAGGCTGCTGAGTCGGCAGAATGCTGAGCAAGGTGAGTCATGAGGGGCAGGCAGCAGGAATTTCCTGCACTGCTTAAGACGTGCATGGGGAGGCAGCGATTGCAGAAGGGTGCAGATGCTGGGCTTTACAGAATGTCTCCTGGTATCCTAGCAAGTGTAAGACTGGATATCACCTTTCCTGTACCTCAGGCCTGTTTAATTTTTCTTCTCTCTTTATAGGCCTTTCTTGATGTACTGAAGTGTTTTGCTTGTATACTGTATAACATAGTATTATAATGTTGATCAAAGTTAGGGAAAGAACCTCAAGAAACCTGCCTTACATACATCTGGTGATCTCACCTAAGTGTCCTTCAAGAAAACCCCACAAAACAGCAAAATTGCTGTGAATCAAGAAGAAACTACTTCTCTGGAGTGTGCTTGTTACTGCTCCTGCTGTCAGTGTGAATGCCCTGCACCCTGGTATTCCTGAGGTAAGAGGATAAAATCTTCATTTCTTCTCCCTGCTCTGCTGGGTCTACAAGTTGCTTGTTCTTGAGCTAATGGCCCTGCTTGGAATATTTTGCCTGTGAACAGGCTTCTCCTGGTTTATCTACCGGCTTTTTAAAACTTATTTTATTATTTTGTACTTTGTTGATTCCTCAACACAAACGTCTGAGCTTTAAAGCGTCGTTGTAAGGTGATCATACCAAGCTAGACTGAGCACATCAGAAACCCTTTGTGTGAACGACAGAGTAACATCCACCCAAGCGAACGATGTGGTTTTTTTTCTCCAAAGGATTTCCTAACAGGAGTCTCCTCCTTTGAGCTTTTATCACAGCATTCACATGTAAATGATTTAGATGCTTTTGCAAGTTGTGGAATCACCTGTCCTCTGACAGATCTCTTTCAAGAGGTTTGAAAAGTCAAAAAACCTTGGGAAAAAGGAAATCCAGCTTCGGTAAGCTGCGTGGGTTTGTACAGAGAAAGCTCAGTGAGCAATAATCACTGCTGCTTGCACTTGATTAGGACTTTATTACAGCACTCAAGAGCCGAGCCTAGACGCAGAATTTTGTGCGGTTGAAAACCTGAGAGCAGGACACCGAGAGATTACCACGGAGTTTTTCTTTGATGCCTGCCTGCTGCAGCAGTGACCCCGTTGGTACTGAGCGCTTGCTTAAATGCCAAGTGATTTCCATCAGGCAATAGAAAAGTCCCGAGGTTTTCTTCCCTGACCCTCTCTGAATACACAGATTACCTAACGAGCTGGCGTCTCTACCGCCCTGCTTAGGAGAGCGGAAAGTGGGAGGTCGAATCACCGTGCTCGCTTTCAGTGCCAAACACAAGCAGCCTTTGCGTGCACGCAGCACCTCGAGAAACTCAGAGAGACCTGGGGGGGAAAAAGACATTTGAGCACACAGCGGAGCCGATCGGGACAACTGACATCGGGCTACAGAGTTCTTTGTGATGACTTTTCTCCCCTTTATCTCATCGTTTGTAAAAGGTGTTTTTTACCGAAGTCCTTCATGTATTTTTGGTTTCTCATGACCTGATACCGCCCTGATTCTGTCCCTTGCTGCAGCACAGAACTGCAGAAGGGCATCAGTGGGTACTGGAGACCAGGAATAATAGGAATTATTTCAGCTACCGCCGTTTCTGGGCTGAATCAAAGGCTGGGGTGTTTTTGGAACGTCAGACTTGGTGTTTGAATAGAGCAGTGACGGCAACACGCCCCCGGAGCCCCACGCCTTCCTCCGGGGAGCAAAGCACCGCACACACTGTTACCAGGAGGAAAGGCAGAACAGGGTACAGAAAACCAGGGTTTGGTGACTGTGTTGGTGGAGTTAGGAGACCTGCAATGCACATCTTGCATAGATGAAAAAGAGCATTGCAGCTGTTCTTGTCTTTTTTCCCCCCTCTGGATTTTTTTAAAAGCATTCCCACTTTCTAGCTGAGGCTGGCTTCTAGAAATCTGAGGAATTATCATCACTTTTTCATTGCTGTTGGTTTCCAAAATTTGCTTATGCTCCTCTGCGGGCTAAGCATGTTATTGGTTTGTTTTCAAAGACTAATCCAGTGTTGAGTCCCCGACCCCCTGTTGCTGTTTCAGTGCTGTGGCTCTCTATTTTGGCTGCTACACCACAGCTTGTTCTTGTTGCTGCTCACAGCTACATCTGTTGATGGGCTGGGAGCCATCACCAGCTATGCAAATGCAGGTCTTCGGAGCACCTTCTCCAGATTTTAAGCCTATGCAGTTAGCTTCTCCTGGAATCCAGGATCTCTGTGGACATGCCAGATACGCCTGCTGTAACTTGAGCTAGTGATGTTCTTCCTCTTGTGCAGAAGGCACAAGGCTTTTCTGGGCTGAGCTGTGGTTCTGTGTTTGTTTTTAAACTTCACTACCATGGCTTCATGATTTTTGTGTTAAATGTGGCAAGCTCTGTAAGCATTGGCTAAAGACTGACAGATGCAAGATATTTAAAATTCACATGGAACAGCATTTTATTACCTTTGGTTTATTTACCTTTGACTGAATAGCTTTCATTACCCTTCTCATCTCTCCAATAACTTGTCAAACTACCTGATTATATCTCTGTATTCAGATTCTACCTTTCTGTTCTACTGCCATTCCCCATCCTATGTACTTTATAGTAAACTTTATACCATTAAGCTCATTAAATGACCTTAATTTTCAAACTCTGCTCTGAAGGCTTCTATGTGATTGACAGTCGTCCTACTGAGATTTCACTTTACCCCTTTTATATATCCATAGGTTTACATTGGGTATTAGGGAGAAATTCTTCTCTCTGAGGGTGGTGATGCCCTAGCACAGGGTGCCCAGAGAAGCTCTGGCTGCCCCTGGATCCCTGCAAGTGTCCAAGGCCAGGCTGGATGGAGCTCTGAGCAGCCTGCTCTGGTGGAAGGAACCCCAGGGCAGGGGTTTGGAATGAGATTAAGGTTCCTTCCAATCCAAACCATCCTGTGATATTTCACAGTCCCCTTTGGTCACACAGCTTCTCCCAGGAGCCGGGAAGCATCTTCCCTGCTAAGAGAGGTTTCAGGCCAGTTTGCTCTGGTTCATTCTCTCTCCTCCCTGCACAGCGCGGTGTTTTTCTCTCCTTTTCCAGCGGCCCTGGAACCCTTTCCCCATCTCCTTCCTGCCTCGGCCGAGCCGTGCTGTGGCACTCCTGCCGGGCTGGCTCCTCAGCGCCCCGCAGGAGCCTCGCTTCTCCCGTTCCATGCGGTTCTCCGTGTCCCCTTCCCCACCGCCGTGCCCGTGAGGGGACCCGCAATGCCCGTGAGGGGAGCCGCCGTGCCCGGTGCCACCGGAGCCCTGCCTGCCCCGCCCTCCGCCGGGGCCACCCTGCTCCGGCTCTGCTCTTTCTCCAGCCCCAGCCGGGAACGTCCCTGCCCGCCCCGCGGTGGGACACTGGTGCCGCCGGGATTTGTCCTGGAGCGAGGCGGGGCAACCGGGAGCGCTTCATTCCCGGCTCCCGGCGGTCCCGAGGCACTCCCCGCTATCCACGGAGCCGGGGGCTGGGATCACGCCATTGCAGCGGCCCGGGGGATCCGAACCGGGATTCCCGGGGGATTCCAGCTGGGACCCTTGGGGGATTCACGGTGGGATCCCCGGCAGACTCCAGCCGGGATCCGGTCCCTCGCCCACCACCGCCCTTCGCTCCGCCCTCCCCGCCTTGTTTGTCCCCCGGCGCGCTCCGTAGCGCGTGCGGCGGCGGCGGCACGAGCCGGGCTCCGCCCCGCCCCTCCCCGGCGGTGCGGGTGCGCGAGGAGGGCGAAGGAAGGGGGGGGGGGGGCGCGCGGGCGGCGGGAGCGCGCACCGGCCGCGCGGGCGCGCACGGGGGCCGCGCGCGCACGCCCCCGCCGTGCGCACGCCCGCGGCCGGCCCCGCGCGCGCGGCAGCGACTCGCAGGCGCCATGGCGGCCGCTCGCTGCAGCGACATGGCGGAGCCCCAGCGGCGCCTTCCCGGGCAGGCGGCGCCCGCCGAGGAGGAGGAGGAGGCGGAGGTGGCGGCGGAGGTGGCGGCGGCCGCCGGTGGGGCCGCATCCTCCTCCTCCTCGCCGCCGCCGCCGCCTTCGTCCTCGGCCGCGGCGGAGCCGGAGCCGCTGCTGCTGCTGAACGGCGAGGCGGAGAGCATGTCGGAGCCGAGCCCGGAGAGCGCCAGCCAGGCCGGGGACGGGGAGGACGAGGACGAGGAGGAGGAAGAGGAGGAGGAAGAGGAGGGCGGCGAGGAGGAGGAGAGCAGCCTGGTGGGCAGCAGCAGCAGCAGCACGAGCAGCGGCTGCTGCAGCGACGAGACCCGCTCGCCGAGCCCCGGCGGCGGCAGCGAGGCCGACGCCAAGGAGGAGCCCAAGGGCCCCCGGGGCAGCCAGGAGGACGGGCCGGGCCGCGGCGGCGGCGGGGGCGGCAGCAGCTCCAGCAGCGTGTCCAGCGGCGGCGACGAGGGATACGGCACCGGCCCCGGCACGGGCGGCGGCAGCAGCTGCGGCAGCGCCACGTCGGGCGGCCGGCGGGGCAGCCTGGAGATGTCCTCGGACGGGGAGCCCCTGAGCCGCATGGACTCGGAGGACAGGTCAGTGTCCGGCGCCTCTCGGGGTCCCCGCCTCGGCAGCCCCCGCTGCCCGGGCGCCGCCCCGCTCCCGGCCGCGGGGCTGTCACGGCAGCCACAGGTTTCTCCGGCCAACTTGTGCCGGGCCCCCGCCCCTGCTGCTCGGGCCCCCGGCTGCCCGGCCCTGGCCGCGGAGGAGGGGGCGCTCCCCGAGCCGTGAGAGCCCCGAGCGGCCCCGCCGGGCGCTGCCGCCTCCTCCTCCGGGGCCTCTTTCCTCGGAAGCTGCGGATTTTTCTCAGATGGTGCTTTCGGGGTTCTTCAGGGCTGTGTCTTGCGGCAAAGCGCAGGTGGGGTGTACTGAAGCTTCGGGATGGGAAATGCATCTCTGGATGCGGTTTTACCTGTGCCCGCAACAGGGTCTCTGCTCTGGAGGGAGAAAACCGAGTGAAAGCCTCTCAAAATATGAGGGGAAAAAAAAAAATCGAGTTTGCTTAAATGAAAAGGAGACCAGCCTTTCCTGCATTACGTGTGCACAAGTAATAACCATGCACGGTGTGGAGTGAGGCTCAGAGTCGTCTTTGAATGAGTTCTGTAATTGTGAATTTCAGAATCTGTAAGGATTTCAGATCTGTAAGTTCTTGAGCTTTTGTATGTTAAAGCTGCACATTTCATTTTACCAAGATTCTAGCTCGGTTCTGGTGAAAAGGCACAACCGAATTCTCACACATGGTTGAATTCGACCATTCAGGTCTGTTTCAGCCTACTGAGTCAAGCATTTCAAAGAACATGGCTTGTGTAGTAGCTCTCCTGGATGTTGTATGCAACAGTTTACTTGAAAAACTGAAAATAGGATGGAAAAAGGACGTAAAAACAATGTGAAAGTGCTGTATGCCCCTTGCTAATTAGTCCTTTCAAATAGTTTAATCGTACGATTTTTCTATACGTTTAGCAGAAAAAGTATCAGACTTCCCTGCTAGAGTTACAGTTAAGTAACAATTAGAATTTTATTTGTATTTTCTTAAGATAGTTTTGCTGTTAAGTGTGGAGAATTATGTGGTTTGGTCCAGAAATTGTACTTTGAATATATGTTAGATCAAAATCTTTGTAACTGTACAAGTACCCATATTTCAGAATGAAAACGGGGCATGACTAGACCTAACCTCGAAGATTAAAACCAGCCCAGCAAATCCCTCGTGAGTCAGTTCCCCAAAACCATGTAATTGGCCTAAAAGTCCTAAGAAGACAGAAAAAAAATTCAGGTCTTTGGGTTCCATCAGACTTTTGAGACTCCTAGAAATCACGTTTTCTTTCTTCTAAACTTACGCGAGTGGAAAGGGGGTGTGGATGTTGGGGTTTGTAGGTTTTGTTTGTTTTCTGTTTGTTTCAAAAGCTGAGATTTTACATGCAATTGACTAAGTATGGGAGTAGACTTCTGGAAAAGCACCAGGTACATAAAGGAGCTTTAAGATAACAATTTCTTGTTTTTCATAGAGTGAAAGTCTAAATCTAATCCTGATCTTATCCAAGTGCGTGTCGGAGTTGAGGAAATAACAGAAATAACTTGTAGGGTTTTCTGGAAGTAGTGTCATTGTGCCTTGCCCTGTGCCCTCCAGAGCTGGTTGCTACTTTCTTTCTCTGTCATTGTTCTCATGGTCCTCTTGCTGTAAGTGGTTAAATCCACGTGTGTGGGTCCTTGCTCCTTCCCTTTACACCAGGAGTGGGACTCTTTGTGTTTAGTGGTTTGAATAAGGACTGTGCCTTGTTTTCAATCTTCGCAAAGTTTTCTCTTGACCTGCCAGGATGGAAACTTGGGGTGTTGAGAGTGCATTTTGTGCTGTAATTCCAAGGCCTGATTGTTGAGTTGGAGAGAGAAGAGCAATGCTACCAAGAGTGCCATTTGTTATTCCTGGGGTTGGAAAATTTCATTTGGTGTGCACTCCTTGTTGCAGTGTGTTAGAATGCTTTATTATTTTTGTCACATGTAGTCCACCAAGTTGCTGGCTTGACATTGTGATCCAAATGATTGCTGCTGCTTGGAAGGCAGCCACAACTCAATCCTGTGCCTTTCAGATGATCACACAGACAAGCAGAGTGTTGCAAAAGGTAGAGATGTGCTGAAGAGTTAGTGTGTAAACTGGAGTAGTGAAATACCAAGGAAGAGCTGGAAACAGTTTAGACTTAATATATTGAAGTCCTGAAAGAATAAATAATTCATTGATTTGGTTACCTCTGAATTAAAATGTAAGTTCTGTGACTATTAGAGAACGATATTTTGTCTATTAAGTGTTGGTTTATATGGGGTAGTTTATTGTACAGTACTTCATGACCTTTGCTGACTCCCTGTGTCTCCTCTCCTGAGGAACTCGATGTCTGACTCTCAGTGTGTTGTAAAGTAAGATTCCCTGGGGAGGGAGTGGAGAGAAAGGGGAAGAGATGGAAATAACAGGCTTGACTTTTCAGACCCTGGGTTTAGTCAGAGGAAGCTGGTAGGAGAGTGTACTTGGTAAAGACTCTCCTGCTGTCAGCAGGTTTGGTAACATTCAGATCATGCCCCTGGGCTTGGGGTTTTTTTTCTTGCTTCCTCTTTAGAAAATTTGAATGAATTAAGGGGTGTGGTAAGAGGGCCTGAATTCCGTGAGTGATCAAATTCCCATTTCCTTGTGCATGTTCTTTATCGTTCTCCGCATTGTGTTATCTCTGATTTTTCCTTTAGTGATATCAAATACAAGTGAAGCAGATGAAGAGGAAAATCTTGCATATGGTCAAAATAGAGCTACTGTTCAACAACTTCTATTTTTAACATTTTATTGTGTTTTGAGAGTATCTGCTGACAGAAAGAAATAACTTGTAGGAAATGGGTCAGTATTTATAATAACATGAGAAATAAATATAGAGGTGACTACTGATGCTCTGAAATTCAGGGTGAATTTTAACCCTCCATTTCCATGCCTGCAGATAGACTTTATACTTTGTTACAGCATGTTTATCTTCCCTCCCGGAAAACCCGGAAAGGAAAAAGCAAAGCCCAGACTGACACTTAGGATAAATTACCAAGGTGGCATTTTCAGCTCAGCCAGGAGGGTTCAGGGCAGTAACTCTAGGACTGGCAGGTATCTCGTTGATCTGTAGTAGTTCCATTTTTTCCCTGGGAATTGTGCTAAGTTCCCACTGCTGTGCAGGAGTTTGTCTATGACTGTCTGTGAGCAAGCTCAGATCAGCTGGCTGAGTAATAATAGTCTGCATTCAAGCCTGGTGATCCTCTGGATTTACAGTTGGAACAAAGACTATTATCAGCACGTGAATGCTGCTCATTTTCTTGTGCCTCTCCCCAACTTGAGACCTGTGCTGAAAGGATGAATGTGTTCCTCCAGAGTCCTGTGGCACTGCCAGTCTTGCTGCAATGCTGAGAAACATTTGACAGGACTTGAAAAGAAAAAATAATGGTTCAGTTAACTATAAACACTGAAGCTGGACATAAGCAAATGCATGGATTTGGGTATAAACCAGCTGAGCTGAGCATGGTGGAGATGCATCTGCAGCTCCCTGCTGTTGTTACTGCTGAATTATGATATTTTCTTACAAACACTTAGTTTACTGAAATAATTTAAATATTGTTTACTGGAACACTTATTATGGAAATACATTTAAATCTGAAATAGTTTCATCATCAGATTTTGTTTGATTTAGAAAGCAGTGGTAGATCTTGCAGTTTGAAGTTGTTGAGCAGAAATTCGAGTAGTATATCTGTAAGAAGAGCTTTTTTTTTCTACTGTCACCTAGAAGTTACCCCTGGTTTACTATTCTTACATTATCTTTACCCCTCTTAGCAGTTTATCCTTTGCTCCCTCCTCCTTCTGACTGGGCAAGGAGCGTGCAAAAGGTGCATTTAAGCTGCAGGATCAGCTGTTCTGCTGCGTGAGCTGGGAGTGCTGATTGATGTGCTCCTAGGCCAAGTGTAACAGGTTGTCTTTGCACCTATGTAGCAATCTTTCCCTTAGCTTAGCCCTAAATAATGTCCATCTCACAGGCAATTTTCATGGAACTTGTAAGGCTTTATTTTCTTCTTCTTTTTTTTTTTCTTTTTTTTTTTTTTTGGGAGAGGGGTAACCTTTTCATGTTTTTTGTTATTCACCATCGAGTCATTTATTGAGAAGCCCTGACTCAAGGAGTACTCAATAATACTCAATGACAATTTGTGTTCATAACCACATAAGACTTGCAAAATACTTCTAAGAATGTTATTATTCTGTTCCTGTTTAATAGATGAGCAGTTTGGAAAACACATTGCAGATAAGTTTTTCAGTAGTAAACTTTTCTGTGCTTCAGATTATGACATTTTTTCATTTTACTGAGTGAAATGACAGTGTGGAACTAATGGGTTGAAAGATAAGAGGTTTAGACATGAAAATTCCAGGCTCTAGTCTGAGTTTTTTTAAATCTCATGTAAAATGAAGGCTTTGTCAACCTTTAAGATGTATGCTAATTTAAAAATATTAGTTTTGATTCTTGTCTTTATTTTGTCTATCTTTTAAAATCTTAGAAGTGAAGAACTTTCAAGATTGACTTGGCAGTGGCGTGCAGGTTGTATGAGTGACATTTATGAAGGCAGAACAGTAAATTTGAAATACAATTCTGAGGACATGTGGTACTAATAGGTGTGTTTCATGGATCCATGTGACCAGATTAAAAAGTGCTTCAGGCCTCTCTTTGCTGCATAGTCTCATTTGTTCCTATGCAGGAAGTGAAGAATCATTCATTAGCACTTATGGCAAGGTGGTTAAGTCGTTAATTTTTTTTTTTTAAGTGTGTGTAACATTGCCATGTCACAGTGAGCTATACAGAAGTTTACCCGAGTTTCAGAAATTCTGCTGAAAATTGTATTTGCAGTATTTCTAACTGCATTTATTGTTGCTGTAGTTATTTGCTTTCAAATTGCAAAATAAACCCCTTGTTTCTGTAATGGTTATGTTCAGGCCTTTCTGGCACAGGAGAAAATAGCTTTTGATGGGTAGACAAAACAGCCCAGATATTTTGTATGGTGAGTATCTTTATTACTAAAGCTGTTGGTTGGTATAATTGAGTGGTTAACATGAGGTCTTTTTGTGAACTAGATGAAAGAGCTTGGTATAATGAGCTGTTATAGTTATTGTAGTAAGATGTAAATATACTTCATAGAATTTGAGAAAAACATTTTCCTCTTCAGTGTAAGACAGAATTAGTTTTGCTTTTATGTAGGATTTGAATGTCCACACCGGTGTGTGTGCATTTTGTGTTAACTTTGTGACATCATCAAGTCTGGTAACTTCTAAACACAAGGTTTAATAGGTGGGTTTTTTTCAGGGAATTTCCTAGGCAGTAATGGAAAAAAGTGTTTTTTTTTTTTTTTGCTTCCCCTGTTTCATTTCCAGTGAAGTTAAGCAGGGTGTCACACGCAGCCTGAACAGCCGTTTGGCAGAGATGTGACATCACATTGCTGGAGCTGGTCGCAGATAAAACCAACATGGAAATGTTCTACCATACCACTCGTGCTCAGATCTTTCCACAGCTTTCTATTACCTTTCATATATTTACGTATTTTTTTCAAACCCCTGCCCAGCTGGAGAGGAACAGTGGGGGAATGAGCAGCACTGGGAGCTGGTGTGGAAATCAGCAGTGTGGAAATCCACCTAGAACCCCTTGCCTTCGGTGGTTGTAGAGCAGTCTGCTGTTGGCTGGGAAAGTGGTGCACGGCAGAGCAGGGAGATGAAAAGCAGATGGAGCTTTCGAGACAGGAATAGAGGTTTCTGGCAAGGGGATGATGTGAGATGCACACAGAAAACTTCTGGGATGAGAGGGAATAAGATATGTCTAATAGCCTGAGGGGAAAAAGAGAACTTAACCCAAAGAAAGTGAAAAATTGGTCTCTGCTGTAAAGTAGCCAAGTAATTGCAGGGAGTCATTGAGACAGGTGGGAATGTAATCTCCAGTTAAGTTGTGCAAGAGACAGGGCAGAAGAGGGTAAGGAACGTCTTTTGTATGAACAGTGAGTTTTATCCACTCTCCCTGTTGCTGTTAAAAAATATGATGGCATGACTTGCAGAAATACAAAGTGGCAATTTTGTAAGATTCCCTGAGGTAGAGATTTCTTTGGTTGTCTATCTATGTAACTGATTCTTTTTTTATAACTATATGCTTTCTGTCTGGGGTTGTTCAAAAATATTTGTTTTAGAAAATGAAATATAAATATTCCATGTTGTGCTTGCTGCTTATCGTTGGTTTTGTGATACTCAGAGATAATTATTACAGTTGTGGTTTTGCAGCATTCAAAACCAACAGAGAACTGGGGAAAAATTTTGAAGCCTTTTGAGATGCTGAAGTACTTTTTTCCCCCCTTAAGAATGGTAAAATGTAAAGCAAGAAAGACCTGGGATTTCTTTTCCCATATCTAATTTTCTTCTCTATACTAGAATTTACATTCTTAAATAAATTTTGCTGAACTTCTGTTACTAATGTTTAATGAATACTTTCTTTATTTGATAGAAGTTACTTAAGGTATATGCCAAGATATTTGATAGAGAAAAGCAAAAGATTTATGATTTTGAAAGTCCTGTTGTCATCCTGGTGCACCATAGAGGAGTGCTGTAATTCAAACAGCTTGTATAATGTCAGAGGGAGAAAACTGCACCTTGGTGGTTTGAGTTGAGACTTGTAAAAAGCTTGCTGTTGGCTCATACAGTGATATTATGATTTATTAAACATGCCTAAATAAGAACTTAGCATAAAGAATTTCCATTTACTATTAATGTCATTCCATGTAGCCTTTTTTATAAATTACTAGCTCCTCTGTAAGATTGCAGTAAAGTCCTTATTTTGAACATTTTAGTTTATTGTGCTGTAGTAATGACTTAGGTTCCAAAGGGAAAAAAAATCTTAAAAATGCAATGAAAATATTTTTAATATGTGCAAACAAAGAAATGTAAATATTTGTTTTTCCTTTGAAATAAAACTCCTTTTGGCATGTCTTTAAGTGGACTTGCTTAGGTTGACTTGAATGCTAAGTTACAGCTTAGACAGTTGGTACAAGTAGAAGTTAATTCAGTGTCCTGCAGAACAGGAGTCAAACCTTAATTTATGACCTTTTTGTTAAGAATTAGGCCAGTTAGTGGAGTTGTACTTTGCTGGTTTCTTTGCTTTTGATGCATGGTTAATACTTGAAGGAGCAAGTATTCACTGAGGTAGCAACAGGCAAGGCTGCTATTTTCTACAACGCTGTCCTAGCTGTGTACTTTTTTCTGTTTTAAGTTAATTTAACATGATGATAACTGAAACGTTTTAGATCTGCTCTGTCAGTTTGCATCTCTCTTTGGTCATTTTATGTTCCATTTGTTTTCTGTGTTTTGGGGTTGAGAGAATGGGAGGGTAATACCTACAGCTGATGAAATTTCCTTGACACCACACCTGAAGGCTGTTATCTTCCAGTGCTGATTACACAACTTCGTAGTGATTATGATTCTCAAAGTGGGAAGCACTGTTAAAAGAATAAATGATTTCTGGTGGTTCTTTAGTGAGTGTTTTTCTCTTTTTCTCTGCTTCTCCTAAGCTGTGCTACTAAACACACTCCTTTATCAGTAAAGACTGAAAATTGTGAACCACTTGTTGCTGTTCTCTAACTTTTCAGGGAGTTTATTGAGCTGAAGATAATATGGTTCCCAGAAATGGAAGGCAGTTTTATTTGTATCTTTAAGGCAGAATCGAGTACAGTTTCTTGATTTGTGTAATCCTTTTGCAGAATGTCATCTTTGTGCTGTCATATCACAAGGCACATATGTTTAACCTGCTCTATTTTTGCACTGCTCCTCGGATATTTTGGCATTCCAAATTTCCTCCTTGTGTTTCCAGTTTCTCTGTATGCTACAAATCCTGTGGTGCACTGGGTTTGTGTTATGCAAGTATTATGATCTCAAATATTCTAGAAATAACAATCTAAATAATCAAATTAAGTGATCCAGGAGAGTGGAAACAGCTCTAGAGGTGCTGAATCATAACGCACTTTCTCAGTCTTGTTTTGTTTCCTGAGCATGTTTGTTATTTTAAGTTCCTTCAATTTCTCTATCTCAAAGAGCTTTCCTATCTTCCCTGGTTTTATATTATCAGGCTGAAGTGTTTGCAGTGTTCCCTTTTCTAGGTGTTTGTACCTTATCTAGACACAGCTTTACTCTTAAAATAAGCTGCTGCTTCAAAAAGAATTTAAAACCAAGTTTTTAATGTTACCACTTGCCATGCTGTATAAATTTCTTTCCCTTGACTGTTTTATTTTCTGCCGTGTTGCTTGCTTAGTAGTCATATAACAATACATGTATTTAATAAAGAATTTTGCAGTCTTGTTTTGAGGATTGATTTGTGAACACTTTTTGAGTCTGTTCATTTTGGGAAGTTTTTGTTAGAATAATCAGTGTAAAGCATAGATTTGATAGGTTTGATTTCCAGAAAAATGCTTACGTGATTCAGAAACACAAGTGCTTCCAGGTGAGTGGGTGCTTTCTTCAATCATGCAGCCCTGGAAGTGAAGGTCTTTTTTTTCTTTATGTTGTCTTAATGTTGCTTTTACTTATTTTTCCCCATCCTGCTTTGCCTGCCTTGCCTGTGAAGGGCTGTGGAGTCACTTCTGTCTGTCTGCCAGGGGTCTTTGTGGGTGTCATGTGCCAAGAGAAGGTGCTGCCTTCAAAACACAGTGATGGATTTTCACTTCATGTAGTCCAGGCTTGCTTTTTTGATCCAGTTATTCTGATTTCTTGCTGCCATGTGAGTAATCTTTCTCTTTGGCAGCCATTTAGTGTTCTGCATTCTCTATTTGCTCTGTTGTTTTTTTCTTTTTTTTTTTTTCATGATGTTTATCCACATACACTATATTTTCTTACTGGTGGTAGGTTTTCCTGAACTCAGCAAATGATCATTATCAATCATGAAATTATTTTGGATACTTTCTTTTGAAAGGTTTAAATGTAAATGGTTTTCTCAGCAAAATCAGCCAAAAAACCCCCTTAGATATGCAGGTAGCTGGAGTTGCTGTCTGTCTCCTTTGAAGATTCTCTCTGGGCTGGTTGCTGGTTCAATGAGAAGGAACTGTAAGAGCTCTAAAGTATAACGGTATTTTCATGCCACAATCAAACTACATCCATTGAAGTAAGACAAACTGTTTTGCTTGTGGAACATTAATATTTGGTTTAGGGAGTTAAATTGATAAATTACTGAAATTTAGTAGGAGGGGTTTATCTGTTACCAATCTAGATGCATCATAAAATATGAGATTTGCCAGAGATGGGCAGAGGAACAAAAAAAGACGAGGCAAATCTCAAACTTTCCTGCTCTGTTGCTGGCTCATGGTGATTGCTCATGTTTTGGGAGCTCTGTTTTAATCTTACTTTTAAATTGGCATGATTATTTGGAGAACATACAGCCAAAAGATGAACTGAAATCTCCTTGGCCACCTGTGTGTAATTGCCTTGAGCATGTTATTGTGTACGGTACCCCCATGCAGATATTCTGACAGTAGCTTCACAAAGACATTGGCATTAAAGTTTGCTTAATACTCATTGAATGTCAGCAAAATTTAAATCTTGCTACAAAATCATAGGAATTTATTCTTCCTCTGCTTTTGTTTAGGAGACAAAAATCTAATGTTACTAATCTAATCTGTTATTAATCTGTTGTATCTCTGGCTCCTCTGTTTGGAATTGATGGAGATATTTTAAAATAGGACAGGTGGAAGATCCTCCTCAATGATGGGAGCTGAGAGTTAATAATTAGATAATTTTGAGGTTTCGTGAGGATTTATCTTCACTGGATCTTTAATTGCATTAGGAAGTAGTGTGCACAAATTGCTTTGAATTTGGTGTGGTTGAAAAGCTGTTGTTTTTGTGGAACTTGTCCACTGGCCAGAGCTGTACACCATAGTTTTCCACCTCTTATCTTGGAAAGTAATAGGAGTAGTGGGGAAAATTGTGAAGTTTTTGTTTTCACTCTCTAGTTTTCTTAGTGAAATGAAAATAATGAGGTGCTGGGGGATGTCACTAAGCATGTCATTATTATTTTCTTTCAATGTTTCTGTTTTGACTTGGTGTTTGTAATTGAATGATTGCAGTTGGTACTGTTTGTTTTCTTTTGGGATTAGTACCTAGTTGTGATTTAGTCTTGCAGGTGGTAAAAGCTTTTCTGTTGATTTCTGGGTTTTAACCCTTGAAGTTGCTGTGAAATGTGACTAACTGTCATTCACACTGTTCCCATTATTCTGAGGTTGTTTTATCTGACTGTAACAGTTCAGTTTTCTTTCTTGAGCTTCCCTCATGGATTGAACCAATGGAGCTGAAGCTACATTGGGGAAATGGCAGAGTATTTCACTGACTAGTAAAAGAGAAAGAAACCAGCAGGGTATTTATTTTTGTTTGGTTTATTTGTTTGTTTTTTAATCCTTAACCTGCTTATTTATTTCCAGTAAGGTTGGTTGCATTTGGTTTCGGAGGCAATCTGCTGATTTGATGTTTCATGGCTGGGTTATCAGTGTATTTCAGAAGAAACTGTTCTCAAAACTTGCAGTAGTGTGCAGCTGGATGGCTGCTCGGCAGCGTTGCTGTCAGCCACCCTGCAGTGTGTGCTCGCTGCAATTGCTGTTCATTTTTAATTTGATGCTTTCCAAGACGAGGTTTTTCCATATAGGATCTGTCAGGATCGTTTGGTGTCAGCTGAATTCAGCTGGCTCCTTTGGTCACCTCCTGCACGGAACATGTGGGGCTGGGAGCAGGCTCTGGGTGGAGGTGCTCTGCCCCAAATGAGCTCCTGTTGATCGGGCTGAAGGGCTGCTTGTTGACCCTCGGGGGCACCGTGTAAGGCCCATCTGTTAGGGCTGCATTTCGCCTCAGGGAAGGTTACTTCAGTTAAGGTCTACAGGGAGTATGTTTAGCAGACATTAAAAGTATAATAGCAAATTGATTGGGCTTTTGTGCATGTGTTCAGTGCCTGGCTCTGCTCTCCCTTCAAGTGGATGGTTGCTAATGGGACTTGGTGGAAACTAAAAATGAAATTATTTTGCTGTTCTTTCAGGTTTTTTGGTGTTATTCCTTCTCCTCTCTGATGTTCTGAAAGATTAACAAAATCAGGGAAAGAATAAATTTTGGGCATTTCATTCATTAAATTCAATAGGAGGAATTACTTGCAGTAGTGAGGAAAACGCTCTCCTTAGAGAGCCGTGTGTGTCAGCGGTGATGTGCAGTATACCATTTTATTTAATGCATTAGATCATAGTCTCATTATATTTTTATTCACATTTAAATGTACACAAAAATTAGGGCCCAGGTGTATAATATGTAGTTTAAAATTTTAAACTGTACATTTTAAATTGTGAATAATTTGGATTTTGTTTTTTTTTTCTTTATAGAAAATATCCACATTTACAAAACTGCAACAGTGGCTTAATTTTGCTCAGATCCTTAAAGGAACAGAATAATCCAGAATTTAAAGTGCTTGAACAATGCTTTTTGTTTTCTGTGAAGTGAAAATGACTAGCAGCATCTTACAAGATTTAGGTATTATTTTTTGTTTCAGTGTTGTTTTAAATAGAGTTTGAACTGAAGTAACCAGCTAGATGCATTTGATTGTGTAAGCACTAACCTTTTAACATGAAAGTGCTACTAAAAATACCTTAATGTTCTTGATAATGAAGACTGCAGTATTTCTAGCCACAGGTAAAATAAGTACAGGTAAAAATAAGACCTGAAACAATGCCTTTGAGGTTATGATTCCTCTATTTAAGCTTGCATGGTTTTGCTTAATGAACACATTTTAAATGTCAGTATTGTTTCAAAGCTGTTGATCTCTTGGTAGAGGGAAAATTTGTAGGAGGAGAGAAAAATGTCTGACCCCTCTGAGAAGATTTTGTGTTTTCAGTTCTACCTTGCTGTGTTTGGCCAGACGCTGCCAGTGTTCGCAGACTTGTTGAAATGAGGTGTGGGTTTAGTGAGGCATTTCAGAAAGGCATTCAGTTCTTGCATCTAGACCTGTGATTTTTACATCCAGTTGATTCAGGTGCTCGATTAGGTTGAAAATAGGGACAACATAAGCTCGAAGATCATGTGCTTGCTGTAACAGTTCTAAATTTTAGTAATTAGTCAGCGTTTTGAATGGAGCTTCTTAAAAACTGCTATTGTGTATGCAGGCTCTCTCCAGCAGTGACTGTTTTTGATGCTCTATTGTTTGGGATGACCCCTGAGCTGAACTCTCTGAAACTCAAATGTCTAATGTTCTTCATCAGGCCATGGTCTATAGATCCATTACAATGGAGCTGGAGCCTGCCTACAGCTTGGGAGCAAACCCAGACCTGTTTGTCACTGGCAGGAGGGGAATGCCACAAGCGCCTCCGTTCTGCTCGTGTCATTCTGCTTTGATAGTGGCAGGCAGGCTTTAAACAGATCCCCTGCCTGCGAGAAAGGGACTTAGCAAAAGGCAGAGAAACTTGCTTTAACTTAGCTAAAAATCTGTTTCAGTGTCTCTGTTCTATTACCAGGATGTCTGTGTTTTTCTTACTTTGTTTTCTCTTCTTGTGCACATTGTTATTTTCCCACTTGTAGGCTTTATGGATTTGGGGTGAGAAAGCAGAAGGGTGTAATTTCCATTACTACCTTCCCTTTGTAAAGGAGCCTTTCCCTCTGTTAGATCATCCCAAGGAGATAGAAAGTTGTATTGGATTGAAAAGCCCCAGTCATGGACTGAAAGGTGCACACTTTTTCTGTACTCCAAGCCCATCTTGGGCTGAGTGTTTGTGCACACATCTTACTTGCTTGTGTGTCCTGTCCTCACGCCGTTTGTGAAATTCTGAGAAACAAAAAAGTGGGTAAATTGGCAAGCTCTAACAGACACAGTGTTGCAGTTAAGTCTTCAGAGACTTAATAGCAGCCACAGCTCTGACTGTAAAACTTATCTTTCTGCTTCATCTTGAAATGGGCAGGTCAAGAGACCGCCCAAGTCAGTATCTTTGATGTTACATATACTGCAGACTATTCTCTGAAAAGCTTCCTGATATTTTCTGAGTGTAAGAAAGACGAGAGAAAACTAAACTACACACACTTGAGCTGTGCTGGGCACTGGTCTTTCACAGATTCTCGTTGCAGCTTTTACCTCTTTAGTGAGGGACAGAACTTGCTTAGTGAGGCAGAAACTAATTCTAGGTTTCTTAGTACTGAGAGGCACCTGATCACCTGAAATATGCAGGTTCTGGAGGCACAGAAGAGGAAACAAAAAAAAAGTGTGTTACATTTTTATTTAACAGATTGTTACCAGAGAAGGAATGGCTAGGGCAGTGAGTCTCTAGAAGGAAGGAGGGCATTTTGTCTTAAATATTAAGCTGTTTTTGCTCAACTGGATTAGAGTTATATTTTTCCCCATTTTTAGACAGGATTTTGAATAGCTTATAGAATCATAGTTCAGTGTAGCATTTCTTTCTCAGTTTTTAAATTCTATATTCTACTACTAGGTTTAAGTGCTGTAGGCAGCCTTTTTTATTCCAGTTCCTCTGATACAAAATTTTGATACCGTGTTAATCTGTTAGCCCTTAGCAAACACTTAGGCTATTAAACCCGAACCCAGCAAACATTTAAACAGTAATAGCTAAATTAGCTTGTTACTGGTTTCTTATGTCATTAATAACCCCATTTGTCACGATAGCTTTTGCTGGGATCAGTTGATTTTTACATCTTTTTCTCCAGAAGAAGGTAGATAGCTTATAGAAAAAAACCACAAAGCCTGAGCATTTGCATTCCTTAGGCTGTAAAATTGGAGACCTGTGATTTTGTGTCAAGGTATGTTGCACTGCACTGGCAGTGTGAACTAAACAGTCATGCTTTTTGTTGATAATTTTCAGGGGGCTTTTTATCTCTTCTTAGAGGAATTAAGTGGATTTCATGCCTGTGGAATGGAGAAACCACACACCTGTGTGATGGTGCACTTCTGCTTTCACAGAACTTGTTCAGGGTTATGTTTTCTCATTGCTTTCCCACTTGAGACCAGACTGGAAACCCAGGGAACTGTTAAATACCGCTCATACCCTGCCCTGTGGTCAGCAGCACCACACATCCTCTCAGTCAGAAATCTGCTTGCAGTGTTTGTGGGTGTGTGAGAGCAGCCCTGATGCTGGCTGTGGGTGTAGAAACTCGTACTGACTGGAAATAGCTTTGAAGCTTGAACTCCTCCTTGGAAGTGTTTGGGAAGCAGGTTCCTTTGGTACCTTTCAACTGTGGGAAAGGCAGGGTTATTTATGGAGCTGAGCTGGTGTGAGGCAGCTGTTGCACGAGCGCTGTGTGTGCAGTGCTTTGCCATCCTTGGCTGAGCAGCTTCCTGTCGGGACCACTGATCCGTGTAACAGCGCTGTCTGTGGCAGAAGTGGTTGGGCTCTGTGCCATTCTGTGTGTCCAAACCTACTTCCAAGTGTGGTTTTGAGAAAGCTGCATTTGGATAGCTTAAACTGAGGGGGAGGTGAGGTGGTGGCACAATTAACTATAATTAATTATTCTATTTTTCTGTCATTATGGGTAAGTTTTGTTTTCATAGTGCAGTTTTACAGGCTTTATTTTTGGGATCATTTTCTGGCCTAGGCATCAGTTGAGGAAGGAGAAGATGTCAGTCCCATAACTGCATCTTTTGTGAGCCTGGCACAGTGGAAAAATTAGGATTACTTGCAACAGGTTTTACTGATAAAGCTTCTAACAATTTCCTATAGGGATCCTAAAATGCTGTTACAGTACCTGTAGTTAGTGGCTCTTAATGCTCTTGGGGCTGGGAGCTTCAGCTCAGGGCCAGTGGAATACTTTTTTACTTGCTAGTGACAGGTTCAGAGATTGATTGTATGTCATAAAAGGAATCAATATTACTGGGGAGGGAAGTGAGACATGGGGAGGGATCATGGAAAGCTCTGTGTATTCAGGGTGTAGAAAAGGAAGAAAGTAAAAATAGTGGACACGTGGAAATTTGCTGTGTAGCAGCAAACACCCTGTATGACTTCCATGGGTAGCAGCTATGCCTTCTAAATTGTTAGACCTTGTTTGAAATTGGGAGAGGGTGGAAGAAAGGCACGTGGTGTTTGTGTAGCATTTAGGAACTATGTATTTGATATACCTTCATTAAGGCAAAAAGGTGTTTAAAAGGTATCTGAAACTTTGTTTTTAACTTGGAAGGCAAAGACCTGAAATACTGGTCAGTTTTAATAACAGATGGAGGTGGAAGATGATTTTTAAGGGTTCTGTGATTGGGATATGTTATGTTTGTTGTTGGTATCTCTTGAGATAAGTGTTTGTTCATCAAACCAAATTACTCAGGGTAGTTACAACTAAAACTTATAACTGGGAGCATTGCTGAAGGGAATCTGTTATTTAGAGTAAGGCAAGTAACTTTTTATTGATAAAAGCGGTGGAATCTACATGGTGGTGAGAATGGGAAATCTGAACAAAGCAAATATCTGTGATTATTTTAAATTCTGTCACAGAAAAAACCTGCTAGCATTGTAGTGATTCAGATAATGTGAGAAATCAGTAGTAGAGACTCCTACAGCAGAGGAGCAAACATGTTAATGGTATCTTCAGATTTTGACTAATGGTGTTTTTTCTGTCATTCATCTCAGTGTGTGATAGAGCAATACTGGGCATGTAAACAGTGATGGTAAAAATAAGGAGCAACACCTGTACCTTAAAAGCAGAATGGTTTAACATGTCCCAGTTGTACTGGGAGGATCTGGTGGAGGCTCTCCAAGGTGGTTGGGAAGCTGAAGCAAATCCAGAATATGGAGAGGCTGAGTGCATATGTTCCTTCAGTTTTGGGAGGAGGAGGGCAGGGTTTTTCTGTGTTCTGTGATCTGATAGGGAGGTTTAACAATGGAGGAGGCAGAGTCATCTCAACCTTGCAGCTGCCAAGGATGAGAGACAAGAGACAGAAGTTGCAGTTCTGGAAATTCTGATGAGATGTTGGGAAACTTCCCCCCTCCCCCAGAACAAGGTTAGTCAGCCATTGAGAAAATTGTTCAGAGGTAGCAGAAATGCCCGCCTTTTAACACACTCATTAACAACTCCACTGGACAACAACACAGGCAAGCTGATCTCACTTGTTCCTGTTTGAGCAAATTTGACCATCTGGTCTTTGAGGTTCTGTCAAAGATGAGCTGTTCTGTGATGCTGCGGCTTCGTGGAAGAGAAAAACTTAAAGACCCTCATGACGACTGAGCAGATAACCAAGATAAAAGAAGGTGTATCAGTAGGTATTTATTGAGGAGGAACATCCATCTCCATAGTTTTTGCTTATATAGGGAAAGATCATAATCTCTGCAAGTTTTTTCTGATCCGTTTGATGCTTGTCTCTGTATCTGCCAGGGTACAGAGCAGAAAGGCTGATGGAAGTGACCCCTGCTGGCCGCAGATTTCCTCTGCTGATTCTGGCCTCTGGAAACGTTTTGCAAAACCAAAACAAACAGTTGAGACTATGCACACGAGGGAAACTATGCTGGGGCCATGTGGGAGTGCCTTAAACCCTGGGTAGAGCTGAAGTGCTGTATTCTTCTTAAGGCTCTAGTGTTGGCAGGGGATGCTGGACTCAATATATGCAGGATTTTCCATTCGTCCCTTTTGTTCCCAGTGTCCAGAAGAACTTACACTGTTGATAATAGTAGCTGTTTCCTAACTGTACATTTATTAATAAAGTGATGAACCACATATATTATAAATAATAAATTTGTGCAAGGTTTTCTTTCCAACCTATCTAAATATATCTGAAACAAAAGAGCTACAGTTTGGATTTGCTCTGTTAACATGCAACAAATACAAACTTTATTTAGTTTTGGGGTTTTTTTTGTCTTGTGGCATAAGCAGCGCTATCACTCTGTTAACATGCAACAAATACAAACTTTGATTTAGTTTTTGCCTTTTTTTTTGTCTTGCAACATAAGCAGTGCTGTCATGGATGTAGACAGCTCCAAAGAGCTACAGTTTGGATTTGCTCTGTTAACATGCAACAATTACAAACTTTCATTTAAGTTTTGGTGGTTTTTTTTTTTTTGTCTTGCAACATAAGCAGCTCTATCATGGACGTAGCACAAAAGAGCTGCAGTTTGGATTTGCTCTGTTAACATGCAACAAATACAAACTTTGATTTAGTTTTTTGGATTTTTTTGTCTTGCAGCATAAGCAGCACTATCATGGACGTAGACAGCACAATTTCCAGTGGGCGTTCCACGCCGGTGATGATGAATGGGCAGGGAGTTGCTGCCTCCTCTGCCAAGAGCATTGCCTATACCTGCTGCTGGGATCACTGCCACGCCTGCTTCAGCTCCAGCCCAGACCTGGCCGACCACATTCGCTCCATACACGTGGATGGGCAGCGAGGAGGGGTTGGTGTTACCTTTGGGTTTCCCTTCTTTCTTATTTGCCAATATTTTGCTCTTGAATGACAGCGCCAAATTTTGTTTCAAAATCCTTTTCTTCTAGCTAGTGGCAGCAAAGTTAGTAGCCTAACTTTAAGAATGTAGGCAGTTCTTTTCAATAAATTGAGATTTCCAGGGTTTTGATAGCGTGTTGATTTCTCAACATCCTTGAAGTGCTTACACTTGGAATTCATTTTCTTAAAACTCTTAGTGTACGTGTTCATGCACGTGAACTCAGGTGAAGTCACATCTTAATTACTGTTACCAAAGGAGTCTCACTACAGGTAAAATCCATCCAGAATCTACAGTAGGGAAGATGTAAGACTGACTCAAGAGTACACAGAGTCTTAACAAAACAGCTTTGTGTGTAATACTGATGGCAAGTTTGCCTTCTATATAATTGCATCTATTTTTTTTTTTAATTGAGTTGCATATATAAACATGCAAATTCCAGTCTAATCCCTGGTCAAATGATAATTGGTCTCAATTTTAATGTTTAAAAGCGTCTTCTAGTTAGAGTAATTTCAACTTTGTACTTAACTACCTCCCATCTTCAAGCTCCCAAATTACCTCTGATGTCTGGAATATATCATGTAAACTACCTTTACATCCAGCACAAGCAATCTGCCTGCTTTAGGCACTGTGTGTTGCAGCTCTTCAATTTCTGGGAGAGATAATATCAGTTCTCAGAGCAGAATAGTTTTTGCCCTGTCACTTCTTCAGAATGAAAATGTTAGACTGTTGCACTTTATTTTCAGTGAATAAGAAACTTAAATAAAATGCTAATTTGCATTACTTTAAATAATTTGTTATGTAAATATGTCGCTGAAACAGCTGTGACTCTGGCTGTATTTAGATAATATTTTTTGGCATGATTGAACTTTTCAGTTTCATATTTGATGGCTTTTTTCAGTCCAGTATCTGAGCAGAATCATCCATCCAGTGTAGTGGCTTTTTAGCCACCCATGAGATGATTTCTTAGTTCTGTCCAGAGGTGTGTAAAGGTGTTACATGAAACCTGCATAAAACAATGAAATTAATAAGGCGTGTTTGGATCTTTGTTATCCCATCCTTTACATTTCTTAAAAAGGCGCTGGAAAATTTTACAGATTTTGGTTTGGCGTTTTTTTCCCCTGTATTTTCTTTCTTGTCACTTACATTTTATGTGACATGATTTGTGGATATTTTTATTTAGAAAATACTGGACTGTATTTGTATATTTGAAAGAAGAGGTTGTTGGAAGCACAAAGTGTCTAATAAGCGTTGCATTGAGTTCACACATTTGAATGCCCCTGCTGGAGTTAATTTTTTGGGAAGTTCCAAGGCAGGGCTGTGAAAGGGGGAATGTGTCCTGGTGGGTTTGTTTCAGGGATTTGTCTGCCACCTGCCGGTGAGGTGTTCAAGTGTGTTGGAAATTGTCTCCTGCTTTTCATGGCATTTCAGACCTTACTTAACTGCAACGCCTCTAAATTTGAAGAAAAGTGGGGGTTAAGTAATTGCGTATTGAGAATGGAAAGGAATAGGATAAACATCTTTGCATTGTAAAATGTATTTTTTCCAGCTAATGCTGAGGTCATGGCTTCAGTCCAAACCAGATACATCCATGATGAGCCTCGGAAACTTTTTGACAAAACAGTTTTGATTTTGAAAGATGTTATTTCAAAAATATTTTGGGATCAGCTTCTTGGGTTCCCAAGAAGCCTTGTGTAGTGTAGACTTCTGGCCCGTGATTGCAAACTCAGGTCCTTGTATTTCCCCTGACTTAAGTTCCAGTAACACCTTTGCCAAGTGCCCTGCAGTTGCTGCTGGAAATTCCAGCACACTTACAGAGCTGCTGCAGAGCCAGAAATCTCAGAAATTCCAGTTCTGTGGCTTTGAGTGGATCTCAAAACGGAGGAGTGGAAGACCCCAAAGGTTCAGGGGCTTGGGCCTTGTGTCAGTGGATGTGGATCAGCCCCAGCCACTGAGGGGTTTCCAGCTTTGTCTGAGTAAAGCTGGGTTATGGATCTATTGTACAGCAAAAACGTAGAACTCCCGTGGCTGCTTTTTCATTTAAAAATAAAATCTTTTGAAGGTTGAGGGGGTTTTATTCTCCAAAAGAGAACAAGAAACTGAAATCCAATTAGTTTGCTGCATTTCTGAAAACCTGTGTTATGAACAGTGCTGTTCCTGGGAACTTTCTTTTGCTGTGACAAATTAGGGCTTTACCTCCCTTCACCCACAGACCTGTTGAGGAAATTCTAATGAAAGGCAAGTTCATTGAGCTTTTTTATTCCCTCGGTTACAGATAAACACAATGAGAGGAGAGAGAAAAGCAGCGTGAGTGAGTTCTGCTCCCCTTAATGCACTATTGTGCACATGATTGTTCTGTACACTGAAATCACAAAACAGCCATAGATTTTGAATCCTATGAGAATTGGTAGCTTCCTTCATCAGGAATTGAATGTAAGGCCCTAACTAGAAGTATCTGGTATTCCAGAATACAAAACTCCTGTATATAGACTGCATTGCAATTAAAAGTTTTTACTTTTTCATGCTCAAGGAATAAAATTATTGCTTATGAGAGTAAATTATTTTATTTCTATAACTGCTACCCAGAAAATGCAAATTTTTCATTTAGAAATGTTCTGTCTCCCTGTCTGGTGGATACAGATACTAAGTGCAAACACAAATACAGCAAACCCTGTTGCTCTTGATTGTGTTTATCTGCAGGAGCATCTGTCTCTTGGTATTTTCTTCCAATGACCTGTTCTTACTGAATACTTGGGGTTGTAATTATTTTTTTCCTTGGTGGGATGTGAGAAGTGTGTTTCAAAATAAATGGTTATTGTTCAGAATTCTTTGAAATGTTGTGAGATGATGTAAAAACAGCCTTCTTTGCTAATGTGCTTTTATTTACTGTTCTCTCTGACTTGTGTAAACTTACCACCTTTTTACTCTATTAGGTGTTTGTTTGCTTGTGGAAAGGTTGCAAAGTATATAATACACCTTCAACAAGTCAAAGTTGGTTGCAGAGGCATATGCTGACACACAGTGGGGACAAACCTTTCAAGGTAAGGCTCATTGTGACATTATCTGTCGTTTTTCGAAAAATTCTCTTTATTTTTCCTAATACAATATGTCAATTCAAAAATACCATCGCTGGAGTGAGCTGAAGAACAGTAAGCTGAGCTTTCTTCTTTGCAGTAATAGTGCCCAAAGGTCCTGTTCTTTTACAAAAGCAGGTGGAAAAACTCTTATTGCTTCTCTGTCCCTGTTTCTTTTAATCTATAAATGGCAGGGAGTGTAAAAATAAATAGTGCTGAAGTTCAGGGGGTTTATGCATTTTGAGGTTGAGCTGCTTGCACTGTAACAGTGAGGTATTTTCTCTCATACTTTACACTTCCATATTGAGTTTTGGGTCATGGCTGATGGTGGCATTCCTGCTTGAGTAAAAGCTGCTTTTGTTAAATTCAGTGGAAACACTGGCAGTGACTATTTATGGTTCATTCTCTGAACAGAATAAGGAAGTCAGAAGTGCAGGACCATTGACCTGAATGTATTTCCTGCACAGTATTTTCTAACTTTCTCTTTCTTTCTCCCCTTAATCTGTACCTGCAATTCTAGGTATAGTAGTGTTTATCATTCCCATATCCACCAATCCGTTATTAATGAGCTGCTTCATCCTCTTATGGATACAGTTGGGGCAGTTCATAGCTGTCAGTCCTGGATCACTTGATGGTAAGTCCCACCCACACTACTTCAGATTGAAGTTCTTCCATGTAGGATATAAAAATGAAATAGGATTTGGGGTTTTTTTTTGAGTTTAGGTAGCAATTTATGCCTCCTGCTCTCCCACCCCTAACCTCACCAAGTTTTAGTCCCTGTCTTCCCTCTCTTCTCTTTCTCCTCAGTTAATATCTTCCACTTTTAAAAAAAATTATTTTAAGGCAGCTTTATAACTAAAAATACTTTTCTATTACAGGGGTTTCTTTCTGTAGTTGCATTTTCTATATAGTTTTTAATAATAGTTATGACAGAAAACAAAACTAAATTAAACTGAAAACCAAAAGATTAAAAATAGTGCATTGCATGTGAAAAAGATTTTTTTTTACTAAACAGATTTCTTTTCCATACTGAACTGTGTAGTTTATACTGAAAATTTCTGACTCAAAGTAACCACAGGAAAATGAGTTTTAAAGTTATCATACCCTGTGTTTTAAGGAATGAGTTTCTTGGAAGGATAGCATAAGGATCATAGATCCCTGCAGGTTTGCAGATATGGCTGTTCCAGGAACTGATCTAATCTTAAATCCTAACCTCCTATTATTATTAATAATAATAGTGGTAGTAGTAGCAGTAGTAGTAGTAAAGAAAGCAACCACCAGTTACCAGAGGAAACTTGTACCTTAGGTTTTCTCTATTTTGGAATTAAATATTTTGTCTACCTCAAAGTGTAATGGCAAGCTTTGTTCTTGGACGAAAGTCTTTTAATAGTGTAGTCTGTGTTCCTATTTGGTCTCGATCAAAGAAACTCAATTGTAGAGACACTGGGTTGAAGAGATGGGCATAGCTCAGAAACACCAGCAGTACTTCTGAGTCTGTCAGCCTTACCTAGCAAAACAGAGGTTTTTTGGCTGGGCTGGTTACAGCTAGAGCCCTAAAATTTTCCACAGCTGTTTCTGATAATAATCATCTTGTGTTCAATATCTGTTGTTTCACCAGCTGATTTTCTGTCCTTTCTGGTGTTACTGAGGGAGAGAACAAAACATTGGAGGGTTGCAGTAGTTAATCATCCTGGCTCAATGTGTGTCACTGCAGCATTTTTTCATACTGTTGTCTGGAGTCTCTCTGTTTGTTTTTTATCCCTGTATTTCTCAATCTGTTCCTGGGAGCTTTGAATGGAGGATAATTGTGGTCTGAGTAGAATTTTGTAACATCTTTTGTTCCCCTGTCATTTATGCTGAAATAAGCTTCAGGGCTCACATGAGGTAGCCAAGTATGTGAGTGTCTGTGATGGCAATCTATTAATTAGCTGGCTCCTTTCCTTCATTTGCTGCTTCTTTTTTTTTTTATGCTAACTTTAGAAATCTACTCTCTGAGACAAAAAACACTTGAAGTGTTGGATATTAGTCTTGACCAGTCCAAGAATGGACTTTTAGTAATTGTTTTGTGGCAGCCAGTCAAAAATGGAGCCAATGTGTTCATTTTGTGCATTTAGCTTGTCTCATAAATCTTAATTGCTCACCTTTCAGGGAAAGCCAGATTTTTTGAAGTCAGAGTTGGTTTAAAGACCTGTTCTTGATAATTACTGCAGACAAAATATCTCCCAAAACCTAAATTGCAAATGAAACTTCAGTTGTCTCATGAGGGTATACTTGAATCCTAATATAAAAGGAAGGAATCTGTCATTTTGGAAAACTTGCAGAAAGTAACCATTCAGTGTTTTAGTTAAAAAATAATGCTGGGATTTTTGAGGAAAGCTGTAAGAAGTGGTAATGGAAATAGTACAGCTCTATGCTGTTGTCTGAAGAACTGCTATTTAGAATGTTTAAAAGAAAAACAAAGAATCTTAGCTAGGAAAATTACAACTAGAAAATTGGAAATCTTATTTTTGGAAAGGTAAATCAAATAGTGACCAGAAGAGAGTAATAAGTATATCACAGATTGATATATTCTTACATTTCTAGTGAAAAGAAGAGAGAAATGTAGTTTCTTAAATTGAAAAGCATTGTGGACTGTCTCAAACATAACTCCCTTTTGCAAAGAAGGATATATCCCAACCCAGCTCCCCTTTTGCTTGCAAATGGGCTCATTTTATTAGTTGCACATTTTGGGTTTAATTATCTCTTTTTGTGATACACATGGAGTTGTTCTTTGACTAAAAGCTCCATTCAGCTCTGAATGAGCTGTTCTGCTTTCCTAGTGGAAGGTCTTTGTGGGTTTTACCTGCCCTTCCCATTCATTCTTATCAACCATGTGACTGTGCAGTTCATTTGTCACAGAAATGAACCCACTTCTAAATTGCAAAGGCAAAATGGTTCATATTTTCATAATTTTATCCTTTTTTTTCCTGGCTGTGTAGCTTAGTGTGTCCCTCTCATCATGAGTATTGCAGTATCTGTGTAACAGAAAAGGTAAATTCCTTACGGATGCCTATTTTTGAGACTGTTGTTATGCTCCTTTTTTCTGTGGGGCAGTATCCTGGTAGTGTACATCCAGCTCCTCTCTGAGTCATTTCCTTCACAGTCTGATTTTAGCCAGACCTTTTCATAGTTTTGGTCATTGTAGACATTCATTGAGTATAGGTATTCTCTCCAAAGACATTTAGTATGCTCATATTGTGCATGATTTTACTGACAGTTGAGACAGTAAACCCTCAACATTATTCTTTTTTAGATCTCTTACTGCACAACTTTGCAGCTTCTTAGGAACCAGAGGAATATTGTGGATTATCATCAGCATGCAGGGCTGCTCCTCTTGAGGGTTCAGCAACTTGGCTTTCAGACTTTATAGACAGAATGTAAAGGAATAATCTGCTGAGTCAGAAAACATCCTGGTTTCAGCAAACTGCCCTTGGCAAGTTGAAAAGAAGTGAATATTAAGATATTCCATCTTTCTTGTCCTTAACTTGGCTGTTACAACTATTGGAATAGTTAAAGGAGTTGTGACAACCTGTGTTTTCCAGCATGGTTTCTGGTGTAGGGGCAAAATTAAATTAATCAAGTATTACTTGGCACTGAAGGTTACTTGAGGACACATCAAATGACCTCTTAGATGTTGAGCACAATGAAAGGACAAATGGTAGATGAGCACAAAATAGTGGGAGATTTAATGCAAAATAATTACATAAAATAAAAATAAAGTAAAAATAATAAAGTAATAATAATTGCATGTAGCATTTAGGATTGGGGTTGGTGATCTCAAAGGTCTCTTCCAACCTAAATGAATCTATAAGGATGTAGGTGGGAGTGCTAGCAGCTGCTTCCACCCATGGATTCCAGTGGATGTGCTCTTCATGTTCAAGAGCAGTCATGCAAGGTTTGCTCCAGTGGGGTAAATGTTTCTAGTGACAACAAATGGTAATGCACAGGTTCACTGCAGGCTTCTCCTTAAAATGGGTGAAGAAAGTAGTATTAAAAATGAAGTTTGGTGCTCCCTGTAACTTCCAGAATTCATGAAGGGGTGGCTGCATTTGGTACAGCTCTCAGTAGAGTGGTGCTTGGTGAAATGTAGAAAGAACAGACGAGCAGCTCCAGTCTTCATTGGCAATTCATGTCTGTTACTCTCTTGGCAGAATACTTTCTGTCCATCAGAGCATTACAGATGTAAAATGTAAAGGCACTCTGCCCAAACACTCAGATGTAGAGACAATAAGGAAGTTTATCCAGATGTGTAAACTATTTCTGTTAGATTTACTAGGAAAAATTACACATTGAATAACACAAATAGGAGATTTAGTTATTTTGAATTTAGAACAAAAACCCTGCATTGCTAGATACTTTTATATCCTGTTTGTTAAAGTCACTGGTCATTACTGCCCATTAATAATGGTGGGTATGGGTACACTGGAGAAATTAAACTTCTTACATGTTTACTTCCTTTCTCTTGAAGTAACATATCCACCAATCCGGACCCAATCTGTTGTATTTCAAATTCAATGCAAAATTTTGAAATTTAGGTTTTGGGGGAAAGATGACAAGATTGGTTCAAAGTTGTGCATAATAGTTGAGTTTGATTTATTAGAAGGCCTCTAGAGCTATATAATTATCTGGTGGGAAGCTGATTTGGTGTGACTTACCGTCCAGAGATCCTGAAGTGACAGCCTGAACTGCTCCTTTATCTTTGGAGAGAAGAGACTTTACCCATTAGTAACGGATTGCTGGATATATTATTTTAGAGAAAAAAAAGAACAAACAGGTAAGATTTTTTCATTCTCCTCTTCTGCTATTTCCTGTCTACTGCAAAGGCATTCTCTGTCATCTTTGATCTATCAGCTGTTGATTATTTGAAGTCATGATCAGGTAGTCTCAAAGTACACAAAATCTGAATGTAATAATTTCTGCAAATATTTTGTACTGTGGCTGTAGATTATTAATACACTTCCTGGAAAAAGACAATTTCTAGTTGCAAGTAGCAGATATTGAGGATCTAAGGAGGTTGGTTTGGGGATTTTAAAAGTAAAACTTGGGTAGAGCAAGAAAAGTTAGCAGTAGTTTCTGTAGATAATCCATATAGAATATTTGGGATTGTGTGCTCTGTACACGACAAGAAAAAAGTTATGACATCATGAGTCAACCTGCAGTTTGTCATAAAACAATGTTTCCCATCTGACAAGAAGTACAGTTACGGTTTGAAAAGTCTTGACACATAGTTTGTGCTTTTTTCCCAAAGATGTTGATACCATATTTAACTTGGAATATGGTAATACATGCACTGTACCAAGGCTTTAGGTTATTTTTGACCTCTAGCAGGCATTGGTAAAACTAAAATTTTAATTTCTCAGTGTGACTGAATTTCAAGATATGGGCTGGTTTTGAGCTATTTTTTCTTTCTGACAGCGTTTGTGTGATCAAGAGCTGGAATCTGAAGTCAGGAGCACATTAATGAAAGTTAATCCTAAATTTAGATTTTGTGGCTTAGTTTTGTGCAGCTGCTTTTACGGGCAAGACAGCTATTTCAAGGACAAAAAAAAAGGAGAGCAGAAAATGTTTGCACTGATGCACACATGCATTGTAGACTTATCTGTTGATTGTGAGTTGAACAATCTTTCACAAAACCAAGTGGTTTGGGTTCAAGGTCAGCTTGAGGGGTTTAGCAGTCTAATTTAGTGGGTGCTGGCCTTACCCACAGCAGGGTCTTGGAACTAAATGACTTTTAAAGGACCCTTCCAACCCACACCACCCTGTGATTCTGTATGTGCCAATTTTAATGTTCAGTATGAATTTAAAGTAAGGAAAGTTGTGCTGGAGTTACTGTAGTGTAATGAGATCAGCGTCCAGAGTGTGCTGGGATTTCTTCCATTGGAAGTCACTATAGGTAGACAATGTTGCTGTTGTTTGAACTTGGGAAATCTTAGGGCAAGGTAGAAAGACATAGGGGGGATTTTGGTAGAAATCTTCACAATTCTTGACATGCTTATTAGTGGGGGAGACAGGGAGGAACAAATACAGTGTGAAGGTTCCTCAAGCTTTCTATCAGGGAATTTTATGTTTGAGTTAGTTCAGTACTTAGAGAACTTTCTCTAACTCCCTCTAAGAATTCTTCCCTTTTAAAAAACTCAACAAACACAAAAAAAAAGTTGAAAACATCCATTCATTTTTTGCCTTTTACTGTCTTGAAATCTGTGTACATATTTTTAGTCCTATAGCAAGTATTAAGCACAGTTTTTCTCTTTGTGGACACTGTATTTTACTGCTGATCATGGAAAACCAATTGTTAAGTCTGAGGCAGAAATAGACTTCTCAGTTCTGCAACCACTGTTAGAAAACAGTACAGTTGGCGTTTAGGGGCAAAAATTGGGACATGTGGAGTTCTAAAGCTGTTTTCTTGTCTTCCAATCAAGAAGAAAAATCAGTCATATGGATACACAACTAATTGCAGCCAGTGATGAAATGCATATTCTAAAATTACTTTTCTATTCCCCATGTAAGCTCAGAGCACAATAGAAAAGGGTTGTGCTTCCCTCTCCAATGGTATAATTTAAATACTTCTTTTGCAAATAAAATAATTGCAAATATGAATCAGATACTTATAAAAATACCAATAATTGTAGCCAGTACAAGGTTAGTTGCTGCTGTCATTGTATGTTTCTACTTGATTATTGTTGGATCTTATTTTTCTGTTGAGAGTGGACATTTCCTTTAAATGGGAACTACCTAAATGCTCCTGAAGTAATAACAGCATCCCAAAATGAATGTATAAAGAATTGTTACTACAACTTTACTGAAGTTAGTTTTAGACAGAACTGTAAGGCAGCTGTTCATTGACTTTTTATAGTGTTTACACAGAGCATTGACCTGTTTCAAATTTCATGTGGGTAAGGATGTATTTGTTACTTCTGCCTTGTCACAAGAAAGGAGGATGTTGCTGTTACCAGATGGAGAGCATTGGAGAAGTGTTGCAGCAGTAACAGTCTTTTGAAAGCCAAGGGAACGTTGGCCTATGAAGAGGGAAGTTTGCATGGTTTGAGATTATTTTTATGCTATACAATTAAAAATATAGTATGGCATAAATATAATGAAATAATTATTGAGAGTTAAAAACTTCAAACAAATGTATTTCAGAATATTTTTTTTTCTTTTTAAGAATTGCATGGTCATTAAGGATTTGGTTTTGCTTTAGTGTGTTGGAAGTTGAGGCAGAAAAGTCACACCAAGGTGTCTGAAGCTCCTGTGCCACACAGGCACTGATGCAGTTGTTGTGTTTTTTCTCACTAGTGTGTAGTTGGTGGGTGCAATGCCAGCTTTGCATCTCAGGGAGGACTTGCCCGTCATGTGCCCACGCACTTCAGCCAGCAGAACTCTTCTAAAGTTGCCAGCCAGCCAAAGGCCAAAGAGGAATCTCCATCTAAAGCTGGAATGAATAAAAGAAGAAAATTGAAGAACAAGAGACGACGATCACTACGTAAGTGTTCCACAGAAGTTCTTGAAAGGTTTGTCTCGGAGTGAAAGTTCCTCCTCACTCTGGTGGTTTCTCTGCAGATTTGAATCTGGTAGGGTTGGCATTCCTTATGATGGGAAGAAAACAATTCCAGGTTCTGTTTGTGTTCCTTTTCAGGGTAAATCTTTGTGTGTCAAGGAAAAAGATCAGTTTTTTGTGAGCAACAATTGGAGTTGCCAATTGAAAGAAGCTTTTCATTTCAGAGTTGCTTTTTGTTTACTGACTCTATTACTGTTGGAAAGGGTTCTGTTTAGTGCTAATGAGATCTGAAGTTCAGACAGAGATTGCAGATTCATATAAATTTGAGATAAATACATGTTATATAAGCTCTTTTTTGAGCACAACATTTCATTATGTTAATGACAGTTTTATGAGCATAACCAAGATCTAATTTTGGGCAGAATTGACTTGCTATGTTTTTTTAATCTGTCTCCACATAGTTGATGTTCATTAATTTTATATGAACCAATGTGCTGAGAGGTGTGATTTGTCATTTAAAGTGAGAACTGTTTCCTCTAGCAAGAAATCATCACTTACCCAGTACCTTTTCCAGTCCATTTGGATCTGGTAGTTTGATTCCTGAGTTGTCCTGGCATTAGACTAATAAAACATCAAATTTCTATAGAGATTCTAATCTACAGAAATACTTAGGAAAGATTAGGCAACTGTTAAAGTATTTAAATTTGGGCTAGAATTGCTTTGGATGCAACTCTCCAGTACTAAACTGATCATTTGCTAATATTAAAATGTTACTCGGCCACCTGCATTTTAGAAGAGACATTATAAAACCCCTTTAGATTTTTTTCTGCTGGTATGTCAACAGCTGAAGAAAAAACTATGTGTATTTTTACTTTGGTGCAAAATCCATCTTACAGTTTTGGAAAGTAGTAGAAAGTACCTTTTTTTTATGAACCACTGGACATTTTAATTCTCATAGTGTCCACAGTTTTATCTCTCCAAAGCTCTTCTGTTGCAGAACATCTAACTGTATCCATCTTCCTCTCCCTGTGAGGAAATACAGTTACCAGTTATTCAAATAGTACTGCAACAATGGATTCACATACTAGTGGTCTTAGGTGATTACTCTTTATCACATGGTTGTGATTTATTCTTTATACTTCACCTATGTTTTAAGGAATTTTGTGGAAATTTATGAAGTAGTGGTTATGTTTCTGCCTTGCATGCAGACAAGCATGTCCTGGGAAGTTACATTACATTATCCTCTGGAATTCTGAAAAGTTTCCTTAAAAATTCTTATTATTCTTAAAATATATATGAGCAAATTGTATTGTGAAACATATCGTAATTCCTCTGGTTTTGGTTCAGCATTTAAAGAAATCAGAAAACTGTTTCTGTCCTTTTCAGAATCTGGTTTTCAAAGAGCTTTCCCTTTCACTGTGGAAATCTGGGTAAATGAGAAGGTTGCAGAAGGGAAGGCTGATCGGTGAAGGGTTATGGGCTCACTTTGCAGTATCATTTTGCATCTTAGATGTAATGAGAGAGACAATCGAGATAATTACAGGTTCCTAAAAGATCATGGTGATTTGTTGACTGTTACACAAAATAAAAATGTCTGAGACTGGTTACTGGAAAATTCTCATTTTCAGGAGTTCCTGAGTTGCATGTTAGCTTGCTTCTCCATATTGATTTTGTTAGGTGGCTGATTTAATGCATCTTAATTTTCACCCCACCAACTGCAGAAGTAGTTTTTCAGGTTGGCATTTTATTAGTAATTGATAAACATCATATTATATTATTTGACTTACAAATTTCAAAGTAGAGCTTCATAATTAAAACTTCAAATCACCTGTTAATGTGCTCTAGTTGTCATAAGAATTTACTGCAGAAGTTATGAATGAATTTATGGCAAAAAATGGAAATAATAAATATTGTGGGAATGTTAAAGACCAGACTCAGTATTTGAATGGTCTGCTGTCTTGATCAAGTGTTGCACAGGAAGAAAAATGACAGCTGCTTGAGCAATTTCTTATCTTCTTGCCTCTTGAGACAAATGCAATGCTGGCTGTAGACTTTTGCCTTGGGGCAGAAATCATCTCTAACTGAATTGGGAACTGACTACTGTAATGTATTTCTCCAGAGGGTATGTGACCCAGAAATGTATCCAAAGTTGATGGCATTTTCTGAAAATGCTGAGTATTGGCAGCTTTCCTTTCAAACTTTGTGTGGATTATTGTTGGTGAAGTGAACGTGACAAAGGGCTGATACGATCTTGCTTGTCTTTGTTTCTTAGCTTGGTTTTAGATAAAGAGTGAAGTGTGCAAGTTTGTGTGTTTTGTCTTTACAAGAAGAATGGGAGAAGGCAAAACCTTTATTTAGGAAGCCAAAATAACACAATTAACATCATTAATTATTTTCAGTCTAGAGTATATGAAGCTAAATACCTAAGAAGGATTTATATTTAGATATTTGTAAGTGCCCAAAAGGAGAGATGTTTAACACATGTAACCAGGTTCTCTGCAAGGTTTCTTCTCTTACAAGGACTTAATGATATGGATGTAAAACAAAATGCCATTTAGTAGTGGACAATCTGTTTAAATCACTTGGAGATAATAATTTGACAGAAGCTGACAGTTTTTCAGCACAAAACAATTTGTCTCTGTAAAAAAAAACTATTGTCAGTATCTTCTTTCTACCTCGTGGTTTTATTAGACCCTGGCTTTTTTTAAAGGTGTAAGTGGATTACTAAATATTTATTGACAATTAATGGCTGATATATGCTGTGACTGAAGCACCCTCATGTATAAATTCTTAATAGTTTAAGTACAGCAAATTTATACATCTGCTTCCTGTTTTATATCTGAAGGTAACACCTTTTTGTGAGAGAATGTATAATGAAAAAGGAGATTTTACTGTGGCTATATGTGATGAGACTACAATCTTCTGATACTTTTTAAAGAGAATTTCTACTGTTACTTAATTGGTTTTTTTAAGACCTTGCCATTTCAAAGTATTTCACTTTTCTTTTGTCCTGTCTTATGTTGTTATGTTCTTGTAAGTCTGAAAATCAACTTTTTATCATAAAAGCTTGTTTTACTGGTGGCACCCTTTTAACTGGTCACATTCATGGTGCTGTAGAGATCTTATTTGTCTTAGAAATTTCGATGTAGAATAATTCAGGATTAGAGTCCATGGCTGGCTTTCTCTTCTGGGTGGCCTTTTACATGTTCCCTCATTCATGCAGAGGGGCTTTTAGAACCAAATATATTGCAAGTGTGCACCTCTAAAATAGGTCACAGTATTGCTGTTCTGAAGCTGCCCTGACTAAAATATTGTCACTTGCTTTTTCATTGCAAAGATGACACTGTAGTTATCAACATGCATGATAATTAAGTTCACAGGAGGAATATAAGAGAGATAAAGAAGCTTTCTGTCCATGAAATTTTCAATGAGACTCTATTACTTATGTAGAGCTTGGTTTTCATTTGGTGGGTTACTGATGTGATGATGTGATTTATTTGACATAAGGAACTGATGTGTACTTGGAACTTGCATTATTAAGCACCAAGTAAGATACTTAAATCCATTTTCTCAAAATCATTTTGGGGTAAAGAAGCATAGAAAATACTAACACTTAAGAATAATATAAATAATTCACACACTTTTGAAAAATTGTACTCTTTCTTCTGAGTCTGCTGAATGTTTTCCACTGTAAATCCTGGAGAAGTTTGTTGCATAAACCTGAAAGCAATAATTTGTTGGTTTTTTCCCCTTCTTTCCATCTTCCCTCCTTTCCTCCCTCAGAAATATTTATAAAATATTTATATGCTTGCATCACTGAGCACCTGCAGCACGAGCTGGGGTCCTGCATTGCCACTTAGAGTGAGAACTCATTGCAGTGAGATGATTGCCTAATTGGCAGTGTCCAGCTGAGATGGAGCAGGGACAGAACACAATGTACAGATGAATGCTTACCAACAATCAGCCCCAGGAGTGCAGCAAGTGCTAGCTCCAAGTGCAATTTGTAGTTCATTTTGAAATCATGGATACAGGAATAGAGAAGCTGCTTTAAATGAAGACAGCAGAAGTTTCAATCACTGTTTGTGCAGATTTCAGGGTAATACATAGTTGATAATGTAATACCAGTTCCTATTCTTAGTTTTAACTTCAGTATGTTGTTTAATAAATTGATGCTCTCAAGTAAGGCTTATAAATGTGAATATTTTCATTCCAACTTTTCTGCTAATGTGACATAGTTACAGTTTTATATGGTATATTTCAAAACTTTTCTGTGAAATATTTCTAATACCATATTCTTAATAACAATTATTTTTTAGTTTGAGTACTTTTAGTGTAGAATTGGACTTTTTGAATTTTGATTTAGGGTGTAAAATAATTTTTCTATTGTTCAAGAAACACTTAACTATAAAAATCCATTTCTCAAAGGAAAAGGTCTTTATAATGCCTGCTGCTTTTATAATGGTTGTAAAATCTCAGCTGGGTGTTAGTTGTGCCTTACTCATTATAAATTGAAGGTTAATGCATGATGCATGCAGCTTGTGCTTCTTGGGTAGAAAATGTTTACTAATAGTGCAAGAACATGGAATGACAACTTGTACATAGAAAGAAATGTGTAATAGTGTGGAGTTTTTCACCTGACCATTCAGCATTATTGAAACTGAAATGAGTGGATGTGGTTGCATTTTTGGAAATAGCTATTTCATTCACAGGGAGTGTGTTTTGAGCAAACTTGAATTGTGCTTCTCTAGGAATAATTTTTCCCTCTCAGTAAAAGTGATGTTTGCAGTTCTCTGACAAGGTAGTGCTGCTGACAGAAGGATAAATGATTTACTAATGACACTTCAGACCTATTTACATGCTTGAATGTGTTTGAATGCTTTCAATGTGTTGAGCACTAAGGATCTCTTTTCATTTTTTCCAGCAAGACCTCATGACTTCTTTGATGCACAAACACTGGATGCTATAAGACATCGAGCCATCTGCTTTAACCTCTCAGCACATATAGAAAGTTTAGGAAAAGGCCACAGTGTTGTATTTCATAGTACTGTAAGTATTTATATGATGAATTCTGTTTGTTTACCTGCATGTCTAAAAAATCCAATCTTTCAGAAATATTTCTGTTTTCTTCTTACTGCTGTAGACATTTAATCAGAAATAAGCAATAGTGGCTCTTTGGTATTGTTGAGCTGTCCACAGTTGTTAGTAAATGAACTTTTAAGAGGTATTGGTGGTAGTTGTTCTAGCTCACAGATTGAGTGCATTGCAACATTTCCTGATCCAGTTGGGGAATGTCTAACAGCAACTTAGTGTTGCAGAAGAAAACTGTTTCTATCTTCTAAATAAGAACACAGTTCAAATGGCATTTCCATGGTCATGAGTGACAGTGGTCATTTATCACAAGAAGTATTTTTGGTGTATAATTGAATATGTAAAGATGCTGATCTGAAATATGTGTTTATTCCCTTTTTTCCTCCAGTTTAAAAGATATAATCCTGAATAAATTTATTCCCATCCCCATTTTTTTCTTTTAATAATCTTAGCACCAAAATATTGGGGAATTGCTGGAAGGAGGCAAGAACCAAGTGAGGAACTTGTGTTTGGATAGGAGAGACATCAGTATTAATTTAGAAGAGTTCAAAGCAGGGATAAAATACTGAATTGGGGTAGAAGGATCAGAAGTTAAAAAAGTTGAATAACCTCAGGTTTTCTTAAGCATGTTGGGAGATGAGGGCATGTAAAAGGTGGAGACTTGACTGAAGAAAAGAGGAAAGAGATGGGACAAAATGGTGGGGGGTGGTTTTAAATTGGTTGAATAGTCCAAACAAGAAGTGCTGGCTGACATGTCTTCAGCTACAGCTTAATCTTGGTATGGGATTCATACGCTTGAACTACCAGTCTCTTTCCATAAATAAAAGATGATTTTGTGTGCATGAAGCTTATTTCACCTTGTTCTGCAAGGCTGATGATTGTTCTGAATACCTGTAGCCTCTGTTGAAGATCTTTTCCAAATTATTTCTGCTGAACTAAGGAACAGATATTACAGTGATTGAAAAATGTAACTTATAGGTTACCCTGTCATGCCATCCCCAACCTTTGAAGTGGCTTGAATTAATTCTCTAAAACATTTGAACATTGAACTGTTCTCTGGTTTTAGCTTTTTTTAGGTATTTCGGTTCAGTGGCCACATGTATTTTAACTAGTTACATAGTTTCAATATATTGAAACCTGGTAAGGCAGTAAATGAATCCAGTGAGATGCCTGCAATGCACACAATTTACAGTGTGAAATTGTTTTCTTTTTCCAGAAGAGGTCAGCAGAACTCCATGTCTGATTTGAGACCACTTTGATGCACATTTGCTTGGAATTTCCATTTTGTTTCTGGGACAGTGCAGGAAATGTAGAGAGTGTAGTAAGAATATTTCCAAATAAAGCTGGATTAAGTGGACATCTTCTGGCTGAATTGTGGTTTTCACTTAAAAACCTAAATGGACTTAAGTTCTTCGCAAAACAATTTTAAGTCTTCAGAGCATATGTATTGCAGACACACAACTTTCAAGGAGTATAACAGTTTGCTTTCTATGAATGTCTAGTAGGACATGAAGAACAACTTTTGAGAAAGAAATCTGTAATTTGGTTTTAATTATAATTTTGTAATTATTATAGGTAATAGCTAAAAGAAAAGAAGATTCTGGCAAAATAAAACTCTTGCTTCATTGGACACCAGAGGACATGTGAGTACATTGCTAGTAATGCATTTTAAATGGGGAAGGATTTACAGTGGGATCAATGAACTGCTACTAAATTATTTTGTGCCTGTGAATATTTGCATTAAAGAGTTACTATTTTAAAAATGCTTTTCAAAAAGTAATTTAGATGTTTAGAAATTAATAAACAATGAGTTTATTGATTTTTGCTTTTACTTTCAAGTCTTTGGGCTCTAATACCAGTTCAGTTAAATTTCCATCTGTATTTTTAATGCATTTTGTCACAAGTTTCAATTCATTGTGAGAGAAGAAAGCTAAAATATCCTTATAAAATAGGCAGTTTTTGGATTCCTTTTAGGGCAGATGGTAGTATTATATCCAACAGCATTCTGAATTATTTTTTTAATGAATACAGATGATATTATTTTACAGATAAAGACAGTTAATCTTAATTTAAGATAAGCATTAAGAAGTATGCAACACTGGGAACATGAAAAATAAGAGTAATTTTTTTTTAATACAGAGTCAAATTATTTTTTTGCTCATGTGGGTGAATTCAGTATTAGAATCTCTGCATTGGAGAGAGTTTGTTCAGACATGTTAAGACATTCCCAAGGAAATTTAGATTTGGTTGGTCGGGTCAGAGGAAAAATATGTTTTATATTGCTGTTTGCTGTATCTTGGTTGGGTTAGATGGGTTAGGTAGAGTGTGTATTTCAGGCACTGAATGATGTGGTTTTGAATTACTGAGTATTCAGTTCATCTTGATTATTCCATGTAAGCAGAGGAGATGCCCAGGTATCCTGGCACACACCATCAGTCTGTGTTACACTGTCAGGGCACTCACACTTCAGACAGTGAAATGCACTCAGGGTAGTTCCTTTCCACTCCCCTGAGCTGTTCATCAGCTTTCCCCATGGAGCTGCCAGTAGTGATTTAACTTCTACACTCCTGAGAAACTGCACAAGTTCTCCAAGATGTCCATATATTTAGGGTTTTGGTCAGGAAAAGTAAATACAAGTCTTGAAGTAATTTCCTCTACAAAGGGGAACTAACTTCTAGTGGGCTGGGGTTGTTTTGTTGGTTTTGGTTTTTGTTAAAAGCAGGAATTTATTTTTGGTGCCAGTAAATCAGCTTACTGACTTGTTGTCTTTCTGTATATTTCAAAACTCTGCATGTGAAAAGTTTTCTTTTTTGCTGTTTGTATCTTGAGCATACAGTTGCTACTGAAAATGTCTTCCCAATGTTGGTTGTTCAAAAACTGATTTTTGGCTTTATTTAAAAAACTTCTGTGATGTTTTTCCACCTTTCAAGATCCATGAGACTTAGTGAATAAATGGATTGCCTGCTGGGTTCTCCCTCCCCCTCTGCCTTCTTGTTTTTAATTTTTTTCTTCCTCCTTCATCTGAAAGGTTTAATTGGAGAAACTCCTTTTCCTGCTGGGTTAGAGGTTCTGGGTTTTATTTCATGTTTTGAATAGCTTACCCTAAAAATTGAATTTGAGTTGCAGCTAACTTTCATGCAAAGTGAAATCTTTGCAACATACAGATTCAGTGAAATGATTTGCAAAAGTCTGTGAAATTTGGTTTTGCAGAGAAAGAGCCATTACATTTAGTTTCAACTGTTGGGCTTCTCAATTCGAAACCTGTTTCAAAGACACCTTAATTTCAAACTCCTCCCCCAACCTGAAGTTAATCTCTGGCTTCTAGGACATGTAGAAAATTTTAAAAACCCCACCAAAAACCCAAAGAGGATAATCAAACAATTAACTTCAGCAAAGTTGGAGCATTTTGTCTTTGAAACCTTTGAGCTTGGAGCAAGGAAATGAGTGTAGCTCAAAGCTCAGCGCCTGCAGTGTATCCCGTCCTTTAATTGAACAGAATCAAAGAATTTCTGCCAGTGAAATAAGTTATTTTCAAAGGGCTGGTTGTTTTTTCTGTTACCCATTTTCACATTAAATTGTTACAGTGGAGAATGTAGTGCCATTATCATTGTAGACTCAGAATATATTTCTGGAATGATCTAAATTGTCTTCAGTGTCTTTTCAAACTGAGAACCTAAAAAACTTCAAAGTATAATGTGTAAAGATTGGCTGCCTTTCCTCACTCTGGTGAAGATGCTTTTTAACCAGGGAAATTTGCTTCATATGTACTAGTTTACCACATAATGTTATGGTAAGAAAAACAGTTGATCTTTTTTGAATATTTTTATTTTATTTATTTATTCATAGTCTGCCTGATGTGTGGGTAAATGAAAGTGAGCGACATCAGTTAAAAACTAAAGTAGTTCATTTATCAAAACTACCAAAAGATACTGCCTTGCTTCTGGATCCAAACATTTACAGGTAACATCTTCATTTTGCAACTTTCTTTACTTGAATGTAATCTTAAGCCTCACTTAACTTTTTGACGTTGGAAAATCAGGATTGCTAATGTATTATGCACCAGATCAGGGAGCCTTGGTACTGTACACGTCCAGGAGTTAAGTTCTGAGGTCTTAAGTTATTTCAGAATTACTTCTTGAACTAAACTCTAGTGACTGAGAAACGGGGAATGTGTGTATTTACCAAGTGTATTTTACTTTTTTGTGCTTGGTGTACAGAAATTCTAGTAAAGGAGGTACATACAGTGGAATCCTGAAAGATCACTTCTGTTAAGATCACATACTGGTTTGTATACCAATTTTTTTAAAGTCCAAATTTATCTTTCCATATTATATTCAGCTGTAATACATGCAGTATTACCTTGAAACTTGTACTTGTGTTCAAGTACTGTTATTTTTTATTACAAGATTCTTTATAGGGGACAAAAGGGAACAATCCATGTTACTTGTCTTTAAGCTACTTTCACATTTCTGTTTTTAGGCCCTCAGATTGGCTTCTAATCCATCTGGTTTCTAATAATTTCCTGATTCTCCCCCCCCCACCCCTTTATTACTGCTCTCCCATGATTGTCAGTACCCACAGTTCTGTGTGTACAGTTTTTAAAGGTAATCTGAAATGCTTAATTCATTCTGAAATTTTGAGCATCCATAGATCCATATGTGATTATATTAAAAATCCATGAAAATGGCTTTTGGAAAGAAAGTTTATCATAACAGAAGTTCAGTGTTCCGATGTTTCTTCCTTAACATCCAGTGACCAAGAGTCTCAAGGAGTAAATAAAACACTAAGCTGAGGTCTTTCAATGCAATAAGCCTTTCAGTTCACCTTTAATACTCAGTGTATTTCACTAATCAAATTAATGAAAACTTGCTTTATGATACGAAAACCAATCCTACTGTATTTGCTATCTTTGTAAATGTGTTTTAAGTACTTACCTTAGCCTATGAATCATTGCTGTTAATGGTAAAATCATAAAAATGTTATGGTGAGACCGGATTGTGTGTTTTAAAGCTGCTTAGCACAGTGACTTTTATAATCTAATTGAGGTGTTAATAATTTTACATTGATTACCTTAGCTGAGCTTGATAGATTAGTTTGCTTTGAAAAGAAAAAAATGGCCTTTTAAAATAAAAATTTAATGATCTCTGGATTAAGCCCTTGGAGAAAAATTAGGAGCCCTTTCTATCTCTCCCAAATAAAATTAAGGTCCCCACATGTAATGTTGTGCTCTATTTTTAGCAGTATGGATCAGTCTGTAATTGAAATGAGCTTTTGGGACCAGCTGAGGGAGATTAATGATGTAAATTTTAAAACCAAAACTTCAAAACCAAACTTTAAAAATTAAAACCTCTTTTTAAGAGGAAAGGGTAGTTAAAGAAATTCAGTGGCAGCAATTAATGTCATGCTTTAATAGAAAGTCTGAAATAATTATCTGAAATGTACACTTTAGTGAGATCATCTGAAATGGCTCTTGGTTTAATCAAATGAAAGTAGATTTTGTGTAGTCATGATTTCATAGTGCATTCAGCTGACCATTGTATACATCACAGGGTCTTAATGTAAAGCTGTACCATCTTCTTTTACAGAACGATGCCCCAGAAGAGGTTGAAGAGGTAAAAACCAAGCAAGTGGGGACCCCTGCAGTCTTAGTCACTGACAATGGATTTAGAAATAAAGTTGCACATTAGTCAAATCCCATCTTTTTTTTTTTTTTTTTTTTGTTTTTTTTTTTTTTTTCTTTTTGGTTTTTTTTTTTTTTTTTTTTAGAGAAATATTTATGCTTAGTGTAAACATTCTGTGAATGAAGTTGATGCTTCCGTGGAATATATTAATATATTACTGTATATCCACATTTTCATGGAATGGTACAGTGGGAGACTGAGCAAACACTCTTCTGGCAACTTAGTGGAACAACTAAAAGGCTTTGCATGCTTGCTTCTTTAAGCTGCTTTTTTCTTTAGTGAATACAGTAGTCTATATTTGATGAAAAGAAAAAGTAACCATCACCATTTCCTCCCGATTCCCAGGAGAACTGTTAACAAGCTATTGGGCTTCCTGTCAGTGTTAACTAAACCTAACACATGCCAGACAATAGAACAGCTACCAAGGGATGATCCTGTTGCCCTTTGAGTATGGTGGATAGTAATCATTTGTCATTTGTGATCTTGTGTCCTTTTGCAGCTCCCTAAAATATGTTGGATTATGGTGTTGAATCAAATGTTGATGGAATGCTTGTCTTTTCCAGTCAACTCTGAATACATATAGTAAGGTGGCAGGATGTTCAGAGTGTTGCAGTCTGTCTGACCCCTTTGCAGGAGTAGTGTGGTGTGTTCATCAGGTCTGCTTTGGTGTGATCCGTATCAATGGACGGGTTTGGGAAACCTCAGTGTAAGCAGTCAGTGTTACTGGTGATTTATTTTGCTTTTTTGACCCTCTAGGATCCCCATTCACTTGTAAAGTATACTTTATTTGGCCTAATGTTTTCTAGATGTAAAGAAAATGGTATTTTTTAAAAAAAAATTAATCTAGAAATTCAATCCTTTATGCACCAAAGTTGGCTTTGAAAAGGAAAGTAAAATCATTTTCTTGCTTAATAAGCAAGAAGCCGTGGATTTTTTTTAACTGACAAATAGAGATGCGTCTAACCTGTTAGTCTTTGTATGGAGACAAAAATGTTGCATATAGATAATAGGTCATTGCTTGTAAATATTTCAGCAGATTTGTAATATATTTTTATATTATGAAATGTACTGTAGATGTTTTTCTAGAGGCATGAAAGTTAAAATGTATATATTACGGTAGAAATAATATTGAAGGATATTGTAATTCACTAGTGCTGCCAGAAGAATTGTTTAAAAAAAGCACCTTCCTTAACAGTAAAAAAACCTTCTTTTACATACCTAAGGGACTATATACTACTGTTAGTATCTGTTGTAAGAACAAAAATACATTGAACATCCTTCCCAGAAATCTTAGAGGGATGAATAGTACCCATAATTAATTCATGGCACTCCTTTCTAATAGTGAACACAGAATTAGTTTTTTCCTTACTGTTGGAAGGAACTAATATGTAAAATTTGTATGGATATATGCAGTCAAACTGCAGAGTTAGTCCTCCTTATTGGGGAGGAATTTACTACAGTGAAACTAATAACCAGCAGTTTTTACACTAAATTTTTATTAAATAGATTAAGACTTAAAGTAACCCTTTGGTTGCAGAAGTGAGCATATCCTAATGTAGTACAAATGCGTTCTGCATTGCTACTGACACAAGTCTTGCTTAGCTCCAGTGGGTTAAAAATGTTACTTATATACACAAAAAATAATCTTATCAAGGATATGAAGTGCAGATTAAAAGCACCACTAATATAAGATGTTCTGGAATGGTTGTTTAATAAGGGTATTATTCATAAAATCTGTAGTGATGTGACTTTATTTTTGGAAGAAATGCAGTGTTTTGGTTTTTTATTTTCTTTGCTTGAGCACTTCACCTACTGCTTTTTCTGTACCTATAAAGTAATCCGTAATCTTTGTTTCTTTTTTTTGAATTTGTTATAAAATTGCCAAATAGAAGTGTTTCAGATATAGTTTGTATTTGTATTTTTTTAATTTTATTGCTTCATGAGTTTCTTGTAAGTCATTTATAATTGACAGATGATTGTAGACCTTGCCTGAGTATTTTTTCTAATAAAACAAAGCAAACAAACCTCATAAGCTTCAAAATTGTACAATTTCAATGGAATTTTCAAAAACAAATGCAAAAACAATGCTGTTTCCTCTGTAAGTTGTGACACAGACCTTTACAGAAGGAGGAATTAATGGATTTAGTGTGGTGTTCACGTAAAATGGGACTTCTCCTGGGTTTGAGAAAACTATTACCTGGTGTTCTCATGGCAGGATTTCTGCTTTGGAAGGAAAAATCAGTTTAAATTACAAACATCTGTGAAGAAATGGATACACTGGAGTTAGATAAACTTTCCATAATAGTCAAAAGGTAAGTGGACATTTGGCTGGTGTTTACCTTGTAGTTATGGAAGTGAATTGCTAAAACTATTTATGCTTGAAAGTTATTTGCATTCTACAAATTTTGGAATTACTTGGTGGTGTTTTGTTTCAAATGCCAGTCTGTTCTCTAAAGCTCTGCTGCATTTTTTTGTGTGCCCCTGGGCAGATTTCAGTTTTGTTGGAATACCAGGTAGGTGGAACTGCCACTGTGTGCTGGGGGGCACTGACCATGTTTTTGTTCTGGAAATAATCTTATTCTTACTCTTGAAAAGTGTTTCTGAAATAATTGGCCTCTCCCCTTTTAAGTAGTTCCATGTGCTTTGTTTTGGGATGTTTGGGATGTAACATTTAAAGGTTTCTCCCTGTCTTTCTCAAGAACATTTTCCAGACATCTACAGATTGCATTCCCTCCCAGCTTAAGTGTTTGTTTTCTTTGTAGAGAAATGTCAGCTCCTTGAAAGTCACACTTTTCAGGAGTTGCAGTGCACACAAATATCTGTGTTCAAACTTCCATTCTTTTGGAATGTGTTGGCTTGAATTATACAGTTTTCTAAAATGGAATAACAGGATTTTTTGAGTGAGGGATTGTGTTTTGAGCTCGAAGACCAGCTCTGCCTTTTGCTTAAGTGGATGGAAATTCTTGTCTGGGAAAACTGGTAGATGGTATTTGAGCATAGCACACAGCTGATTGTTTGATACTAGATCTTAGTCTGTTTGCTAATAATGCACCTTAAGAATCTGTTTATTAAAGACAGAGCAGAAACAAATTGGTATTTTTCTTACACTTATTTGAATATAATTTTCTCAAGTTACCATGGGTCTTTCAGATTTTGGCCAAAATCTGCAATAGGTTGCGCTATATTTTCCTCTATTCGATGAAGTAATTATATAAAATTGACTTTCAAATTGAATTGTACATTAATTCTGGACTAGCTTCATTTGGAACAAACAGGTGAATTGTGTTCAAACGTGCATTGGTTTTAATAATTGAAATTCAAGTGGTTGATTTCTGTTCCCTTCAGCTTTTTAGTACTGTGTGTGAATTAATTAGTGCAGAAAACTGGTCTTGTTTAATACCTCAGTCTGAAATTGATGATTTACACTCACTTAATGCTTTCCTGCCTTGACATTTTAAATTTGTGAGTGAACCTATCGTAAGTATTCCTCTTGTCATATCAATGTATGACAAGTACAACAGAAGAAAATCCTATAATAGGAAAGTTGGCATTTAAAAAAAGCAGCTGAATGTATGGCTTCTTTCAGCCATTGGTGTTTATTTATTCCAAGCAAAGAATATTCTGGTACACTTTGTTGAATCAACTTTTAATAAAAATTCTGTATTGTGTTTTGGGGGAGGGGGAGATAAGCACCACCTGCACTACTGCTGTGAGCAACACAAAGCCTTAAAGTTGTTTAATTTTTAATTTCTGAAATTACTTAAAAATAGGTACCAGTTCTGATATACAGCTGTTTACTGTGCTTTCAGGGGTGATGGCAGGACAGGGAGTTATTTGTAATTCCCAGGGCTCCTGGTGCTGAGCTGTCCTCATGGAGTGACCAGCCTAGGAGTCAGTGTTATCCTAGGTGCAGACCTGGCTAAAGAAGGGAAGAAGGAGAAGCTGCTGTGAGTTTGGTGGCTGTTGGAAGGGTGAGAATTCATAATACTGTGCTCAGCTCTAGACTGGAATGAACTTAGTCTAGAGATTATCTGCTCATTTTCCCTTCTCTTCCACATACATCCATGCACTTACCTCTAACTCTTACCTAGAGAAGAGTTAAAATCAGGATGTGTCTGATGTGGTAATGTAGCTTACAGTGGAGTAAGGAAATGTAGTTCTAAGAGTAAAGAGAATAAAATAAAATGGTGTTGATTACATACAAAAAGTGGGCTGTTGGTTGTCAGCCAGTTGTGGATAGATTCAAGTCCTGCAGTTGTTTGTGAAGATTAATATGCTGTGATTGATGCTACATTATTTGTTTTTCTTAATTCTAAAACTGACCCTTTGAACTTTTGTAAATCCTCCTCGGTAGTAAAGCAACAAATACTAGTAATATGATAAATCTGTTTATTTCTTCCCAAATGAGAGATAATTGCTGATAACATCCCCTTGGCTTGGCTTGTGTACAGGAGATTTGAGTCCTGTCTGTTGGATGCTGTTCAAAAGAATTGTCAGATTTTAATATCCTTGGTGTTTTGCCTGTGTTTGTAGCCTCAGTGGAGGATGGGAGATATCACAGTGATTTATTGTGAAGAACTGCTTCTGGTTTGAGACAGTCAGTAGCCCTTCTGACTAATCAAGGGCTACTGACTGTCTCAAAGGGTGAGACTTGGAGAAAAAGATAAACTTGGAGACCTTGTGAAATGATAAAAGAATATCCCTGTGGTCAGCTGGGTCAGCTGCCCTTGTCCTTATCTGGCACCCCCAGCCCAGTCTCTGGCAGGGCAGCATGAGAAGCTGACCTGTCCTTGACTGAGTGTAAGCTGTGCTCAGCAAAAAGTAAAAAAGCAGAGTGATACTAGCACATTTGTCATCCAAAATCCAAAACAGCACTGTACCAGCTACTAGGAAGAAAATGAACTCCATCCCAGCCATAAAAAGGTATAGGACTAGAAACTGAATGCCCCATTCAGACTCTGAGATCTCCTTTTTCTCACTGTCATTGCTTAGTTATGTTTTTTGGCTTGTTTCATCCATGAAATGTCATGTCTAAGCTCATGTGGGATTTGCACAGACATATGGAGTCTGACCAATGCCTCGTTGATTTTAGGAGGACATTGTGTTATGGATGTTTGACTTGTCTACCTCTGTTCAAACCTCCTGTCTGAAACCCAGATTGTGAAATCAGGGGGAATGGAACATGAGGTTGCTCGTGATTCATTTAAGCCAAAATGCTCAACATGAGCCACTTAAACGTGTCTAGGCACTGAAATGTATCCTTGGATTTACATAATTTCAAGGCCAAAAAATTAGTAAATGTATTGTTTTGGGAGCAAAGCCTTGGAATGTGAGATTCAAGACTGCCCCTAAGCAATAGAAGCATTTTAAACAGTTCTAATTTTAAACACTTTGCAGCTTTTACTTCCTAGTGAAAATGAGGTAGGGGCTGGGACCCTGCTTGCTTGTTCTTTCTTCTTGCCATAAATATTCTCTCCTAGAGCATGGAAAATAAGTCAATTACACTTAAAACTGTTTATTGCAGAGCAGATGTGTGCATACAGCAACTGTAGCTGAAAGCCCAAGTATTTAATTAGCAGTTGCCTGCAGCTGGATTCTTTCTTTTTAAACAAGTGAGGAGGTAGGAAAGCAGAAGAGGATGTCAGAAGACATTCTGCTGACAGTGAGCAAGTTCATGTGTAATTACTTATTAAAAATTTCCCTCTGCCTCTGTCCTCAGAGCCATCATGTGGTTGGTGCCTTTTCATTGTGCTGTGCAGCCATCCGTGAGTTCTGTGTCCTTGCTGCCCAGACACCTGTGCTGCCTCAGTCAAGTAACACTTGATGGGGTTCTGTGGCCTTAAGAAAGGTCTGAAGATAGATCTGAAGGTTTTCTAATAATCCTGTGCTCATCTGGTAGTTTTGTTGTGGCTGTTCCTTCTGCACTTGT